>NC_138554.1:80151715-80523731 GCF_964273705.1 Natrix helvetica | reverse complement strand
ATCTCTCTCTTCTTCAATTCCACTACCAAAAATCCAAAATCCCTTCTAAGCTTTAACATCGCTGGGGGTAATTCTTTAAAGACTCCGATCGTTTTTCCATCTATTTGCAAAGATGAATAAAAAGAATTTTGCAAAATATCATTTCTAAGATTTCTCTCAGTAAAGTATATCACAACATCCCTTGGTAGTTGCCTTTGTGATGCAATACGTGAATTAACTCTGTAAATTTTGTCAATCCTTGCAAAAATCTCAGAAGAATCCTGGATCTTCAATAACATGGCCAAAGCATCAGCACAAGCTTTTCTTAAATCCCCTCTGGGGTTTTCTCTGATACCCCTCAGTCTAACAGCGTACTCCATAGATCTGAATTGCATCATAATAATCTCCTTATCCATCCTCTGCATATTCCCCTCCATTTCAACAAGTTTCAAATCTGTTTCCTTCGTTTTAGTTTCCAAATCCAAAGCCAGAAGATCAACTTTCCTGTCCACCTTAAGAACAACTTCTGACAGACCTGTGGCTAAAGTGTGTAGTTTTTTATCAAGCTGATCATGTTTTTTAATGGTATCCTGAACCATTTCTTTAACCTCCTTAATTTCTTTGCGTAAAAAAGCATTTTCTTCCCTTATAAAGTCCTTGAAATCCTGGTAATTTATTGTAGCACCTGGGGAAGCTTTTGGTTCCGTTGCCATAATTAATAATTCTTTCAGCCGCCTTTAGCTATCTACTTGCAAATGTTTCTTTCTAAGTTGCTCGAAGTTAAAACGTTGACATTTAAGTAGTTCAGGTTATGAAAACTGGCTTAAAGATTGTTAATAGTTAGGGTTGTTTCAGCCGTTCCGCCTTTACTGCCCCAGCTATCAGCAAATAATTAGCTTTCGTTTTCTGTAGGTTTTCAGCTATAAATCAACGCCATTTTGAATCCTTTGTTCTAAGCCCACGCCTCTCAAACTCAGCAGTAGCGTTCTTTTTAAAGATTTTTTCCCCCAATTAAGACTTAAAATACTTGCAAAAGTCTTGCTTCCTTCTTGAGATGTTGAGATGTTGAGATGATAAGGCTGTTCCCGGAGACTGGCTCTGCTAATTAGCAGAGGTTATCAAAAAGACAGGAGAATACAACAACTGCGAAGGGGGGCAAACCTCGTCGCACTCCAGAGGCTATAAATCCACCTGGAGGTTACACGAGGGGCTCAACCCAACAGCTGAATCTCTCCCTCATAAATTCCAAGAATTTTAGAGTGTCCAAGGTGTTAAAGATCGTAAAAAAACAACTCTAATTGTCTCTTGATCTGACAGGCTCAGAGAAAGCCTGCCATCGGCGCCAGGAAGAAACCGGAAGCCTCGCTCTCAGCCTTTCTTATGGTCCAACTTTCACAGTCATACATTTCAGCTGGGAAAACCATAGCCTTGACTACACACACTTTTGTTGGAAGGGTGATGTCTCTGCTTTTTAGTATGCTGTCTAGATTTGCCATAGCTTTCCTCCCCAGGAGCAAGCATCTTTAAATTTCTTGGCTGCAGTCCCTCAACACGGCCAATTTCGCTTCTCATGCAGTAGCTTCTAACGTAGCATCCCACCGCCTTCCTTGGCTTCGCCATTGGCAGGCAGACTAGTGCTCCAAATGGCGCCTAGCTTCCACCTCCTTCAAGAGCTTTGGGCCCGCATCAGACCCTATTTTGATTGAAACTAGGGTAAAGTGCTTCCTTCGACGAACAGGCGCGAGGACAGGAGACACCAACCATATAATAGAAGGCAGTCCTTTTGGGCCGGGAACTCTGGGTACAACGCTGCCCCATACATTCCTCACTACACCAGGCCATTCACCCAGCAACAGGACAGGATTCAGGACTGTTCTGGTGCCAGAGACAGGTCCCCAACAGGGTCAGCAACAACAGACCAGGCGGCCATTTCGTGGCTCCAATAACCAATCCTTTCATAGGTACCAGTGACTCGCACAAGGTGGGGCCTATTGGCGGGCGCCTAACATCTTTCGCCTTCCAATGGGCAGAAACCACCTTGGATGCGTGGGCACTTCAGACCGTAAGGCTGGGCCTCACTCTAGAATTTCTCTCTATCCCCCCGAGGTGCTTCATCAGGTGTCCCGTGCCAAGATGCCAGGTGAAAAGACACCTGATGGACTCTGAAATCGAACATCTGATTTCCACAACGCTATAGAAAGGGTACCTCAGGGACAAGAAAGGCTAGGCTTTTACTCTATCCTCTTCTTAGTCCCCAAAAGCTTGGGAGGATGGCGAGCCATACTATACTTAAAATGGCTCAATTTCTATCTGAAATACCAGAGGTTCAAAATGCAATCGCTCAAAAGCATCCTAGCCTGCAACCACAGGGTAATCTACTGACCTCGGTAGATATCAAGGAGGCATACCTCCATGTGCCAATACACCCATCACATCGAATGTTCTTGCGATTCCAGTTTGCGGGGAGCCACTTTCAATACCGCGCCCTGCCATTCGGCCTTTTATCAGTCCCACAAACCTTCACAAAGTTGTTGGTGGTGATAGAGGCAACTCTTCCATCGATTCCTGTAAGGGTCAACTGTTATTTAGATGACATTTTGATCCTGTTGTCTTCCCCAGATCAGGCAAGGTGGGACTTGCAGACCACAATCCACGCCTTGCAACATCACGGCTTTGTTTTGAACTTTCCAAAGAGTCACTTGCATTTGACCATGTCCCTCCTCCATCTCGGGACCATCATCGACTCCGAATGGTGCGTGGTGTCACTGTTCCAGGAGACGCCAAAGCCTACAGACTCTGGTGAGTCAGGTGCAAATGCAGCGATCTCTTCTCCTCGTGGTCCTCTCCCAACTCCTGGGGAAGATGATATCATGTATAGACATTGTCCCTTGGTCGAGGTTTCACATATGACCTCTCCAATGGTTTCTGCTCCCCTTTCAGAGGGCTCATACCAGCCACTCACAAACCCAGTCCGGTTGCCTCTGAAGGTGTTATGGTCACTCCGCTGGTGGACATCCTCCAAGATTCTCAAAGGGTGTCTCTTCAAGGAGCCGGACCACATCGTAGTAACAACAGACACAAGTCTGTTCGTGATTTTCGAGACCTGGTGACAGCCAACCACGTGTTGGTACTCACAGATAATGTTGCTTCCAAGGTGCATGTCAACTGCCAGAGAGGCACCAGGTCCCAGGCCTTGATGCTGGAAGCGGAACGTCTTCACCATTGGGCAGAGATTCACCTGTTATTTCTTCGGGAAGAACACATATCGGGCACAGCCAATGTACAGGCGGATTGGTTGAGCAGGACCACAGTAGATCAGATGGAATGGCAACTCTATCCGACTCTATTTCAGGAACAGTCGCCGTTTCGGCCGTCCCCAAGTGGATCTTTTTGCTCAACCACACAATACACACCTATTGAGATTCTTCACCAGGTTCTACATACCAGAAGCAGAAGGCACTGACGCCCATCGCAACCCCTGGCCGGAGGGCCTTCTATACGCCTTTCTGCCTTTCCCTCTCGTACCGCTAGTCATCCAGAAGGTTTTGTTGGAACGGGCTGAAGTTCTCCTGATCGCACCTGTGGCCCAGATGCCCTTGGTATGCCGACCTCATCCATCTTTCAATCCCCTGCCCATGGAGCATTCCAGACGACCAGATAATTATTTCTCAAGGGGCTTTCATCCATCAGAACCTCCAGCTACTGCAATTAGCTGTGTGGCACGTGAGCGGGCTATCCTGATTTGTCAGCACTTCTCTGACAAGGTCATCGCCACAATTCAAGTGGCTCAGCGTCCGTCCACAATGGGGATTTATGAGGCTACCTGGCAGGCCTTCTGCAGGTGGTGTCGGTCAGTCTCTGTGGACCCGATTACGGCATCCATACAACAGGTACTAGACTTCTTACAATCTGGCATGTGTGGCAGCATTTTATTCACTAGCACCTATATTGTTTGTGGAGGTTTGAAATTGTTATAACGATTAATTAGGTTGCAAAAGGTTTCAAATTATGAGCACAAGACAAATTCTAACGAAGAAGTCTATGTGGTATTGCTATTAGTGTAGTATCTATTGAGGTAGTTTAAGAGACTTTCTTAGCCAAAATAATACTTACTAAAACTTTACATTGTAAATTTGCTTGAAATTATACCTTGCAGGAACAAGAAATATAATAGATTGATAGTTTTGAATGAACAGGTTGTTTTACAAAATGATTTGCATAAAGTGTTTTCCTCATATGTATGTTCTTGAATCTATGTAGCATTAATTTATTATTGGATTGTGAGAATGATGGCGTATCTTTGGTTGCTATTAAGAACTTGACCTTATGCCAACATTTTTATTCATATTGTAAGATTTCCAAACACAATTAACTACACACATTATTCTGACTGTAATTTGTGTGTGTGTGTGTGTGTGTGTGAGAGAGAGAGAGAGAGAGAGATTAGAGAGAGAGAAAAGAGAGAGATGAGAGATCCCAGTGTTTTGTTTTCTGTGGGAAACAGGTCCAAATGGTTCTTTGAGTGTCTAACGTTGCAAAAACAGGTGGCCAAGCTAAGTGCGTGAAGGACCTCATCCTGTCACTGGGAGTCCAGGCACTTCAGCAAGTGTCATGCTGAATTCATATTAGTCATCTGCAGGATTTAAAATTAGGAATTTGAAGTTCCTGAAGTGACCCCTGATCTAGGTGGTATACTAGAGACTGGAGTATTATAAATTGTAGTCCTAGCTTTGCATGAAAATCAACTGGGTGACTATAAGTCACTTATTCTCTCAACCAAAGGAAGAAACCAGTGACAAATTAATTCTTTTGTTTAACTTATTTATTTATGCATTTTTTTCTCCTTCAAGTTACATAAATACTTAATGAGCAGTATATTGTCTGGATCCATTTGTTCATACGGTACTTAGGAAGGCTATTGCTGGCACAGGGGGATAAAATTTTGCCTCTCACTGTTTGTAAGCACCGTGGTGCCTTCTTTTCAGGTGGCTGCTATTTCTAGCTATCTCCCCCAAAGTGCGCAGTGGCCATTTTGCAAGCCTCTGCCTTTGCGCGCTTTTCGGTGGCTCTACAGCCATGGGGCCCAACTCCAGTCAGATCGACATCAGATGGTGAGCTGATACTGTCCAGGTTGCCAGCAAGGTCACTGCCACCCACATTTTGTTTTGTTTTGTTTGTTTGTTTGTTTTTATTGGATTTATATGCCGCCCTTCTCCCAAAGGACTCAGGGCGGCGTACAACATTAAAAAACACACATCCCAAAAGTTAAAAAGAAATTAACTACATATCCCCCCCCCCAAAAAAAACCCTGAATTTATAAGACAATACATTTAAAAATGAGTTAAAATTAACAGGCCAGGCCGGCTTGCTGGAAAAGCCAACTTTTTAGGGCGCGTCGGAAGGACCGGAGGTCGGATTATGCGGAGCTCTGGGGGCAGCTCATTCCAGAGGGAAGGCGCTCCCACAGAGAAGGCTCTCCCCTTGCGGGTCACCAGCCGACACTATCTGGCCGACAGCACCCTGAGGAGGCCAACTCTGTGGGATCAGACTGGATGGTGGGAGGCTACTGGTGGCAGTAGGTGGTCTCGCAGAGGTGGGCCTAAGCCATGGAGCGCTTTAAAGGTCATAATTAATATCTTGAATCGCACCCAGAAAACAACCGGCAACCAGTGCAGGCCGCCTAAAAGGGGTGTAACATGGGAGTATCTAGGTACCCCATGACAACATGTGCGGCCACATTCTGGACAAGCAGAAGCCTCCGGGTGCTCTTCAAGGGCAGCCCCATGTAGAGAGCATTGCAGTAGTCCAGGCGAGAAAGGACGAGGGCATGAGTGACTGTGCACAGAGCATCCCGATCCAGGAAGGGATGCAACTGACGTACCAGGCAAACCTGGTAAAAGGTGCCCCTGGTCACGGCCGTCAGGTGTTCTTCTAAACTAAGCCGCGTATCCAGAAGGACTCCCAGATTGCGAGCCTTCTCTGAGGGGGCTAAAATTTCTCCCCCTATCGTCAAAGATGGAACAAGATGTACAAATTGGGATGACGGAACCACAGCCACTCAGTCTTGGAGGGATTGAGCTTGAGCCTGTTCCTCCCCATCCAGATCCGCACAGCCTCCAGGCATCGGGACATCACGTCGAGGGCATCATTTGGGTGGTTTGGGGTAGAGATGAAAAGTTGGGTATCATCAGCATATTGATGATACCGTACCCCCAAACCATGGATGATCTCACCCAGCGGTTTCATGTTGAACAGGAGGGGTGAGAGAACTGACCCCTGGGGGCACCCCACAAGTGACGCGCCTGACGATCCCTGCACTCCAGTCAACACAAACTGCGACCAATCCGACAGGTAGGAGGAGAAACACCGTAAAACGGTGCCCCCCACTCCCAACCCCCCGAGTCGTCGCAGTTGGATACCATGGTCGATGGTATCGAAAGCCACCGAGAGGTCTAATAGGACCAGGACAGAGGAGCAGCCCCTGTCCCGGGCCCGCCAGAGATCATCGACCAACACAACCAATGCTGTCTCCATGCTGTACCTTGACTGAAACCTGACTGAAACGGATCCAGGTAGACAGCTTCATCCAGGTACTGGGGAAGCTGACGTGCTACCACAGTCTCGACAACCTTCGCTACAAAGCAAAGCTTGGAGACCGGATGATAGTTGGCTAAAGAAGCTGGGTCCAGGGAAGGCTTCTTAAGGAGGGGCCTCACCACCGCCTCCTTCAAGGCGGTGGGAAAGAACCCCTCTCTCAATGAAGCGTTGGTAATCGCCTGGAGCCAGCTTCGTGTCACCTCCCGGGAAGCCGAAACTAACCAAGAGGGACACGGGTCCAGCACACAAGTGGCAGCACTGAGTCTCCCCATAATCCTGTCCATGCCTTCAGGGGTCACAGGGTCAAACCCATCCCAGATTGTCTCCTCAAGATTCATCCCCGTCGGCTTGCCCGAATCTACCCAGTCAGAGTCAAAACCTGTCCAGATCTGAGCGATTTTATCCTGCAGATACTGAACAAATTCTTCAGCCCTACCCTGCAAGGGGTCTTCCCCAGTTCCTTGGTTAAGTAAGGAGCGGGTCACCCTAAACAGGGCGGCTGGGCGGTTATCTGCGGACGCGCTAAGAGCGGAAAAATATTGCTGTTTTGCCGCTTCTATCACCACTAAGTAGGATTTAATATGAATTCTTACTAGTGTTCGATCAGATTCAGACCGGCTGGCCCTCCAGCCACTCTCTAGGTGTCTTTTCCGGCATTTCATCTCCCGGAGCTCCTCGGTAAACCAGGGAGCCACCCGGGATCGACACCGGGTCAGAGGCCGCAAAGGCACAACGCGATCCAAGGCCCCAGCGGCAGCCCTATGCCAGGCTTCCACTAGGGCTTCGGTCGAGTTGTGAGCAAGGGATTCAGGAAAAGTCCCAAGCTCCATCAGGAAGTTTTCGGGGTCCATCAGGTGCCTGGGACGGAACCATCTAGTCGGTTCCGCCTCCCTGCGGTGAGGGGTAGCGGTGTGGAAGTCAAGCCTGATGAGGAAATGATCAGACCATGACAAGGGTTGAATAGAAATATCCCCTAAATCTAGATCATTCATCCACTGCCCAGAGACAAACATCAGGTCGAGCGTGTGTCCCCCCCATTATGGGTGGGGTCTTGAATTAACTGAGTTAGGTCCATAGCTGTCATGGAAGCCATGAACTCCTGAGCTGACTCGGATGTCTCGCCAATGGAAGGCAGATTGAAATCCCCCAGGACCATGAGCCTGGGGAAATCAACTGCCAATCCAGCTAACACATTCAGCAGCTCCGAAAGGGCTGATGAAATGTAGCAGGGAGACAGGTATGTAACAAAAAGGCCCACCTGAGCTCTAAGGCCCCACTTCACAAAAAGGGACTCACACCTGCCTATCTGAGGCACAGTGACCTCCTGAGGTCTGAGACTTTCCCTAATAACCACCGCCACCCCCCCCCACCCCTGCCCTGGGCTCTTGGCTGGTAAAACGCCCGGAAGCCTGGTGGGCATAGTTCGCTAAGGGGCACACACCCCTCATGGCCCAACCAGGTCTCCGTAATGCACGCCAGGTCCACTCTACCCTCTTGTATGAGGTCATAAATGAGGGGAGCCTTATGTACCATGGACCTGGCATTAAGCAACACCAGCCGGAGATCAGGGTCCTGTAATCCCAAGCACCCTGGGGTGCGAAAAGGGCGATGAGGGTCGGAACGCGCGATCGCTCTTAAACAGCAAACCCGCGTCCTCCGAACATCATTTTGCCCTCGGCCCCCACCATATCTGCCTCTCCCACAAACAGTAGAGATTGTGAATCCCCCAATGGAATGGCTTAATGTCTCCCCCGGAATCCCAAGCCTTCCTAGTCCTCCCAACCTCTGGCCTATGCCCTGGCAGACTTCCCCCAAGCCTGTCTGAGCCTTCCGAATCAACCCCCCCTTCCCCCCTTAAAATTTGGTATAAAGCCCCTGTAAAAAACCCTTAAGAAGTCTCTTCTTCGCATGCCACCTCTCGGGATCCCAAGATCCATCATTAAGGAAGCGTCTTGATAGGTCAGAAGGCCATCCCCGGGAAAGGGGGAGTTCCCGGAGGGAATAAAGTTCTGTCGCAGTATAACGTAGAGGAGAGTGTGGCATCAACCAAACGGGATGACATCATGGGGAGATGGAACTAGGAGATGACATGTTCACAGGGGGGGGGGGCAGCCGGCAGTGTTCAAGGCGGTAGCAGGAAGCTATGTCCATCATAAAAATAGTCGGTGTTGGGGACAATATGTAAGGGTAACAGACAGCTGTCCAAAATCGCAGCAGATGCTAGCTTGCGAGGTGGTGAAGCGGCCAGTGATGGTGGCAACGAGGACAGCGGCGGCATCGCCGGCTGTTCCAACTCCGACTCCAACAGCTAAGCTCCGCCCATGCCAGCCGCACTCACATCCATCGCCAGGGCCGCACTCCATTGACCCAGTCCATAATATCACAGGAGGGGGGGCCAAATGGCCAAATGGCACAGTACGGTGGCCCAGGCAATGGTGGTAATACCGGGGGGGCACAATGAAGGACCCCCTACTCCAACTATTTTGACCACAAGGCAGCTCCGGAGCTTTGGCCACCACATGGTCATTTTCCACTTCCCGGATTCTCCCTTTTTGGTCTGCGGCACAGCAAAGCTGTCCCAGTTCACACCTCGTTGGCCAGCTTGCCATCATGGTCAGGAATTCAAGAGTGGATCAGCTGGGCAACAGTTACAGCTTCCGTTAGACTGGTGGCCAGAGCTCAGGATGGCCGCCGCACCCCCTCATGCAGCCTTGAAACAACCTGGTCTTCCCAGCAGCAGTCACGGTAGACCAGGTCCTTCTGGGTCAGGAATCCGGAAAAAGCCACAGGGAAGGGCAAAAAGGCAGGAAAGGGCAAGGTAGCAGGTAAAGGCAAGCAGCCTTGCTCTGCGCCAAAGGCCTCTAAGGCCTCAAACAGAAGCGCCGAGCGCCACCAGCAGGCTCTAGAGAGGCAATTCAAGGCCTAACGGCAGACTAGGTCATCTGACCAGCTGGCCAGCCCGACAATGGAATGGGCCTCTTCCCCTCTTGCACCCCATGCAGGTCATTGAGGAGGAAGTGGAGCCCCAAGATTTGTCCCCAGACATTTCTGTAATCAGCCTGGTCTCCCTGGCCTCGTCTATGGCCTCAGAGCCTGACTCTCCACCCAGTCTTTCAGAGACGCAATCATCTACCTCCAACTCTCAGGCAAGTAACCATACTGGGGAGGATCAGGGTGTCTCCCTATCAGCAGAAATGCAGGAAGTTATTGCCCGCGCCATCTCTCATGGCATAGCTGAGGGCTTGCAGCATAGGGACAATCACTCAGGCTGTTCCCTCAAGGCCCAGGAAAGGGGCAGGTGTCACCAGTCGCAGGGT
Source organism: Natrix helvetica (assembly GCF_964273705.1). NCBI lineage: Eukaryota > Metazoa > Chordata > Lepidosauria > Squamata > Natricidae > Natrix > Natrix helvetica. The sequence goes on along the minus strand of NC_138554.1, from coordinate 80,513,838 downwards.
GCGACATCCCTCCCTGAAATCCTCTGTGATTAGTGAAGTGTTGTGGCCCAGCAGGAGCCATTGGAGCTGCCACCAGACTCTGACAGCGGGGGTCCCTATGAGTCGGCTCTGGAGGATGTGGAGGACCGTTACCGCCGTGCCCACAGGCGGAAGGAGCAAGGGCGCAGTTGCCGGTGGTAATTGCTCTCAGCTGCTGATAAGTAGACTCATCTTCAGTGTATAAAGGGACTGATTGTGCATACGCCCTTTGCAGAAGTCAACGTAGGAATTTTTGGGAAAGTTCCGTCTTGTGAGCTTGGCATGCTGGATAGCTGCTATTGTGTCTCAGTGCCAGAGAGTTCTGAGAGCCTAGTCGTGGTGGATTGCTGCCAAGGATCTGTCTGTCTGTCTGTGCAATAAATCCTGTTGAAGTAGTTTTGGTCCGGAGTGTGTTCTGTGTTGGTGAGGGAAGAAGGGGGGTCAGAACAGTGAAGTATCCACATGGGATGAGCAGTATAATGAACAGGAACTGTTAGAGGATGAGGACCTCCCCCCAGATACCCCAGCCTTTTCGGGGCTGTTTAAGCCCACTACCTTCAAATCCATTCTACGTATGGTTAAGGCCATCACCTAGTGGGTACTACTCCCCAGGCAGATCAAGGGACCTCTGCATCTGTTGTTCCTAATCCTAGAGCTAGCCTGTCCAAGGAACATGCCCCGGCCCAGGAAATTGTTCCTGTACCTACCCGTTTCATGGATATGGTACAGCACCAGTGGGTCCAGCCTAGTGGTGGAGACAAGAAACTCTACTCAGTAGAACCTAATCTAGAGGATGTTTTAAAGTTACCAATGGTGGATCCCCTGGTAGCGTCCTTAACCTCTAATTTGGTCCTTCCTGTTGACCTCATGGAGAGCCTCAAGGTGGAGGACAAAAAGGCAGAGAAGATTTGCCACAAGACACACCAAGCAGCAGCCTGGGCTATTAAGGCATCTACCTCTGCCTTCTTTTTAAATAGGGCCTCCATATTCTGGCTGCGTGAGCTGCAGTCCAGGTTACCAGTGGAAGACGTATCTGTGCCAGGACGTGAATAAGATCATAGCAGCGGCCTGAGAGGGGAGAAGCCGAAGTCATGACAATACGACGTGCAATCTCAATGCTCTGAGATCGCAATTGACACTTTTGCCACTGGGTGGTCCGAACAGACCTAACCCCCCCCCCCCCAAGAGACGGTGAACAGGAAGAATACATCTTGCTGATCTCAGGGACATCCCAAAGTCCCTGATTGATCCAAGAGAAGTTCTTCAAGCCAGTGACAAAAAATCCAGCCATTTGGCTGATGCAGTCGGGGCGGCTCCAAAATGGAAAGATATGGAAAGAGAAAGAGTTTCCAGCTGGTAAGGAATTTTTATTGTTTTAAAAGTGACTACCTATAAAAAAAACCTTAAGTTTAATTTAAATTGGAGAACAGAAGAAATTAACGGCGGAATTAAATTTGGAATGGTTTTGAACAGTGGGTTATCTTACCTTTTAAATGCTATCTTCACGGGTGGAATTTATGCAAACGAATGGATTTTAAAACGAATGGATTAAGTTCCCTCCTTCTATTTTTTTTCTTCTTTTACTATTTTTTGTAATCTATGGACTAAAATTTTCCTCTTTCACTATTGTGGGTGTTTTTCTAACTCATTTAAGAATTTGATTTTTTTAAACTTTAAATACAAAAAAGATACAAAAAGAAAACTGCAACATTGTAATAATAACACTGCTGGTCGGAGGCTAGAAGTTTGTGTATTGGAAACGAAACACTTTTATTTTCTCTCACTGATTATCCTGGCTTATCAGATGTTCCTTTGAAGTATATTTTTAACCAAAGAAAGGTGAAAATGAAATGATTATTGTGAATTTATGCTTAATCTTTGTTAAAACCTTCTAAGCTAAAACAGCAGTTTTGTTAGCTGGAGATAATGGCACAATTTCAACAGCAGAAAGAAGTTTTAAGTCTGCAAAAGATATTCTCAGAAATACAGAAATTATCAAATAGACGTGAGAGGGTAGAGAAGAAGTTGGATGACTTAGTGCATTTAACTGCAAAATATGACGGTGAAGTTGAAGATACAATACAATACAATACAATAGTAGAGTTGGAAGGGACCTTGGAGGTCTTCTAGTCCAACCCCCTGCCTAGGCAGGAAACCCTATACCGTTCCAGACAAATGGCTATCCAACATCTTCTTAAAGACTTCCAGTGTTGGGGCATTCACAACTTCTGGAGGCAAGCTGTTCCACTGATTAATTGTTCTAACGGTCAGGAAGTTTCTCCTCAGTTCTAAGTTGCTTCTCTCCTTGATTAGTTTCCACCCATTGCTTCTTGTTCGGTCCTCAGGTGCCTTGGAGAATAGTTTGACTCCCTCTTCTTTGTGGCAACCCCTGAGATATTGGAACACTGCTATCATGTCTCCCCTAGTCCTTCTTTCTCTTAAGCTAGACATACCTAGTTCCTGCAACCGTTCTTCATATGTTTTAGTCTCCAGTCCCCTAATCATCTTTGTTGCTCTTCTCTGCATTCTTTCTAGAGTCTCCACATCTTTTTTACATCGTGGCGACCAGAACTGAATGCAGTATTCCAAGTGTGGCCTTACCAAGGCATTATAAAGTGGTATTAACACTTCACGTGATCTTGATTCTATCCCTCTGTTGATGCAGCCTAGAACTGTGTTGGCTTTTTTGGCAGCTGCTGCACACTGCTGGCTCATATTTAAATGATTGTCCACTAGAACTCCAAGATCCCTCTCACAGTTACTACTATTGAGCGCGGTACCACCTATACTGTACCTGTGCATTCCATTTTTGTTGCCTAAATGTAGAACCTTACTCTTTTCACCATTGAATTTCATTTTATTAGATAGTGCCCAATGTTCAAGTTTGTCAAGATCCTTCTGCATCTTAAGCCTATCTTCTGGAGTGTTGGCTATTCCTGCCAGCTCGGTGTCATCTGCAAATTTGATGAGTTCCCCATTTATTCCCTCATCCAAATCATTGATGAAGATGTTGAAGAGTACTGGGCCTAAAACAGAGCCTTGGGTTACTCCACTGCATACTTCCCTCCATGTAGATGCAGTTCCATTGAGGACTACATGTTGAGTGCGGTTGGTCAGCCAGTTACGAATCCATCTGGTGGTGATGCTGTCTAACCCACATTCTTCTACTTTATCTAGTAGTAGGTTATGGTCTACCTTATCAAAAGCCTTACTGAAGTCCAAGTAAACTATATCAACGGCATTCCTCTGGTCCACTAATTTTGTCACATTATCAAAGAATGCAATAAAATTAGTCTGGCATGATCTGTTTTTGACAAATCCATGTTGGCTTTTGGCTATTACTTTGTTTGCTTCTAGGTGTTCGCAAATTCGTTGCTTGATTATTTTTTCCAGAATCTTTCCTGGTATTGAGGTCAGGCTGATAGGTCTGTAGTTTCCTGGATCTGTTTTTTTCCCTTTTTTGAAGATGGGAACCACATCAGCTCTTTTCCAGTCCTCTGGTAGTTCCCTGGTGTTCCAGGATCTCTGAAAGATATAATTCAGTGGTTCTGAGATCTCGTCTGCTAGTTCCTTCAGAACCCTGGGGTGTAATCCATCCGGTCCTGGTGATTTGAACTCATCTAGGGTAGACAGGTGCTCACTTACCATTTTCTTCCCTATTTCAATTTGTGTTCCTAATCTGATTTTTGTGGTGCTGCTTTTGACAGGTTGGACTGTTTTATCCCTTTGTGTAAAGACAGATGCAAAACATGAGTTAAATAGTTCTGCTTTCTCCCTGTTGCTTGTCACCTTCTTGCCACTTTCTCCTAGCAATGGACCAATTGTTTCCTTAACTTTTTTCTTGTTTTTAACATGTTGGAAGAAGCTTTTTTTGTTAATTTTTACTTTTGTGGCAAGCCTTTCTTCATGAAGATTAGCTTTCCTCACTTCATCTTTACAGGCTCGGGCTGTTTGCTGATATTCTGCCTTAGTTATGTCCCCCTCCTTCCACTTTTTATACTTACCTTTTTTGTCTTTCAGTTTGTCAGATAGTTCTTTATGCAGCCATGCTGGTTTCTTTTGGGAGCTGATATTTTTCTTCTTCATTGGTATTGTGCTAGACTGGGCTTTTGTAATCTCATTTTTCAAAATTTCCAAGCTTCTTGAGTTGTTTTCCCCTTGAGGATTCTCATCCATGGAATTTTTCCCAAGCTCTCTCTAAGTTTATTGAAATTAGCTTTCTTAAAGTCCAAGACTCTAGTTTGGCTTTGTTCTACTACTTGTGTTTGGATAATGTTGAATTCCAATATTGCATGGTCACTTGCCCCCAGGGTTCCTATGGCTTCAACACCTTCTATCATTTCCTCTCTGTTAGTGAGGATTAAGTCCAATATGGCTGATCCCCTTGTTCCCTTCTCTACTTTTTGGAAAACAAAGTTGTCTGCTAGGTTTCTTAAGAACCTGTTGGATCTTCCACTTGGTGCAGAGTTTGTTTCCCAGTTGATGTCAGGGTAGTTAAAATCTCCCATTACTATTGTGGTGTGCTTCCTACATACCTTAGTTAGATGACTAGCAAAAGGTTCATCTACTTCCTCTGCTTAGTTGGGTGGCCTGTAGTATAGACCTATGGCAGTGTCATTTCCCCCACAACCTTTAATATTGACCCAAATGCATTCAAGATAGTTCTCATCATTGTTGTGTTCTATTTCTGTAGAGATGTAGTTATTTCTTATATATAGTACAACTCCACGTCCTCTTTTATTTGGTCTATTTCTTTTAAATAATTTAAATCCTTCTAGCTGTATGTTCCATTTGTCGGTTTCATCCCACCAAGTTTCTGTAATGGCAACAATATCGTATCTGCCCTTTTTTACTTGAATTTCTAATTCGCCCTGTTTATTCCTCATACTTTGTGCATTGGTGTATAGACATTTGAGTCCATTTTGATTGACCCTGTGTTTAGTGTCTACATAACCTGTGTTATGACTGACTGCCCCTATTTTCTTGCCACTTGTGTGATTCATGCACATGGTATGGCAATCACTATTAAATGCTTGGTTTTGCTTGACAGCAGGAGTGATAATCTTACCCCCACACACATCTATGTTACATGCACTTATAACCCTATGAATTTTAGTTTCCTGGGGACAGAAATGTTCTGTATCTATTAATTCTCTGTCCCCGCTCTTCAGTTTAAATGTTTATCAAGAAAATCTGTGAATTTAATGCCAAGTAACTCAGTCCCTTTCTTGGATGGGTGCAACCCATCTCTTTTGTACAGTTTTTCATTGGACCAGCTACAGGCATCATGACTAATAAAACCAAAGCCTTCCCTTTTACACCACTCCTTTAGCCAAACATTAAACTCTGCTACACGCTGGCCCTTCCCTTTTTGTTCCTTATATACAGGTAAAAGCTCTGAAAAGATAAGCCTACAACCTATACTATTAAGTTCATATCCCAAGTTCTAGAAATCATTCTGCACAGAAAGTACATCTTTTTGGGACAGATCATTTGTGCCAAGATGTATAATAGAATCAACGTCACAGTCCTTACTTGCATTCTTGACTATCTTAAGAATACGCCTCTTGTCTCTGCTGGCAGTAGCACCTGGCAGACACCTGACCTCTTTTAAAACCTCCATATCCTCTCCTAAATTTACATCCCTTACGATTGAATCACCAACCAGAAGGTGGCTTCTCTTTTTACATACCTTGCTCTTCTTCTGTGACTGATGTGTGATACCTGGTTCCCCATTTTGCATTTCCGAAGAAGGTACTTCGTTTTGGACCATGATCCCCTGCTTATTTGAGTCATCATTATCACAAGTACCTTGATCTATCTCTTTAGTGTCCCCATTAAGGTCAGCAAGGGCGCTATATCTGTTTTGCTGGGTCACAGCAAAAGCTTTGTGTTTATGGTTCACAGCTCTCAACCTGCCAGATCCCACAGTTGTCCAGACCGCTCTTCTCCTGCAAGATCTTTGTGGCAGAGGGGGCTGATAGCATGGCATCTCCATAGAGTGGAATGGCTGAAGTAGAGATCTAGTTTCTGCTTGGAGAGCACAGATTACAGATTCTAGATAGGTAATCTGTCTATGTAGACTAGTAATTTGTTTACAAAGGGGACAGTATCCAAATTTGAAAAGAGTACTGCGAAAGACAGGTGCAAGACAGCTATTACATTGAACTAAGCAGGTCATTTTGAAATAAAATAAAATCACAATCTCAAGCACACTAATCCTGAATGTGTTATTGTTATTTTGGTTTATAGATATATGATACGCGCGCCGTTAGGCACGCGGGCCCCCACCTCAGTCTCTCTTTGTCTCTGTGACTCACCCCCTTCTGTCCAGCAAGCTCCAATCCCTGCTTCAGGAAGGTTCAAATGATATGGAGTTTAAGGGCCCCCACCTCAGTCTCTCTTTGTCTCTGTGACTCACCCCCTTCTGTCCAGCAAGCTCCAATCCCTGCTTCAGGAAGGTTCAAATGATATGGAGTTTAAGGGCCCCCACCTCAGTCTCTCTTTGTCTCTGTGACTCACCCCCTTCTGTCCAGCAAGCTCCAATCCCTGCTTCAGGAAGGTTCAAATGATATGGAGTTTAAGAGCCCCCACCTCAGTCTCTCTTTGTCTCTGTGACTCACCCCCTTCTGTCCAGCAAGCTCCAATCCCTGCTTCAGGAAGGTTCAAATGATATGGAGTTTAAGGGCCCCCACCTCAGTCTCTCTTTGTTGTTCATCAAATGGAAAAAGTGGAGGCTAAAATCCAAAAAATCGAAGAGGAAAGTGAATACAAAGAAATTAAAATTGCTGATATTTATGGTGATTGGTTTGTTTCTGAAAATGGAAAGAGTGGAATACTGAAAGAGGAATTAAATGGAGGGGAAACCTACCCCAGATGGCAAGATACAGAAGAAGAAAAAATAAAAGAATTTATGAGTTTAAAGAGAGAAATCTTATTAGCAATAGCATTGATAACACTACCGACAATCAAAGATAAGATTAAGGAAACAGAAGAAGGGCATTGAAATTACATGAGAGATTTTATAAGCAAAGAGTTGCTAAGAGGAGTCCATACAAAGTTGATTAAGGAGTTGATTAGAGGACTGACACCACAAATGGCAGAAGATATGAGATTGTTTTGCTACTGGAAAGATACAGGTTGATAGACGGAAAAGTATAATTTAAAACTAGTTAAACTTAGGGAAATTTAGTAATAATAGATATAGTTAAATAAATAATTGATAATGATAATAATGTATGCAATGTGTAGTGTTATGATAAGCAATAAGAGTCCCTTCGGGGGGAGGGGGGGTCTAGAAATCTAAATAAATAAATAAATGAATAAATGAATAAATAAATAAATAAATAAATAAATAAATAATGGGATATGAATATTGAATGGTACCCATGAAAGGAAGATTAGAAATTCTTTTGGATTATATATAAAGGTTAATAAAAAAGAACTAAGTTAGATATACAATACAATACAATACAATACAATACAATAGTAGAGTTGGAAGGGACCTTGGAGGTCTTCTAGTCCAACCCCCTGCCTAGGCAGGAAACCCTATACCGTTCCAGACAAATGGCTATCCAACATCTTCTTAAAGACTTCCAGTGTTGTGGCATTCACAACTTCTGGAGGCAAGCTGTTCCACTGATTGATTGTTCTAACGGTCAGGAAGTTTCTCCTCAGTTCTAAGTTGCTTCTCTCCTTGATTAGTTTCCACCCATTGCTTCTTGTTCTGTCCTCAGGTGCCTTGGAGATTAGCTTGACTCCCTCTTCTTTGTGGCAACCCCTGAGATATTGGAACACTGCTATCATGTCTCCCCTAGTCCTTCTTTCTCTTAAGCTAGACATACCTAGTTCCTGCAGCCGTTCTTCATATGTTTTAGTCTCCAGTCCCCTAATCATCTTTGTTGCTCTTCTCTGCACTCTTTCTAGAGTCTCCACATCTTTTTTACATCGTAGCGACCAGAACTGAATGCAGTATTCCAAGTGTGGCCTTACCAAGGCATTATAAAGTGGTATTAACACTTCACGTGATCTTGATTCTATCCCTCTGTTGATGCAGCCTAGAACTGTGTTGGCTTTTTTGGCAGCTGCTGCACACTGCTGGCTCATGTTTAAATGGTTGTCCACTAGAACTCCAAGATCCCTCTCACAGTTACTACTATTGAGCGCGGTACCAACTATACTGTACCTGTGCATTCCGTTTTTGTTGCCTAAATGTAGAACCTTACTCTTTTCACCATTGAATTTCATTTTATTAGATAGTGCCCAATGTTCAAGTTTGTCAAGATCCTTCTGTATCTTAAGCCTATCTTCTGGAGTGTTGGCTATTCCTGCCAGCTTGGTGTCATCTGCAAATTTGATGAGTTCCCCATTTATTCCCTCATCCAAATCATTGATGAAGATGTTGAAGAGTACTGGGCCTAAAACAGAGCCTTGGGGTACTCCACTGCATACTTCCCTCCATGTAGATGCAGTTCCATTGAGGACTACACGTTGAGTGCGGTTGGTCAGCCAGTTACGAATCCATCTGGTGGTTATGCTGTCTAACCCACATTCTTCTACTTTATCTAGTAGTAGGTTATGATCTACCTTATCAAAAGCCTTACAACCTAGTAGTAGGTTATGATCTACCTTATCAAAAGTCCAAGTAAACTATATCAACGGCATTCTTCTGGTCCACTAATTTTGTCACATTATCAAAGAATGCAATAAGATTAGTCTGGCATGATCTGTTTTTGACAAATCCATGTTGACTTTTGGCTATTACTTTGTTTGCTTCTAGGTGTTCGCAAATTCATTGCTTGATTATTTTTTCCAGAATCTTTCCTGGTATTGAGGTCAGGCTGATAGGTCTGTAGTTTCCTGGATCTATTTTTTTCCCTTTTTTGAAGATGGGAACCACATCAGCTCTTTTCCAGTCCTCTGGTAGTTCCCCGGTGTTCCAGGATCTCTGAAAGATATAATTCAGTGGTTCTGAGATCTCGTCTGCTAGTTGCTTCAGAACCCTGGGGTGTAATCCATCCGGTCCTGGTGATATAGTTAAGTTTTGAATATTAGGGGGAAAATGTTATGATACAGGATATAGTAAAATGAAGGAGGGATAATGATAACAACGTATATATAGGTATGGATACATCATAAGGAAATTGGATGTAAATTGTAAGCAATGATTTGGAAAGAAGAATTAGAAAATTTTGTTATTAAATATTATGGGTGTTTAGGTAGAATAGGACATAAGGATTCAGTGTTATTGGAGGATTTTAGAAATAGTAAATGAAATGCCAGTATGTGGGTATGTATTAAATTTTGGTATATTTTATGATGAAGGACGTTTAAACCATTATAGTCAAATGAAAAGGGAGGTATGATGATGGTAATGTATATAAATATCTGAGTTAAAATACTTGAGTTAATATGAATTATGTTTGTTGACTGTGGAAGAGATGCATGTAAGCCTTTTTGTAACCAACTAATACACTTTCTATAGTATGTAAAGGAGGATATGTTGTGTTTGTTTTGAAAATAAAAAATAAAAATAACTTTATATGTATGTATATATGTATGTATGTATGTATGTATGTATGTATGTATGTATATATATGTATATGTATATCATAGCAGCGGCCCAGTATTTGACGGATGCTTCCCTTAATGCGGAAAAGTTTTCATCTAGGGCCCTGATAACTAATGTGACGCTGTGGTGTCTTTTTTGGCTTTGCCACTGGCAAACCAATATAAATATAAAATCGAAGTGGAAGTTAGCCGCAACTCCCTCCAAGGGATATAAGCTGTTTGGGGAGGCCTTATATTTCATCCTAGTTGAATCCAAGGACAAGCGGAAGGTCCTTGCTACTCTCAACAAGAAACAGGAACGCAAGAATCCGCCCTATTTTAGGAGGTAGTCCTTTTGAGCGACTAAGTCCTCATTTAATGCTACAGCGTTCAACAGGCCATTCTCCCAATCCTCTGACCAGTCCCAGGACATGTAGCCTTTTCAGGCTAAGGGTAGGCAGCAGTACCCCTATTGCAGGCCAAATCAAGGTGTGTCCTCCAACAGGCCCTTCCACAAGAGTAAATGACCACCAAAGGCTGCCTCCCATTGGGGGATGACTTCAACTGTTTGTCTCCCAATGGAAACAAACCACAGCAGACTCCTAGGTCCTGCAAACAGTGAGGAACAAAACTGAAAGGAACCCTGGAGTTCCTTTCTCTTCTCTTGAGACACTTCATCTGCTGCCCCACTTCATTCTGCCCAACCAAGAGAGAGCTCATGCACCAGGAGATTCAACATTTCTTGCAAATCAATGCTATAGAACAGGTACCCATCAACCAGGAGCGAAGGGGATTTTTCTCCATCCTCTTCCTGGTACTAAAGAGCTTGGGGGCGAGAAGAGAGAGCAATATTGGACTTAATGAATCTCAATTACCACCTTACCTACAGGAGGTTCAAAATGCAATCCCTGCAAATCATCTTAGCAGGCATACAACAGGGGGACCTCCTCACGTCTATAGACCTAAGGGAAGCATACCTAGATATACCAATTTGGCCACAACATCGAAGGTTCCTGGTTATGGGGCTGACATTATCAATACAGGGCCCTGCCATTCAGCCTGTTGTCGCCCTCCAAGACGTTCACCAAAATTATTTCACTTGTCGCAGCTTCCCTCAGGCGGAGGTCAGTGAGACTCCAGTGTTACCTAGACGACAACTGATTCAGTTGTCGTCCAGGAAATAGGCAATCCACAACATCCAGATCACCATGAGGATTCTCTAGAACCATGGGTTCTCTGTGAACCTGGAGAAAAGTCACTTGATTCTGACCACCAGGATTCTACATCTAGGAGTGGAAATTGCCACCTTATCCTGCAGGGTGTTCCTCTCCCAAGAAAGGTTAGACAGCATTGTGGGCTTAGTTCTCAGGATTCAGGGAACAGGGCAGGTTCCCGTGCTGCTTCTATCCCAGTTATTAGGCAAGAAGATCTCGTGCATCTCAGTGGTTCCATGGGCACACCTCCATGCACGGGAGCTTCAATGGTTCCTGCTTCCACTTCAGAAAGTCAACAGAAGCAGCTCCATGGCATTAGTTCATGTTCCCCCAAAGGTGATATGTTCCCTCAGGTGGTGGTGGTCACCGGCCATGATGAACGGCCACCTATTGAAACAACCAGATTGACAAGTTGTCACTACAGACACCAACCTATTTGACTGGGGTACTTACCTAGCTCAGAAGGTGATACAGGGCAGGTGGTCCTATGATGATTCAGCTCGCAACATCAACTGGCTGCAGCTGAGAGTAGCGAGACTTGCCCTACGACACTTCAAGCAGGACATTTGACACCAACATGTCTTGCTCATGATGGGCAGTGTGGCCACCAAGGCCCATATCAACTGGCAGGGAAGCATGAGGTCCAGATCCCTCATGACAGAGGTGGAAGCGCTAGGCAGGTGGGCGGAGTGTCATGTCAAATCCATTTGAGCAGATCACATCTTGAGGGTGGACGACTCTCAAGTGGACTGGCTGAGCAGGACCACCATAGACAATTCAGAGTGGCACCTGCACCTGGACTTATTCCACCAGTTCTTGCAGAGGTTCGGTTTTCCTGTGATTGACCTTTTTGCCAGCCAAGAAAACACAAAGCTTCCTCACTTCTCCCACTTTTGCTCCCTCCCGGTCAGAGTGGATGGATGCCCTCTATTGCAGATGGCCCTTGGGGCTCTTCTATGCCTTCCTGCTCCTGCCTCTCCTTCCCCAGGTAGTCCACAAGATCATTGCAGAAGAAGCGGAGGTCCTCCTGGTGGCTTCGCATTGGCCCAGGAGGTCCTGCTACACTGACCTTGTCACCCTCTCAGTGGCGAAGCCCTGGCAAATCTCTCAAAGTCAGATCTCCCTCAGCCAGGGGGCCATTACCCACCTGGACCCCCAGTGGCTCCAGTTGGCTCTCTGGCACTTGAGTGGGACCTTCTGAGGAGAGACAACTTTTCAAACAAAGTCATCCAAACCATCTAGGCATCCAGGAGACCATCAACCACTAGAATCTACAATTCAGTGTGGGCCACCTTTCCCAAGTGGAGTTCCACCTGCGGTCTTGATCCAGGCACAGCATCTGTTCCGCACATTTTGGACTTTCTACAGGAGGGTCTTTATAAAGGATTAGCTCCAACGCCAAGTCGCTGCGTTGTCTACTGTTTGGTCTGGGGACTCGTCCCAGCCTCCCAACAGACTTCTAAGTGTATGTAGTTTCCTCAAGGGGGCTTCAAACTTACGCTCCCTGGTAGTTTATCGCTAACCAACCTGGCAGCTTTCAGTGGTCTTTCACTGAATCTCTTAATTCTGTTAGTCTACAGCACTTGATTCTTAAGGCCATATTCCTAATCGCCATAACATCGTCAAGGAGAGTACCGGAGCTGGTGGCTCTGTCAGTTTGGGACGATTTATGCATTATCCATCCAGACAGGATTGTCCTCCACTTAGACTCTTTATTTATACTGAAAACCAACACTTGGTTTCACAGGGCGCAGGAAGTGGTTTTACTGAACTTTTGCCCATGCCCTAAACATCCCAGGGAATAAACCTGGCATACCCTGGACATCAGATGCATAGAGATCTCTGCATAGAGATATCAAAAGAAAAGCAGAATTTCTCAAGTCTGAAGCCCTATTCGTGTCATTCCAGCTGGGATCTATGGGACAGAAGGTGTCATCCTCCACCATCGGCAGATGGCTAAGGGTATGCATCGCGTTGATGTATGAACAGCAGTCGAAAACTCCTTTCTCATATCACCACTCACTCCATGAGGAGTGCCTTCACCACGGCTTCCTAGGCAATCCAGGCAACAATAGAGGAGATCTGCAAGGTAGCAACATGGTCATCCCTCTCTCCGTTTGTTAGAATTTATCAATTAGACACATTTGCCTCCTCCAAGGCATCATTCGGCAGTAGGGTCTTACAGAGAGTTCATTCCATGGCCAACTCCCTGGACAGACTTTCTACCCCCCCTTAGTGACATTCAACGGGTATATCCCATGCTTGAACTCTCCAAGCAGCGCACAGGAAAATGACCATTGGCTTACCTGAAGAGTTATTCTCTGTGCGCTGCAGGAGAATCCAACCCTGCCCAGAGTCTCCCAGGTCCAGGGTCCATGAGCACCAGAAGAATTTCCACATCATCTCATCATAGCTCTCCAGTTTCAGTAATCGTTGAAAAACTGGCCTTAAGGAGGAACAAGAAATGTGGTTAAAGAAAATTAAACTCAGTCCTTGGGCAACCAGATTAATTTAACCCATGCTTGGACTCTCCTGCAGCTCACAGAGATCGAACCTTCAGGTAAGCCAATGTTCAACCTTGTGGGACTTTTAAATACAGCTGGATCATCATTTTGAACAGAACATGCCAGATATCATGGTTAAAGAGGGCCAAAGCATACACTTTATTGATATCGCTGTACCAGATGCCAGAGCCAAAGAAAAAGAACTAGAAAAAAATCAAGAAATATCGCGATCTGGCCATCAAAACTACACGGCTATAGATGAAGCATGACACATTGATTACCATTGTCATCAGGGCACTTGGTACCATGTCCAAGAATTTTACAAAACACATAAAGAAATTGCAGCTTCCTGAAATAACACCAGCAGCACTGCAAAAAACTGTACTATTAGGAACATCATATATTTTAAGAAGATATTTGGTTGATATCTAGGATGCTGGCAGAAACCCTTATCAACCATTAGCATGAGTCAATGGTAATTGTGACACATCTTAAGATGTTCACTTGACTGAGTTTTGTGTTGATGATGATAATAATAATAATAATAATAATAATAATAATAATAATAATAATAATAATAATAATAATAATAATATTTCTTGCAAAGAAATGACTGAAACTTTCACACTTGGTGTACATGGATGATTTGAAACTGTTTGGTAAAACAAAAGCTGAACTGAATTTATTAATCGAAAGCACAAAAGAATTTAGCCAAGACATTGGTATGCAGTTTGGAATTGACAAATGTGCAACAATAGCAATCAAGGCAGGCATGGTCCTAGAAGATGATGGAATACAACTTGAGAATGAAGAAATTATAAAGGCAGTAAAACCAGAAGAAGGCTACAAATACTTGGGGATTTTAGAGGCTTCTGACTTAATGCACAATAAAGTCAAGGAATTAATCTCAGCCAAGTACATTTGACGAATTTGCAAGATATTAAAATCCAAACTGAGTGGAGGAAACATCATAAAAGCCATAAATATCTGGGCTATACCTGTAATTTGATACTCTGCAGGAATAATTGACTGGACCCAGATGTAGTTGGACAATTTGGACAGAAAAACAAGGAACCTTATGACAATGAATCATGCTTTGCACCCTAAAAATGATGTTGACTGATTGTATCTACGAAGAGCAGAGGGTGGTCGAGGACTCCTACAAGTAAAGCAGACTGTGGAAGAAGAAAGACACAACTTGAATGATTACATCCAGAAAAGTGAAGAACCAATGATTAAGGAAGTAAATAAAGGAGGCCTTTTCAAGAGAACTAAGTTAAAAGCTGAATATAAGAAAGAAGTAATTGAGAAGCGAACTGAAAAATGGAAAAGCAAAGCTATGCATGGCCAATGCTTGAAAAGTATTGAAGGCAAAGCTGACCAAAAACTAACTTGGAACTGGTTAAGATTAGGAGTACTGAAAAAAGAAACAGAAGGCTTTATTTTGGCAGCTCAAGAACAAGCCTTAGCCACAAATTGCATTAAGGCAAAAATTCAACATATTACCACTCCAGTCTCCAACCTTCACTTTGTAGCAAAGGTTGTCGAGAGTGTGGTAGCACATCAGCTTCCCCAGTACCTGGATGAAGCTGTCTACCTGGATCCATTTCAGTCGGGTTTCAGGCAAGGTACAGCATGGAGACAGCATTGGTTGCGTTGGTCAATGATCTCTGGCGGGCCCGGGACAAGAGCTGCTCCTCTGTCCTGGTCCTATTAGATCTCTCGGTGGTTTTCGATACCATCGACCATGGTATCCAACTGCGACTCGGGGGGTTGGGAGTGGGGGGCACCGTTTTATGGTGGGTCTCCTCCTACCTGTCAGATCAGTCACAGTTCATGTTGACTGGAGGCAGGGATCGACCCCGAGGCGCGTCACTTGTGGGTTGCCCAAGGGGTTGGTTCTCTCACCCCTCCTGTTCAACATATACATGAAACTGCTGGGCGAGATCGTCCGTGGTTTTGGGGTACGGTATCATCAATATGCTGATGATACCCAACTTTTCATCTCTACCCCAAACCACCCAAATGATGCCCTCGACGTGATGTCCCGATGCCTGGAGGCTGTGCGGATCTGGATGGGGAGGAACAGGCTCAGGCTGAATCCTTCCAAGACTGAGTGGCTCTGCTTTCCATCATCCCAATTTGTGCATCTTGTTCCATCTTTGATGATAGGGGAAGAAATTTTAGCCCCCTCAGAGAGGGCCCGCAATCTGGGAGTCCTCCTGGACACACGGCTTAGTTTAGAAGAACACCTGACGGCCGTGACCAGGGGGGCCTTTTACCAGGTTTGCCTGGTATATCAGTTGCGCCCCTTCCTGATCAGGATGCTCTATGCACAGCCACTCATGCCCTCGTCCTTTCTCGCCTGGACTACTGCAACGTTCTCTACATGGGGCTGCCCTTGAAGAGCACCCGGAGGCTTCAGCTGGTCCAGAATGCGGCTCCGCAGGTTATCATGGGGGTACCTAGGTACTCCCATGTTACACCCCTTTTAGGAGGCCTGCACTGGTTGCCGGTTGTTTTCCGGGTGCGATTCAAGGTACTAATTATGACCTTTAAAGCGCTCCATGGCTTAGTTCCCAGGGTACCTGCAGGACCACCTACTGCCACCAGTAGCCTTCCACCATCCAGTGCAATCCCACAGGGTTGGCCTCCTCAGGGTGCTGTTGGCCAGACAGTGTTGGCTAGTGACCCCCAGGGGGAGAGCCTTCTCTGTGGGAGGACCTTCCCTCTGGAATGAGCTGCCCCTGGAGCTTAGCATAATCCCCGATCTCCGGTCCTTCCAACGCGCCTGAAAAAGTTGGCTTTACGAGCAAGCCGGCCTGGCCTGTTAATTTTATCTAATTTTTAAAATTAGTGTTATATTAATTGGGTTTGTTTTTTGATTGTTTCTAATTTCCTTTTAACTTTTGTAATATGTGTTTTTTAATGCTGTACGCTGCCCTGAGTCTTTTGGGAGAAGGGCGGCATATAAATCCAATAAAACAAAACAAACAAACAAACAATGCCACCAACAGCAAATGTCACCTCTGTAATGAGAAAGATGAGACAGTCAACCACTTGATCAGCGGGTGCAGCAAAATTTCACAAACTGACTACTTACAACACCATGACCACGTTGTTAAGATTATTCACTGGAAATTGTGCCAAAAGTTTGGATTTGAGTACAGCAAAAACCACTGTTACCATCAGGTTGAGAAGGTTTTAGAGAATGAGAAAGGCAAAATCTTGTGGGACTTCAGAATTGAGACTGACAGTCACTTGGCCTATAACACACCTGACATAACAATAATTGAAAAGAAAAAAGTATGGTTCATTGACATTGCAATACCTGGTGATGCACGAATTGAAGTTAAACAGCAAGAAAAAAAATCACAAAATACCGGGACTTGAAAATTGAGGTTGAGCGACTGTGGAAAAAGAAATCATGTGTTGTCCCCATTGTAATTGGAACCCTTGGAGCAATACTTAAAGGGCTACCTCACTATTTGAAAATTCTAAATTTACCTGACTTGAACATTCTGACTACAAAAAACCACCCTACTTGGAACAACTTATATCCTCTGATGTTACTTTGACAGTTCCTAGGTCCTTGGTTAGGACTCGAGCTGTTAAGCTACCAACCAGCCCGAAAGGGTGTGAATCTCACCAAAGATTAACCACATAATAATATAAACAGGAAGGTAGGCCTCTTTCTTCCTCCCCCCAATTCCTGATCTTTCCTACAATCAAACAGGAAGGTAGGCCTCTTTCCTGCCATGGCTGGGTCTGGATAGCTATCTGGTGCAGTTACTACAATTATGGGATTATCATCTTTCTGGAATAAAAGCACAGAACTTGGACAACTGAAGAAAATCAAGAAATCCTCAAATATTACTACCAGGCAGAAACAACAGCCACGGGATTTCAAAAAAGAATGATGCAATTGTGGAAGGAACAACATACAGGATGAAGATCCTCCTGTGCAATAACTCGAAAGTGTAGAGCTAAGTGATCTAGCAAAAATGCTGGAAGAAAATATTGAAAACCACATCAAAGGAAACGTAGAAAGAAAGACTACCTACCTTTTACAAAGTGCATAGCAAACAAGTGAAAGATCTGTTAACAGTTGTGAACAACATTTTAACTTCCATCCCATCCAGCACACTATATGAAACCAATCAATTAATATATAGCACAGCCGCCTTTATAACTGCAGAACTGGGTTATAAAATGCCAGAAAAGAAACCCACTGGAACACCAAAGTAGAAAATTTGACTTGAAAATAAAATAAAAAACTACAAGAGGATGTCAGCAATCTGAAGTACTTGAAAGAAGAAAAACTAAAAAACAAAAAGCTGAAAAATAGTTTACACAAAAAATACAACCTCTTGATGAAAATCTAGTTCAAACTAATGTTCACCCATATAAAGAAAAAGCTTTGAACTTTTGGAAAGATCTGTGGGAAAACCTAGTCGAACACAACAAAACTGCCTCCTGAATCAAAGACATTCAACAACAACACGAAACAAAATGGAAAATATTGTAATAAAAACTGACATGGTGGCAAAACAAGCAAAAAAAGGTCAAGAACTGGAGTGCACCTGGCCTGGACAAACTGCATGGATACTGGGTAAAACACCTGACCAGTCTCCATCGCACGGCCACTCAATTTGATCAAATGCATCAAGCGAAGAATGGTTAACAGCTGGTCGAACATACTTGATAATGAAAGATCCAGAAAAGGGCATATAGCCAAACAACTATTGCCCAATTACTTGTCTGTCAACAACATTTAGACTTTTTACAAGAATACTGGCAAATTCAGTATTCAATCATCTGATGGAAAACAGCTTGTATTCAGCAGAACCAAAAGGAAATTATAAAAAATCAAGCTGAACAAAAGATTAGCTGCTCTTGACAAAATGGTACTAAAAATGCAAAATGAACAAAAACAAATTTAAATATGGTATGGATTGATTACAAGAATGCATTTGATACTTTACCCGACAACTGGATTAACATTTTCTGGAAAACTGGAATCAGCAAAAATATCTGTACAGTTTTGAAAGCAAATATGCAAAAATGGAAAACAGTTATAACAGCAAATGGGGGGAACACTGATGATGTCAGCATCAGACGAGTAATCTTCCAGGGGGACTCACTTTCACCACTACTGTTGAACATCACATTAATTCCACTGACAGCAATCCTACGAAACACAAAACTGGGATACCAAATCTCAAGGCAACATGGCAAGATAAACCATCTGCTGTACATGGATGACTTAAAAATCTGTGCAAAAAGCCCCACTGAACTTAAATCAATACTCAACACAGTTCAACTGTTCAGGAGTGACATACAAATGAACTTTGGACTTAAAAATGTGCGATATTATCCATGCAGCGAGAAAAAATTGAAAAAAATAGAAGGAATTGAACTGGGAAATGGAAGCATAGTGAAAGCATTAGCAAAGGATGATGGTTACAAATACCTAGGCATGTTGGAAGCAGATAACATCTTGAATGAAAAAGTCAAAGAGTCAAAGCAAAAGGAATATACCAGGAGGGTCTGCAAAATATTAAAATCAAAGGGGATGCTGGAAACATAATTAAAGCCATTAATACATGGGCAGTTCCAGTGTTACGCTACTCAGCTCAGACTTTTGAATATATACCACACTTTACATCCACGATGTGACATCAACAGGTTGTACCTGCCAAGAAAAATAGGGGACAGAGGGTTATTGCAAATCCATTAAATGGTAGAAGAAGAAAAACTAAGTTTGAATGATTATGTGAACAGAAAAATTGCTGCAAACTGTAAAAATGGAGTACATGGGCATGGCTCAGTGATGGAGTTCAATTTTTTTTTATTATCGGTTCTGTGGGTGTGGCTTGCTTGGTGGGCGTGGCTTGGTGATCATGTGACTGGTTGGGTGTGGCCTGGTCATGTGATTGGGTGAGCATGACTAACTCAATGTCACTCATATCAAGTGATGCCTCGCCTGGCCCCTCCCCTCCCAGATATTCTTTGTTACACCCAGTCTCAATGTATCTATAGGTCTGTAAAAATGTACATCTTTTTTCATCTTTATTATCTACATACTATAGATGTACTTTCATGGACCACAGAAAGGAGGAAATGGCTCACATGCTTTGCCCAAGAGTGTGATCGGCAACAGGCTTTTAAGGGGCTTCCACAAAGAGTGGTGGGAAGGCAATGTACTTTCCAAAGAAGCAGAAGGCAAAACAAGAAGCAATGGATAGAAACTGAGGGAAGCAACCTAAAACTAAGGAGAAACTTCCTGACAGTGAGAACAATTAACCAGTGGAACTGCTTGTCTCCAGAGGTTCTGGGTGCTTGATCACTGGAGGCTTTAAGAAAAGACTGGCAGCCATTTCTCTGAAATGTTCTCTGAGTTTATTTCTCTCCCATGTTTCCTGTATACCTATTTCTTCTGCCATTTTGAAAAAAGTTCCAGGAAGAGTCCTTCTTACTTTTTCTTATCTTTTAAAACTACTTCTATGGTCCAGTTTTGTATCTACAATTGCATCGAAATCTCCTATCATACATATATTTTCATAATCTATTTCAATTATTTTATTATGCAATTTTTTATACAATTATTCTTGTGTCAACTTGCAAAGCATTTCTGATTTGATGTCAAATTGCCGTGGGCAGGAGGGGGGTAGCTTGGCAGCCACATTCAGCAGCATACCTTCCTGAAGGTTGGATGTCAGATTACCAGAGAAGGCCTTTGAGGTGTATTTTCTACAGCCCATGAAAGTGCCTCGTTGGAGAATGTGACTTATGACACAGCCTGAGAATATGGGAAAAATAGGATCAGAATTGAGCTGTATGTGCAGCAGAGTTGGGTAGTTATTGATATGTTGCTCCTAATAAATAACTGGATTTCTTTTGAAACTTGGTTCAAGGCTCATGAGTTAATTAGGGCATCCATCGAATCCCTGACAGCAAGTGAACTCTCTTTTTAAATTAATCAAGATTACCGGATATCCTGAGTCTTTGCTTCTCCAATTGCTCCCCGACAACGGGTGCTTGGAGAAAAACTTAGATAACCATGACAGAGAACGGACTATCTGAAGAGAGCCTGTTCC
Source organism: Natrix helvetica (assembly GCF_964273705.1). NCBI lineage: Eukaryota > Metazoa > Chordata > Lepidosauria > Squamata > Natricidae > Natrix > Natrix helvetica. The sequence continues at coordinate 80,493,453 of NC_138554.1, read as the reverse complement.
AAGTGATGCAAAGGGAGACAGAGATTACTAGGGATAAGTATTGGTGGAAGATAATACCTAAAGCAGCTGAGGTTGAGTTCCCCCATTCCAATGCCCAGAAAAGGGAAAGGTCCCTGAGTGAGCTGGGAAGAGTGGATTGGATGCAGGACTGGGCACAACCCAGGCTCCCAAAGCCCCTGATTAAGCCCCTTGGGAGTTCCATAGAACAATTTAGGGAAGAATTTGACCGAGCCACCATTCGCGATGAGGGGCCGTCATGCCAGCCAAAAGAAAGGGGAGGGCCAGCTGATCCTTTTGAAGTGAGGACACACAGACTGGAATGCAGAACCCCTTTTCCACCTGTCAGAAGAAGGAGCCCTTGACTGCAGCCAGTGCCTTTTCCATGCAGCAGACAGGTCTCCCAGGGCAGAAAACCCCTCCCTCTCTCCAAACTAGAGCCCAAAAAGAGGGCCAGCCTCATCAAGCACAGGCTTACAGGGCTGATAGTAGGAGGAAGGAGCAGTGCTGAACAAACCATCTTGCTTCAGGGGAAACTTTGATGGGGATTTAGACCAGCTAACTATATTCCCTGACTTGGCTGACATCCACCTAGAATGCTATAACACCTCTACCCGTCCCCCAGAACCATGGTGAATACCATCGCCGAAGGGCTAGAGGGAGAAGCAACAGAATGGCTAGCAGCCCTCCACAAGAGGAGAGCCCCTTAACTGCAAGACTTAGATGACTTCCTACGACTGCTAGAGGCTAGATTTGAGGTGGCAGAGGGGGACACGTATACAGAACATGAGCTTAGAAATTTAAGGCAGAGGGGGCAACCCATCAAGGAATACATTCATGAATTCAGGAGAGTCATAGGGAAGCTACCCCCTTTACCAGAGCGGCTGTTGATGCATTTTTTTCAGAAGAAGCCTGGACAAGCAAATTGCCCAGGTAACCACCTACTGGGACATCTCAAACTGATCTCTGAGTGGTTCCGAGTAGCCGTAAAAGTTAATGGCAGATTGTGTGTCAGCGAAATGAAAAAGCAGCTGGATATCAATGAGAGAGGTCAACCTGACCAGAGACCACCCAGCCGATGGGGAACCACAGCACCACAGCTTCCCCCAAAACCAGCCCTCCCACAAAGTCTACTGAAATGTTAAAGATGCAGTGGGATAGGCCACATGACATCAGCATGTGCAACCCAAGCTTCGCAATCAAGGCCAAAGCCACCACCCAGGGCACAATTGGAACAAGGCCCCATGTGTGCCATCAACACATCCCGGAAGGCTCTCCAGGCTGCAGAGATCCCTCCCCACCCAGCCAAAAGTGTGTGTGGCGGTGGACGGTGATCAGTCGCCAGAATCCTATGACAGTGAGGACGAGGGCAAAAACAACTCAATGGTGAGTGAGCCACCCTTTCGTTCCCCCAATATGCCTCACAGCCATAAAAACAAGAACTTGGGGGACTTTTCAACCCCTAATAAACTCAGGCTGCACTAGATGCTTGATCAACCTAACCATGGTTCTGAAACTGAGGATCAGAGTGAAAAGCCTGGCCCACCTGATCCGATTTGAATAGGTTGATGGGTCCCTAGTGAGGCGAGCCTATGCCACCCACCTGACTGAACCAGTGAGGCTAGAGCTAGTGAATCACTGGGAAGTAATTAGATTTGTAATAGCCTGCAAAATGACAGATGCAGTCATACTCGGTCTCTCATGGCTAGACAAGTGGGGACCGACCATCTGGTGGAAAGGTGGCAGCTGCAGGCTGAGGATAGCAAGGGGACCCCAACCCCCTCAACACCAGCAAGTAGAAACACCGTCCATGCAGGGAACCCTCCCAAAGAGCCTACCAGAACAACTGGCAGCCACCTCCGACAAAACCCCAGAAACCGAAGAGATCCCAAGGGAATATTAGGACCTTGCGGAAGTATTCAATGAGGCCATGTGTGACATCCTGCACAGCCGCAGAGATAACTCTGTGTGCCACTTCCAGCACACAGATCATAGGTCTGCCATGACTGTCCTATAGCAAAATCCATTTCAGGAAAAAAATGAACTTCATAATTTCATTATCAGGCGTGCATCCCAAAACGTCAAGTCTTATTAGCATGTGAAATGATAAATTGGTATAGTAATATTTTAAGTATCATCTGTTGTGCTCTCTCTGAACTTTGTACCGGATGGTTGTTCAGTAACTAGGCCAGGGGTCTGCAATATTAAACACTCAAAGAGCCATTTGGACCTGTTTCCCACAGAAAAGAAAACACCAGGAGCCACAAATCCGGAGTGGGAATGGCCAACTCAATGTCACTTACTCCCACCCAGTTACATAGCCACCCTAGCCATGCCTACCCAGCCGGCTATTAGTGCAGAGAACCAGTTAAAAAAACACCTGGAACCACAAAATCCTTTTGACATCTTTCTCTCTATCTCTCTCGGTCTCTCTTTCTCTCCCCACCACCTCTCTGTGTGTCTATCTCTATGTCTCTCTCTCTTTTCTCTCTTCCTCTCTGTATCTTTCTCTCTGTGTGTGTCTCTCTGTGTCTCTCTCTGGCTGTACTTGTAAGAGGAGGGGGGAGGGACTGAAGGGACCCTTCCACTGCGGCTGATACTTGTTCCTCAGCCAGCTCAGATTTCTAAAAAGTTGCCAAGAAGAAAGAAAAGGAGTAGTGAAGAGCCCCAAGGAGAGCTCACCGGGTTGGCCCAACCTCAGCTTTCTGAGAGATAAAAGAGACACACAGAGAGACAGGCGGACACAGAGAGAGAGATACAGATACATATACAGACTGTCACGATGTTAAAAAGTTTGCTAGGCCTGAACTGCCTAAACTGACACTCAAGAGTTAAACTAAGAAAGAGTTATTGCGCAGGTCATAAAAGTTCTTATCTGAAAGTGTTTTATTGCGCATGCGTTACACATTCCAAAATTCCTTTCTTCTTTGTTCGGCTGCCAACTTGGCAACCGGAGATTTTCATTATCAAAATGTAACAATTAGTTATTTTCTGTTTTATTTTATTATTAAAGTTTGTTTATTAATTAGAATACTTCTTAAAGACTTTTATTTATTTTCTTAATATCTCAAAAGATATGCGGAAGGGAATCAGCCCGATCCATTGATCTCAGATATCAGGCGTTTTTTTCCCCTGACAACTTGGTATGCAGAGGTTGGTCGACAACTTACCAGCTGAGATGGCTACAATTTACGGCTGTTTTTTCCCTTCACGCTATCTAAAGATAACCGACTACGCTAATTAGCAATGTCGGAGAAAAAGAAAAAAGAAGAAAAATGGAAAGAGCTTTTTCTGACAAGGAGGCCCCCTCGGACACAGAGAAGCAAGATCAAAACGTGCTTCAGGAACAACAAATTCCTTCAGGTGCCGAGCCAGATGTGGGGGAAGGAGCTGCAGGACGCGACATCCACGAAACGAGGTCAGTGGTTCCTCCTTCTAAAATATCTCCATGAGATTATGAATTTTTGGGGGCCAAGCCAAAACTTCCCACTCTGCCAGAGCCACTCCATTCCCAGACCCTCGCAGATTATCAAACGATTGATGAATGGCAACTGCCGGCAGAAAAAAAATCCTCCCACGCAGAAAGCAGATTTTATGAATTCCCCCCAGATGATGATGAAGAAATGTAAAGCTATCTTGATCAAATAGAACGTTTCGAAAAATATGCTAGGGAGGCGAGAATGTGCTTTGAGGAGATAAAGCGAAGTAGGAGGAGCTCCCCCACTCCCAAAATGTCTGAGGACGCCATCTTGTCTTCAAAACAACAGCCTAAGACACACCCCACAGAGTTCATTGGTCAATTAGAACAAAGAGACATGTACACGTCACCGAGGTCACGTGGTCCTTTTGAGTCAACTGAACTTCTGCATACGTATAGATGACTGCAGCCAAAAAGTGAGGCTGCACTGCCATCTGCTGGCGGAGAAAAATTATTACAGCAAAAGATGATGCAGCTTCGTGACAATTTTAAAGAATTGGCTATGAGTCCTTTAGAAGCCAAAACTTTGCCTCCAAAGGTTAAGTCTTCAACACCCCCTGGCGGCGTTGAATCCTCCCTAGATGGAAAAAGGCAAAGCCAAAGGCGAATTCGAGGAAGCCAATTTGATGTTGCCACGCAAAGGCCAATGATGCAACCCCAGCATCCCCTGGTTCAACAACCAGCTTTGCAACCAGAACAACAAATTGTTCCAATGCACATTCCTCAGCAGGTATTCACAGTCACCCCCTTGACTGGTGAGTCCAAATTAAAGGAGTCAGGAGAGAATTATAAAGCCTGGGTCAGTGAAATTGCGCTCTTGCTTCGAAGAGAAGGCACACATTCCATGATTTTTAATCCTCCTCCTCCACCGTGGACACCTGCGATAAGAGACTTGGAAAACAGAGCAATCACGACTTTACTCATGTCAATGGAAATTGAGATCCAAGGTATCTTTCCACCTGATGAAACTGCCCAAGAAATTTGGGCTATTTTGGAAGATTGCTACAGGCCCGTTTCAATTGAATCTTCATGTTTGCTCATGTCTGAGTTCCATGGTTCGAAGTTGAAACCTGGTGAACGAATTGATGGACATTTGACCAAACTGAAAAGAATGAGAAGTGAATTGAGACAAAATGGCCATGTAATCGATGATATCCAAATGATTAGCATCATAATTAACTCATTGAATTATGAATGGAAAGATGCTGTTGCAAAGATTAACTACGTGCCTATTGCTCAACGCACAGTTAACCACGTTTGCAGACTTTTAGTGGAAGACGAAGCTATCAGGTTAGCTACACCACATCTGCAACGACCTCCAGCGTCAAAGGCTCCAGCCAGACGTCCCTTCCGAGGAAGAGGCTACGCTCCAAGGATGCCAAAATGCTACACCTGCAACCGTGTGGGACATGACACCCGGGATTGTCCCCAACGAGTTCCAGCTCCCGCCACGTACCAGCCCAGAGGAACAGATTCCAGAGGCAGAGGTAGAGGCGGAAGACAAGGTCGTCGTGGTCCAAGGCGTGATTCACAAGCTCCACTTGTGACACTGGCCATAACCAACGTTCCACAACCTGATCCAAAGTTCGACAGACGTCTTTTGTGGACTTTAGATAGTGGAGCAGCTGTGCATGTTACCCACAGAAGGGAACTTTTCACAGAGATGGGCGAACCAGAGCCCGAGTATCGAGAACTGTATTCCTTCACCAACCACACTTGCAAGGTTATGGGAAAAGGAACTGTTTACATTGAAGAGCTCGATACACACATCCCTGATGTTTATTACATACCTTCAGCAACCAGTAATTTGCTTAGTCAAAGTCACTTGTCTAGAGATTTAAAGTTCCAGGTTCACCACCTCGAAAAAGCAAGTTACTTAGTTAAAGATGGAGATATTGTTGCTGAAACCATGCTGATTGGTGGTGTTTATTACTTAAAGCCAAAGCCTAAAGGGCAAGCACAGGCAAGTATGCAAACTCCAAAAAGGCACAACGCAGACCCAGAGAGAGTTGTCCCAGAGAGAGAAAACGTTACTGTGCCAAAGGCTCCTAAAGCCAACAAACAGAGAAAACAGAAACAGGTTGCTCAAAGCAAGCCCGAGGGTCCTCATGAAACTGTAAATGTTGAGAATTCACTAACTGGTAAACTTTTGCATTCCAGGTGTATTCACAAGTGGCACAGAAGATTGGGGCATGCCAGTTTCCGTGTTCTTAGAAAGATGCCGGAGTTCGCAAAAGGTTTGGATCTAAAGGGGTGTAAGGTGTTTTTGGATTGTGCAGTTTGCAAAAAGGCTAAATCCAAGGCGGCTGCAATTCCCAAACACGCTACACGCCTGTCAACACACATTTTTGATTTGGTACACACTGACATAGTGGGTCCTTTCCCACCAACACTTGGTGGCAGAAAGTATTTTTTAACGATTGTAGATAATCATTCTAGATATGGATTTGTATATCCTATGAGAGAGAAATCTGAGACCTTTCAGATCTTTAAAGACTTTGCAGCGTTTGTTTCTACACAATACCAAGTTCGCATCGCCAGAATCCAGAGTGACCGTGGTGCAGAATTTATGTCTCAGCGTTTCCAGGACTGGATGCGTAAGAATGGAATTCTTCATCAGACATCTGCTCCATATACACCGGCTCATAACGGAGTCATAGAAAGAAGACAAGGGGTTCTACAAACCATGATGCGTTGTCTTCTAGAAGATGCCAATCTCAGTAACGCATACTGGGGTGAAGCAATCAAATATGCAAATTACATTGTCAACCGTACTTGGAGCAGTGTAATCAATCAAACTCCTTTCTACATGCTGTATGGCTACAAGCCCGATCTCAAGAACCTCCATATTTTTGGTTCATATGCTATGGTGAACACTCCCTTAAGTCAAAGAAGAAAGGGAGGTATAGTAGCAAAGAGACTAAGATTTATGGGTATTGATGATAATTCAAAATGGTACAAATTCATTGATACTAAACATGTGATTGTCATTTCACAATCTGCTAATTTTGAGGAAGACATTGACTGGTCCAGGATTCATTCCAATGATCCTGAAGTTTATTTTCCTAGAGATGGTGTTCCAGATGCCACGCAGCCTGATAACAATTTGCAGGCAGATATTCCTTCTACCAGTTCTTCACAACCTGATGTTCCGTCTTCGCAAGTCGCGGATGCTGATGCTAGCGACGAACGTGAGGACGAGGATGATGATGATGAAGAAGAAGAAGAAGACTGGACTGATGTTCCTAGACGCTCCAAGAGGGCCACAAAAGGAATCCCTCCACAACGTTATTCATAGCAACTGACAAAGTCACCATTACCTTTGATTTGCAACGTTACTCTTCCTCCAGAGACATTCACACAAATCAAACAGCTTCCTGATTCAGAACAAGACAAGTGGTATGATGCAATGCAGGATGAAATGGACAGTTTAAAGAAACTCAATGTATTCACACCTGCAAAACCTCCAGCAAACAAGAAAGTCATTGGCACCCGATGGGTCTACAGAATCAAGAAGAAACCAAATGGTGAGTCTTTATACAAAGCCAGACTTGTAGCTCAGGGTTTCGCTCAACGTTATCCTGAGGACTACACAAACACTTACTCACCAACAATCAGAACTGAAAGTGTAAAAATTGCCTTAACCACTGCAACTATTCTTGGTTTAGAAGTTTTTCAATTTGATGTGGACACAGCTTATCTACATGCAGACCTAAATGAAGAGATCTACGTGAGAAGCCCTCCAGGATTCCGAAAGCAAGAAGGGGATACCTGGTTCCTGAACAAAAGTCTTTATGGTCTGAAACAGTCAGGTTTAATGTGGTATTTATGTCTTACTGACAAACTAAATTCAATGGGCTTTATTAAGTCCGAAACTGATGAATGCGTGTTCACAAAAAGATCTAACAATGCATATGAGATAATTCTTGTTTATGTTGATGATATTGTTTATATTGGTCCAAATAAGTAAATGAGTGAGATTTTTGCCAAAAGTTTGCAGAGATACTTCACACTAAAATCTTTAGGACACATTAGCACTTATTTAGGTGTTCAAATTGAAAAGACACAGAAGGGGTTTAGTCTTTCACAAGAAGAGAAAATTGACCACATTCTACATCATTGCAACATGAAAGATGCTAACACAACAAAGACACCCATGCAAACAGATTTTCACAACTTAACACATGAACCAAGTCCTGAGTTCGAGGATCAAACACTTTATCGTTCAGTCATTGGTTCACTATTATACATTAGTAGTTGGACCAGACCTGACATCGCACTTAGTGTTAATCTTTTATCACGACACGTAGGTAAGGCAACACAATTTCATTGGTCATGCATTAAGAAGTTGTTGAAATACCTAAAACACACTAAGCACATGAAGTTATTGCTAGAACCAACACACGCTGATCAACCAAAGTTGATTTGTTTTGCTGACGCCGACTGGGCGAGCGACAAGAAGTCACGCAAAAGCACTTCTGGTTACATGATGTTCCTAAATGGTTGTCCTGTTTACTGGCAAGTGAGAAAACAGAGTTTTGTTTCATGTTCATCTACTGAAGCTGAATATGCTTGTGTTTCAGATGCTTGTAATTCTCTAACGTGGTTTGATGCTTTGATCACAGATATCTGGACACGTCCGATTCGACCAATCACCGTGATGGAAGATAATGTATCTGTGGTTTATATTTCTGAGTCACATTTTACAGGTTCTAGGTCCAGACACATTGACATTCGTTATCAAAACACAAAGCAATTAGTTAAGCAAGGTTTTGTTAAATTGCAATATGTTTCTACACATGATCAGATCGCAGACATGCTTAACAAACCACTTGCCGCAAATCAACACGAGTATCTGCGAAAGAAGATGTGTCTTAATTGATGATTTGATGACGTCAGCCCAGACTAGCAAAAGAAGGGGTGTCACGATGTTAAAAAGTTTGCTAGGCCTGAACTGCCTAAACTGACACTCAAGAGTTAAACCAAGAAAGAGTTATTGCGCAGGTCATAAAAGTTCTTATCTGAAAGTGTTTTATTGCGCATGCGTTACACATTCCAAAATTCCTTTCTTCTTTGTTCGGCTGCCAACTTGGCAACCGGAGATTTTCATTATCAAAATGTAACAATTAGTTATTTTCTGTTTTATTTTATTATTAAAGTTTGTTTATTAATTAGAATACTTCTTAAAGACTTTTATTTATTTTCTTAATATCTCAAAAGATATGCGGAAGGGAATCAGCCCGATCCATTGATCTCAGATATCAGGCGTTTTTTTCCCCTGACACAGACAGACATAGAGACACGCATGCATGCACACGCGCACACACACAGAGATATAGAGAGGGGGAGACCAGCTGATGGGTGAGTGTCATTGGCAAGGGCGCTCTGGCTTTCTCCAAGCCTGACCCCGGGGGTGGGTGTGCAAGGTTTGGTGGGGCCAGCCATTTTCCTGCTGCCCTGTGCTGCTTTACTTCTACAGTGGAGCGGTGCCGCTGCCAGCTTTGATTGAAAATCATCCTCTGGCCAGCAAAAATCCCCCATGCAAGTTTTAAAGTCACAGCTGTGTGCTGCGGGCCTATCCCTTTTTCCATCATCCCTTCCTCCCAGATCCCATTCCCGCCCTGCCAGCTAGTGAAGCCGGCATTGGTCGTGGCTTGGTTGGGCCAGTATCTCGGGGCAGAGAGCAGATTGTATTTGTCCCCAAGTGATGGAGGCACCTCCAGCACCAACAAGGGCTGGAAGAAGCTCCAGCAAGAGGGAGGCTGCAGAATCAGCCCCAGCCACTTCTCCATCCCCTGCTGTTGCTCTTATTTTCTCAGGAATGACTGGGAGGTGGGGGTGGGGGTGGAGCCAGCCAGTGGTGGGCTCACCTGACAGAGAGCCACAGCAAAGGGCCCAAAAAGCTGCATGTGGTTCCAGAACCTCAGGTTGCAGACACCCGAGTTAGGCCATGCACTCCAATCTGCCCTGTTGCTGTTCAGTATCTACATGAAAATGGAGGAGATCACATAGAGCCTTGAGTGAAGTACCATCAGAAAGCTACTATAGCAGTTTTATTTCTCCTAGCAGCTTAATTCTAGAGAAACTGCTAGTTCCCCAGATAGAAAACTAAATACACATAAGATGGACAACAACAATAGGAAACCAGGCTGTATGATTGAGGTTCAGTCTGTTTTTAACAGGTTTGCACTTGTATATGCTCAGGTAGAAAAGGTTTATTTTCCCATTTATGCCTAGTTTGTTAAAGGTAACCATTTCTAGAACTGGTTGGATTAGGTGATGAAGTTTCATACGTCAATTATTTTCCAACTTTGAGAATTTGTCTTTGAAAATTGTCCAGAATCTTCCGATCATGAAAAATATATTGGCTGTTGCATGTGATTGTCATTATATTATGTCAATTTTGAAAGATGTGCATTACTTGTTTTCATAATATCAGGTTCTGAATATCTTACCTACTTTTTTCAAGCTAAATCTTAATATTTCAGTTGAACAGCTGAAATTCTTGCAGGGAAACTCAGTTTTTGAGATCCACTTCTTGAACAAAGGCAGAGAACTCCATGTATATTATGGAGAAAATTTCTATCCTCCACCTTCCCAGAATTCTGTGGATCAGTTATTTTAATTTTTGTCAAAGACTAGTGGACCTCAGGAATGTAATTAATCTTCATTGTTTCTACCTTCATACCTACCTACCATATCTACCTACCATAACATAACTCACATGGGTTTTTTTTTGCATTTTAATAGAGGCAGTCTATTTTATCTTATTCCAGATTTCAAGCTTACTTATTTGGAAAAACAGATTTATTACCTAAATCAAATAAAAATATTAAGATAATTAATAAAGTCAAGGATATTTAACTGATAGTCAAACTCGCTGTAAAAAAAGTAAACTTCTTCAAATTTTCTAGAAAGTATATAGCCTGAACATGGTTCAGGAAAAGGAATTTCATACTTCTGCTTCAACTTCCTTTAATTTATGCAATGGGAGTTCAATAGGCATAATTCTATAAATTCTTAGGTGTTGGAACTTGGTGTACCTGAACATCATTAATATAGTAACTCTTCTGGTTTGTAATTTACACCAGGATACAACACAGCAAGTATATGCTATATGATTCTAAAAACAGCAATATAAAAATGTGTGATCCTCTAAAGCAGATTGCCAAAAAGGAGATTGAAACAATAAAATTTAAACACAAATAAATATGAGTTTCAAAAAGATCATACATATGCACACAAACACAAGTATTCACACATTGGTTGTCTTCAATGCTGTCAATTAAGACTTGATGTTTGTCACCTACAAATATATATCTGAAGATTTTCACTTACCTCAGAAATATCAACCAAATATTCAGTAGTCAATTTTCACAGAGAGTATACCAGATTTTTTTCTAAAGTTTAAACTGAAAAAACTAAATATATGCATCTGGAAAGAAGTTAAATCAGATATCTTTCCAACTGAATCAATGTACTAATAGGCCAGTGCTTCTCAATTATTTTCTGTCATGCCCCCCCTAGGAAGAAGAAAACATTTCGCGCCCCCCGCGCGACTGTAAATAGTATCATTTGTCTATAAAATTGTTATAAGTACACCTCTGCATAACACTGTATCCTTATTAACGTATAAGAGAATAAAAAAAGAAAGAAATGTGGATCAATTTACAACAAAGAATAGCTTTATTAACTGTAGCAGAAAAGATTTAAAGGAGCACAGGATTTAAAGGAACACAATATTAAAAAAAACTTTAACCTGCAAAGCAAAAATATATAAAATAATTTGAGCTGAGCCCCCCTTTACGGAGCCTCGCGCCCCCCCTGGGGGGCCCGCCCCACTATTTGAGAAGCACTGTAATAGGCTAAGTTGCATGAAGGTTTTGTCCATGCAAAAGAGAACAAAGAACAAAATGAATGCATTTGTGCAAAAACTGAGATGTGTGAAGACTAAAATTTATGAAAATTCGAAATATATGTGTGCTTTCTACTAAACAATTGAAAAAAGGTTAAATAATAGAAGAAAAAAGATGGAAATAGGATTAGGAAACATAATGTTTTATTCTTGATTCAATTAGCTGAAATTATTTATCCCTTACTGAATATATACAATTTTATATCCAGAATGGCCTAAATTAAATCTTTAAACCTGTCAAAACTATAGGGTAAATGTGAATAAAATGCGGGATTGTCCAATACCTTGAGCCAGTCATTTGTCACAATATCAGACACTTCTTTGTGAAGAGACAAATGTTTGCTTAACACTCTTGATATTATGTTTCCCTGAAAATAAGACCTGGCCTTATATTTTTTGGGGGGGCTCCAAAATAAGCACTAATGCTTATTTTCGGGGGATGTCTTAACTTTTTCACATATAGGAGGTGGTGCATGCAGGAGCAGATGGGAGTGGGAGCGCTGCTACTGCCAGGCAGGTCCTCTCCATCCCACCATCTGCTTGCTCACCACCTGCTTGTTCATCCCACCATCTGTTTATCCTGGGCTTGGCAGCAGGCCAGGCAAAGAGGAGGGGGAGCAGCAGAGCAGCTGCAGGTGAGGTAGAGGCTGAAGGGGGCAGCACTACACAGGAGCCCTGGCAGGCCTGCGGCAGGGGAACCCTCTGGATGTCGTAGAGCTGATCAGGAGCAGCCAAGCAGGGCAGCTGAGAGCAGCATGGCCAGAAGGGGGAAGAGCCCCTGTGAGGCCAGCTGCAGCAGATGCAGCTGCTTGGCTGTTCCTGACCAGCTCTACGACATCCAGAGGGTTTCCCTGCCGCCGGCCTGCAGCAGGCCCAGAAGCTAGGCAGAGGCCTGGGGGAAGGCGATCCCAATGTGAAAGCAGACTTCTGCCCCGTGGCTGCCATGGGCAAGCCAAGAGATGGTGGGATGGATTGACATCTGATTTTATGGAGGCAGGCGATTCTGATACATGGCAGCAGACAGAGGCACTGGGGGCAGGTGATCCTGAGCCACCAGATGGCCTTCTGTCTTGGAGCAGCAGCCTGAGAAACACCCAAACTCCAGTGTCGCAGCAGCAGCAGGACCAGCAGGCAGGGTAGGTGCTTGCCCATCTGGTGAGTCAGTGCTGCCACCACAAGATGAAGTGAGGCAGAGGAGTGGGGGGGTAGAGCTGCCTCCCTCCACCTTTTAGACACCTTTCGAAGCTGGGCAGGGGAGGGGTATACCACATGGCCTGAGGGATGCATGGGACAGCTCCAATGGAAAATAGTGGAGGCTACTGGGTAGCAGCCTGGGGTTTGTGGTGGGCAGGCAGAAGCCAAGGCAGTGGTAGTAGAGCAGCCCAGGTGAGGTAGAGGTCGAAGACAGATGTGGGCAGTTTCAGGACTGTGGTTAGGTTGATCAAGCACCTAGTGCAGCCTGAGTCTATTAGGGCTTGGAAATCCCCCTGGTTTCCTGTTTTTGGGGCTGTGAGGCGTATTTGAAAAAGGAAAGGGTGAATTGGCTTACTCACCATTGGGTTGTTTTCTCCCTTGTCCTCACTGTCATAGGGGGGGAAGGGGCTTCTGCAACCTGAAAGGCTTTTCTGGACGTGTTGATGACTCGTTTGGGGCGCCGTTTGGGTCGGACTCTGGGCAGTGGGTTCAGCCTTGGTTTTGGGGCCGGGGTTGGGCATGCAGCTGCCATGTGGCCCATCCCCCCGCATCTGTAGCATTTCAGTGGACTTTGAGGGAGGGCTGGTCTCAAGGCCCGCTGTGATGCTGTGGATCGGCGGTGTGGTTTCAGGTCAGGTTGATCTCTCTTGTGTCTGGTTGTTTTCTCATATCGTTGACGCGTAGCCCACTGTCCACTTTTGTTGCTATTCGGAACCACAGAGTCGATTTGGGATGTTGCGGTATGCAGTTACTTGGGCAATTTGCTTGTCCAGGCTTCTTCTGAAAAAATGCACCAGCAGCCACTCTGGTAACGGGGGTAGACTTCCTATGACCCTCCTGAATTCACGGATGTGCTCTTTGGTGGGGCGGTCTCTCTGCTTTAGGTTGCTGAGCTCTTCTTCCGCATATGGGTCATCCTCCCCCACTTCAAACCTGGCCTCTAGTAGTTGCAGAAAGTCATCTATGTCTCGGAGTTGGGGGGCTCTCCTCTTTTGAAGGGCTGCTAGCCATTCCTTTGCTTCTCCCTCTAGCCCCTCTGCGATGGCATTCACCATGGTTCTGGGGGATGGGTAGAGATGCTCATAGCGTTCTAGGTGGGTGTCAGCTAAATCAAGGAATAGGGCTAGCTGATGTGAGTCTCCGTCAAACTTTCCCCTCAATTGGGATGGGTCGTTCAGCCCTACTCCTCCAACCTCCTGTCAACCTCTGTATGCCTGTGCCTGATATGGCTGGTCATCTTCTTCACCCTTAGCTCGGAGAGAGGGAGGGGGTTGCCTGTTCTTGGCAGCCCACCTGCTGCGTGGGAGAGGCACTGGTTGCTCTTTTGGGCTTCTTCTCCTTCTATCTGGTGGGGGAGGGGGGCTGTGCTCCAGTCTGCGTCTCCTCCCTTCAGTTAGATCAGATGTCCCTCCCCTCTCTTTTGGGCAGCATGATGGCCCCTCCTCCTGAAGGGTGACCCGGTCAAACTCCTCCCTGAGTTGCTCTATTGCATTCCCCAAGGGTTCCCTCTGGGGCTTTGGGAGCCTGGCTTGTGCCCAGTCCCACATCCAGTCCACCCTTGCCAGTTCGCTTGAGACCCTTCCCTTTATTTGGGAATTGGGGTAAGGAAACTCACATTCAGCTGCTTTAGGGGCTAATTTCCACCAGTACTCATCTTTCCTTGCTTCTGCCACTGGAAAAGGCATCGCAGGTTGAAAGTCTGGAGCCCTGATGTCGAGGACTGGCTGAACTCCTCCAGCTGAAATCAGGCTTTCTTCCAATAATCCACTTTCTGCCATGGTTGCCTGATTTTCCCTCCAAGCACTCCAAATATTTGGGAGTGACTGGAGAGCCCTGGATTCAGGAAGCCCGGAAATCTTGATAGATGTTTAAAAGTGAGTTTCAGCTACCTGTGAAGTTTCCATGAGTTGGCCTAATTAATTTACGAGCCCTGAGACAAAGTTCAAAAAAACTCATTCATTTATTAGGACTAACATCTTGGCATGGATTTCTGTGTAGCTGAAACTAAATTCCACTTAATGGCGTCTGAACTTTACCCCTGTGCCCCCTCCCCTCTGGCTGAGGTCATCAATCACATTCTCCAACAGGACGTTATGGCAAGGTTCTGGACATGCACATTCACATCCCAGTACAGCAGTATGAGACTTTTACTCTGGCCAAAAGTATACATTGCATTCCCCCTCCCCCTTCTCGAGTTGATAGTAGTCATGGAAATGCTTTAGGCGGTGACATACACTTTTGTTTACATGAAAAACATATCTAACAAATAAATTAAAATAGGATAATTGTAGCTTTATGGGAAAAAACTACTTTCTTGTAAATGTTAGTGCAGCTTGACAATAACAGTAAATTTTTTCCAAGTAGTTTTAGAAAGTGCCGTTGAAGCATTCCCCTTAAGAATTTACTCAAATTGTACTTAAAACAACACCAATTTTTACAACACCGAAAACAAAACAAAAAGCACTTCCTATTTAGTATTCTTAGATATGATTGTTCAGGAATTTGATAATCTGTAAACCAGAATAGAAATAGGAGATTATAGACAACGTCCAAAGTTCATCACATTGGAAAAGAGTAGTTTACATGTATAGAATGAATTTACAATTTAAGAACTAATTTGTACAGTTGGATGACATAAATATTAAGTAAGTAAGTCTTAAATTTGTAATTTCAGAGTTAGGAATGAAATTATCATCCTCAGAGATATTTCCTCACTGATATAAAGTACAACTGAATTTCTGCTTTATGCCATACGTTATTTTTTTTTCTCAATCAAATGGAAGAAATAAAAGTTTTTATTTCTGTGTTCATTGTGGTTTTCTGGTCCTAAAATTTATTTTTTGTGTCTTATTTTTTTTACGGAAATGAGCTAAATTCTTAAAATTCAATTAGATTTCTGCTGTAAACTTTCATGAAGATAACCACTATATTACCTGTATTTATCTTCATGAATGTTTACAGCAGAAATTTAATTTGATGCTCAAAAGGGCAATACTTCCCAATTGGTCTGATTCTACTAGTTCTAATAGGTAACTTTTCTTTATGATAGAGCATAAACTGACTTCATACGAGTTGGTGCTACGATTCTTAAAATTATTAGGTTATGATCAAGTCAAACAATTATGCAAAGAATGTGATGTGGCATTCCATATTGAAATTTAATAGGCTCCATCAACATGATAGAATTAGTACCATATTAATACTTGCTAAGTCTAACCTTCCCTGAGTATCACATTCTCTAAAGCTATATTTAAATCCCTGTAACAGAATAACAGAGTTGGATGTGACCTTGAAGGTCTTCTAGTCCAACTCCCTATTCAGGCAGGAAACCCTATACCATTTCAAATAAATGGTTGTCCATTTGTTTTAGAAAGTTTCTTAAAAACTTTCAGTGTTGGAGCATCCACAACCTCTGGAGGCAGGTCACTTCACTAGTTAATTGTTCTCACTGTTAGAAAATTTCTCCTTATTTCTAGATTCTCCTTGATTAGTTTTCATCCATTGCTTCGAATCCTACCTTCAGGAGTTTTGGAGAATAGATTGACTCCCTCTTCTTAGTGTCAACTGCTCAAATATTGGAATATTGCTACCATATCACCCCTAATCCTTTTCATTAAATTAGACATACCCAGTTCCTGAAATCATTCTTTATATGTTTTAGCCTCCAGTCATCTATGTTCCTGTTCTCTGTACTTTTTCTAGAGTCTCAACATCTTTTTTACATGGTAGTGACCAAAGCTGGATGCATTATTCCATATGTGGTCTTACCAAGGCATTATAAAGTTCTATTAACGCTAAAAATGATCTTGATTCTATCCCTCTATTAATACAGCCTAGGCCTGTGTGGGCTTTTTTTTTGTTGCTACAGCACACTGCTGGCTCATATTTAAGTGATTGTCCACTAAACCCCAAGATCCATCTTACAATTACTACCATTGAGCCAGTTACCACTTATATTATACCTGTGGTTTTTCTTGCCTAAATATAGAACGTTACTTTTTTCACCACTGAATTTCATTTTGTTAAATAGGGCCCAATGTTTAAGTATGTCAAGATCCTACTCTATCTTAAGCCTATCTTCTAAACCAGGAGTGTCAAACTTGAGGGCCACTTCAGGGTTGTGTTTGACCTTGGGGAGCCAGTGTGGGCATAGCCAGTGTGGGCATGGCCAGCTTGATGTCACTCATGTTGGCACCTGTGGTGACCCAAGTGCTCTGCCAGCCAAAATTGGCTCCTGAGCTCCGTTTTTGGCTGCGATGGCCTCCTGCAACCCTTTGCCAGTGAAAACATCTGTGGCCCTCCCGAGCTCTATTTTTTGCTGGCAGAGCACCGCAGGGCGGTTCTTTACTGTTTCCAGGGCAGCTCCATGGACCAGATCTAAACAACCCATGGGCTGGATCCGGCCCCTGGGCCTTGAGTTTGATACCCCTGTTCCAGACTGTTGGCTATTCCTGCAGCTAAGTGTATTTGCCCATGTTGTGAGGAAGAGGTTGAAAATGTGTTACATATATTACTATGTTATAAATTTTACAGGGACATTAAGTCTATCTACATCAGGGGTGTCAAACTCGTGGTGTGCGAGCTGGATGCGTCACATGCTGGCCTCACCCCGGCCCAGTTTAGTGAAGGAGGAAAAAGTCCCGATATGCCACATGACACCACTGTGACGACATGTGTTTGACACCCCTGATCTATATTGTACTCATAGATAAATTTCCTGAGAGATTAGATACATTTTACATGAACCTTCTCCTTCAGAATCTATAACCATTTAATGGATATGCAGTAGTTGATTTTATTCTTGGGGCTTAACCAGATGCACTTGGTCAAAGACATACCGTATTTATCGGCGTATAACACACACTTTCCCCCCCGAAAAATAGGGGGCAAATGATGTATGTGTGTTATACGCCGATATAATGTTAAGAAGCCATGTTTTTACAGTATTAACAAGTACCGCAGTACGTGAGGAGGAGAGACTGGCTGAATATTCTCTCCTCTCCCCGGACACCCGACTAAAACGCTTTCTTTCGCCCGTGGAAGAGCTCATGCGGGCGAAAGGAAGCGCTTTACTCAGCGGGGTGTGGGCGAGAGGAGGAGAGAATGGATGAGCCATCTCTCCTCTCCCCGACACCCGACTAAAACGCTTTCTTTCGCCCGCGGAAGAGCTCAGGCGGGTGAAAGGAAGCGCTTTAGACAGCGGGGTGTGGGTGAGAGGAGGAGAGAATGGATGAGCCGTCTTTCCGACACCCGACTAAAACGCTTTCTTTTGCCCACGGAAGAGCTCGGGCGGGCGAAAGGAAGCGCTTTAGACAGCAGGGTGTGGGTGAGAGGAGGAGAGAATGGATGAGCCGTCTCTCCTCTCCCCAACACCCGACTAAAACGCTTTCTTTCGCCCGCGGAAGAGCTCGGGCGGGCAAAAGGAAGCGCTTTAGACAGCGGGGTGTGGGCGAGAGGAGGAGAGAATGGATGAGCCGTCTCTCCTCTCCCCGACACCCGACTAAAACGCTTTCTTTCGCCCGCGGAAGAGCTCGGGCGGGCGAAAGGAAGCGCTTTAGACAGCGGGGTGTGGGCGAGAGGAGGAGAGAATGGATGAGCCGTCTCTCCTCTCCCCGACACCCGACTAAAACGCTTTCTTTCGCCCGCGGAAGAGCTCGGGCGGGCGAAAGGAAGCGCTTTAGACAGCGGGGTGTGGGCGAGAGGAGGAGAGAATGGATGAGCCGTCTCTCCTCTCCCCGGACTCCCGACTAAAAGTTAATTATAAAAAGTTCTGAGCTACCCTTATTTTGCTTCAAAGTTCTTTATTTGAAATTTAAATTTTTTTCCTGAAATTTCCCTCTTAAAATGAAGGTGCGTATTATACGCCTGTGCGTGTTATACGCCGATAAATACGGTATTTACTTTTGTTTTAAAATAATACTTGGTTTGATCAGTGGTGGGATTCAAATAATTTAACAACTGGTTCTCGCAATGTGTGCGAACTAGCTGAATCCTACCACTGGGTTTGATACAACTGAACTGAACTGTGGAGGATATATAGCTTTCATTTTTATTTCAACCCTATTCATGGTTTAGATTTATCACCTGGGTAAATAGCTGTATTAATATAGTAAGAGGGGTGACTTATATTTTGTGATTAATTTTGCTAGCTGTTGATATTTTATTGCATTTATTTCATTTTTAATTTTGTTTTAAATGTTTGCTGGTCAAATAAATATTATTAATTAATTTATCCTTATATTAGTAGTGTGGGAAAGAAAAAAGATCAGGAATGCTGTAAAGTCTAGGCTTTACATATATTTTAATGTTTTTTTCTATGATGTGTTGAATAGACTTCTAAAAAATGGTGGTAAGATTCATAAAATCATATTTCCGGGAAATATACTATTGGTGATTTGAGTTAACTTTTTGCTTCTTATCATATATGGGTAATTTTGGAGTTTACTAATTGAGTATAAAAGTATGGCTTACCATTTCTGCTCTTAAGTTGTTACAACACTATAGTCTGGTTTTATGATCAAGAGAGCTAATTTAATTCACACATATTTAATTCAGTTTGACTATATAATTGGAAACTCAATCACAAATTTGTTTAGGCTCTTCAAATATTCAACTATTTTCACTCTTCTACTTTGGTGAGAAATTTGAACTAATTTCTTGATATGTATGTTTGTATGAAAATGTCCTCAATTTGATTTTAACTATTGGCAAATATATGGGTATAGTTAAACCAACTTTTGTATAATAGCAAGTGTTTCAAATTGAAATATATTATGCCTCACCAGATCTAAAAAAAGGGGGAAACCAAAATATATTATATATTGAATATGCCTGAGGCACCTTACAGTGGATGCTTCAATTCATAATATAAGTTGCAACTAAAAGCCAGTTTGCTATAGCAGTTAAGGCATCAGCATGGGAGATTGTGAGTTCTAGTCCTGTCTTGGGACTGAAGCCAACCGGGTAATCTTGGCCTAGACCAGGGGTGTCCAAACTTGGGAACTTTAAGACTTGTGGACTTCAACTCCCAGAATTCCCCAGCCAGCATGGCTGGCTGGGGAATTCTGGGAGTTGAAGCCCACAAGTCTTAAAGTTCCCAAGTTTGGACACCCATGGCCTAGACACTATCTCTGAGTCCTTGGAAGGAGGCAATGTGGCCAACCACTTCTGTAAAAAAACATTGCCATGGTAGTTTCCAAGTCAGAAATGATTGAATCGAAGAAGAAAAAAGTTACAATTAGTGGCATAGTAGCATTATATAAATATACACCATGTATTTTTTTTCAAAGCTAGAATGGCAATTTCAGTTGTTAATAGGAGTATCTCTGATTCAGTATAACAAACATTATTTGGTGTAAATGTCTATGGATATTCTCATCTAGATCACGGTTGTCCCAAAGGTGCTTTTCCCAAAGGCAACTGGACTTTATTAGGTTTTTTTCTTTGACAATGTTTTGCTTCTCATCCAAGAAGAAGATTTTGGAAAAGCATCTTTGGGATATTGTTTGGAGTACAAGCAGACATGAACATGTCTGCAACTCCTTAAAGCAGCTGTTATATATTTGCCAGAAGACTTGCCCATCTCTGGATTAGTCAACTGCCAAACCAAATTCTCTAAAATGTAATCATGATATTGTAACACTTTATTAATGTTTTTATTTTCTTCTAAATCCCTGACATACTTTAGCCAAATACCTAGAATGTTTCTGTCTTTCCTGCAGTAATCTTTCCCCCCCTTTTATATCCTTATAAAGTCTTTCTAATTTCCATTTTTACAACTATTAATTGCTTTGAACTGTTTTAGTGCTTTGAATCAGTCATTTGTATTATTGAGATCAGTGTTTGTTATTCTTTAAAAACAATTTGAGTTTATAGCTTCAATTTCAGAGCAGACAACGTTCTTCTTTTCTTTAAGGACAATATTGATTACCATTGAAGCAAACATATATATATATATATATATATATATATATATATATATATATATATATATATATATATATATATATATGTGTGTGTGTGTGTGTGTGTGTGTGTGTGTGTGTGTGTGTGTGTGTGTGTTAGAATTTACTAAAAAGGTTAAAATTGAAGTGAGTAATCTTTGGCACATAATCCGCAATTGTTAATTTTAGCTCCATGCGTAGGAGCTGTTATGAGTTGAACAGCATGCTCTAGCCTTCATTAGAGAAGAAGCACAGTTTTTGAGACAGGTGGAACTGGATCAAGCTGTGAAAGTGGTTTGCTTGAAGCTGGTCATAAGGGTTAGAAATCTTGTCTCTTTATTTTATCTTTTAATTTTAACTATGATTATAACTCTTATTATTGGTTTTATTCTTTGTCCTTTTTTTCTTTCTTGCCAGGTTGATAACAATACTCTGTCAAATTCTATAAAGGAACAGGATGGAAACTGGCATCCTGAATTGTTAATGGGGTCATGGCATTCACATTATCATCGATCACTTGTGTGGATTTAACCAGTGAGGAGCAACAGAATCTGAACGGAAGGTATCAAGAGTTATTATTGAAGGTAATTCACATCTTTGTTATCTATTGGCAGTAGATTTTGTCTGTGTGTGCACCTGTAACAATATACATGTGGATTTTGCATGATTATAATTGCTAGAGTACATACCGGATCATACAATTTGTAGAATTCATGCTAGTTGTATTTAACATTATATTTAAAATTTAAAATTATAAAAAAAGAAACTAGGTACTAATTTCCAGATATAAATGCTTATTAGTTATAAAGAGAGGTTATTGTTCCAACACCACCGTAAAATGTGTTAATAAAAATGACTTGTTGATTGTTATAAATTTACATTTTCATTCATTGCTGTTTTGTCTTACTGTTCATACAAAGAGAACTGCAAACCTTGAAAGGAAGAGTGTTTTTATTTCTTTTAGTCCTTAGTTCATTTACACAATCATGCTTAATTTTCTGAATTTCTGACCACACTGTATTCTATTTATTTTCTTTTAAAATAAACCAAAACAAAGATTAGAGACAACTCTTCAGTATGAATTAGTGTTTACAAAAGAAACACAATGAAATTTATATCTATCAAATTACCATCATTATATAGGGAGTAGGACAAATAGCAACATTTGTTAAGAACTTATTGTCTTTCTCCAGTATATTTTCTTTCTTATAAAAGAAATATAGTGGGTGGGAAGAACAAAAAAGTACTAAATTATTCATGAGATATATTTGATAACCAATCAGCATGGAAGTGTCAGAATAGAATTTTATGAATATTTTTAATTTTAAAAGCTATGCTAAGATTCTGTACAAATGACTTGAAATGAGAGCAAAGCCTTTTTAAAAAAGATCTTCATGAGAGCCATCTTCCAAGAGTTTCTGGGAGGATTTTAACAGTATGGGAGAATGAGATGGGGTTTAAAAAGGGCTTTTTAATTTTATAGTGGAGCTGTCAGTTTGACACCTATTAGTGAAGAGTATGAGATTTTTAATGTCGTGGAGAATTAATGTATTTATTGAATCATTATTTCTTCAAGGTTTCTTTCTTTCATATGTGTGCACATATGAATGATTGAATGGTAGGTGTATGCTGATTCCTTTTCTTTTTCAAAAGACATTGTCTAATAGAAAAATGTATATTTCTTGCCCCACCACACCTAAGAGCATAGTTACTATTACTTTGTAGCAACAGTTTCCTAGTAAAACTGTTCTTCCACATGTGTAAATTTGCAACTGCAGAATGAAAGATGAGGGAAGAGAAATAGCAACATCTTTATTTTTCTGTTCTTTATTGTGATTACTTCAATTAATCTAAACTATTTGCTAATTTTTAAATTCTTTAGCCTTCACCTAGAATTCTCCAATCCATTACTGTGTGAATTGTATTGAATTCTGTTGGGCTGTGTTATGCAATAAAATGGGAAGAAAGTGATATAAATTTCTGCCTGTCTATTGTTTGACTTAACATTTTAGGTCATCAAAACCTTTTCTTTCAATCTCTGAGAATGTCTAAGCAAGATAAACTAGAAGCTGTAAATGAGCTAGACTTGTCTCTCGCTCAACCAGAGAATTGCATTCTTAATAAAACAGAAAGTTCAGAAGTAGATGAAAAAGAAGAATATGGCAAATCAGACCAGGTAATAAGAATTGGCACATATTTTCTAATAAATCTATCTAATCTTTTATTAGATGTTATAATTTTAGATACCCTTTGTTCATTTTCAAATATTAGTATATGGTGAATGCATCTGAAAAATTTGCTAATATTCACTAACATACTAACAAGAAAGAAATAGGATGAAAATTAGATGCAGAAGCTTTTCTTTAATGAGGACCATTATAAGTAAATTTACAAACAGAAACAAACATCTTTATGCCTTAATAGTATCAATGACGGAGATAAGAACAAATTATTTGATAGCTATCATAAGAAATACCATTATTTCTATTATGCATATTTTCTACTAATACATTTGAATGTTTTGTCACTTGTTTTTCACAGTTACGAAATGTTAACCAGAACCAGCAGAAAAAGAGATCCAAGGTAGAGTTTTTGTCTGGTTGCTCAGAATTGCAATAGGTTGGCTTGGATGAAAATTTGCATCACATGGCTGGTGATGAAAGTTTAACTTTCATTTAATTTATGGTTACAGATATTATTTTTTTCAATTTTTGCCTCAGTTCAGTTTTTTGGTCTTTTAATGAATTGATTTGTGTGTTTCTGCTATTTACGGGGAAAATTACATTACATTACATTTATTTTTTCTTCTCTTGCCAAACATCATACTTTCATGCTTAATAGATGCTTTCACGCTTACAGATGTCTAGTTTTCAAAGATGAAAAGAAACAATTAAACTATACTTTCTTATTTTAAAGACTAGGATATTTTATTTTAGCCACCTAAATATATCAATTAATTTGTTGGAGATAAGTATTACAGTTTTGAATATCTGAAGTTTTGATGAAAGTTTGCATTGCAATTTAATCAAGTTTTTCAAAAGTACTGATTTATTTTTCAGATATCTTAATTTCAATTACTCATCCATTATTCTTAGAGCAACTGGGCAGTTTATTCTTGTACACCAGTTTATCTCTTTTTTAGTTTTTACTTTTAATGTCTCATTTAACAGCTATGCATATGTATACAAATATATATATTTGTTTTTGTAGTATGCAGGTCTTGATGTATTCGGGTCTTTTCCCATGTAAGATTGAGAGTATGTTGGTGACGTTTCAACGAGGTCCCATTCGCCATCTTCAGGCTGGTGCCTTCGGCTTCGTGCTTGTGCGAGCAAAGCGTGATTGGAGCTGCCATCTTTTTATAAATATTGGTGTGTGTGTGTGTGTGGAGTGCTGGCTTTGTTGCTGTAAGCGGGTTGTTGGCTGTGTTATTATATTTTGATTAGTTGATGGAGTTGATGTATGCAGATTAGTCGGCTGTTTTGTAACATTCTGTGTGGCTGAGGTACTAGCTGTGTGCCCATTAATCTTTTGTGTTGTAATGACCTGGGTAATGGGCTGTGTGATGACATCCTGAGCTCTAGTGTAGTGATATCCTGAGTCCTGTGCTGCAACAACCTGGGAGATTGGCTGCGTTGTAACATCCTGAGCCTTTGCGTTGTAACCTCCTGAGTTCTGTGATGTAATGTCCTGAGCAGATGGCTGTGATGTAACATCCCGGGCTTTGGATTGGCTCCGAGTTTGCGGTCTGGCTATGTGTTCATGGCATGTGTCAGTTTGCTTTGTGTGGGGGTCAGAGGGGGGGTGCAGCAGTTGGTGATGCCGCTGTGGTTTGGCTTCTGGATGGTGGTTGCATTTCGTCTATGGGATGGGTTTGGGTTTGAGTCTGGTGAGGGTGATTGGTGGCGGCATCCTGTGTTGTTCTGGGTCCAGTGTCGGTTTTCGTGGCTAGGACTCGTTTGTTGACTAGGGCTAGTTTCCAGATGTCTGGTAGGCGGGAGGTATCATCACCTTTATTCATGTTGTGGGGGGGGGTGTCTCTATTTCGATGGCTTCCATAATTATTCTCTTGCTGAAGTACTCAGTTTTGGAGATTAATTTGGTTCCTTCAAAATCAATTTCATGTCCTGTTGCTTTAAGGTACTGGAAAAGGGAGGAAGTTTTTTCTTCTTTTCTGACTGCGTTCTTGTGTTCTGTGATGCATGCATTTATTCTCCTATTAGTTTGTCCAATGTATGTGGCTGGGCAGATTTTGCATGGCATTTCATAGACTCCTTGGTTTTCTAGCTGGATCTTGTCTTTGGGGTTTCTTAAGATGTTGGCTATTTTTTGGTCAGTGCTGAAAGCTGTCTTAATATTGTGTTTGTGGAGAATTTTGCTCATTTTATCTTTGGTGCCTTTGATGTAAGGGAGGAGGGTGATGCCGTTGTTCTGTTCTGTGTCTCAGTTCTTGGTGGGTGTCTCCTTTTGAATTACGTTGGTAATTGTGTTTCTTTGGAATCCGTTGGAAATTAATACGTTTGTGAGAGTGTGTAATTCAATTTTCAGGTGCTCTTTGTCGGCTAGGCGTTTGGTTCTGGAAATGAGGGTCTTAGCTACGGAGTTGATCTGTGCAGGGTGGTGATGGGATTGTGCGTTTAAGTAGTGGTTAGTGTGTTGTTGTTGTTTTTGGTAGATGGTTTGTCCTAGGGAGCCGTTGGGTTTTTTGTAGATTAGGATGTCCAGAAAGGGAAGTTGGTTGTTAGCTTCTATTTCCATAGTAAATTGTATTTTGGGGTGTAGGCTGTTTAGATATGTGAGGAGGTTGTCCAGTTTTTCCTTCCTGTGTGGGCAAATTATGAAAGATAAATATGAACACAAACCCAAACTCTGGCTTAGATATGTAGATGACACTTTTATGATTTGGCCACATGGGAAAGAAAAACTGGACAACTTCCTCACACATCTAAACAGCCTACACCCCAAAATACAATTTACTATGGAAATAGAACCTTAGACACAGATTTATAGAAAGACGGCAGCTCTGACCACGCTTTACTCACACAAACACGAAGCTGAAAACACCAGCTTGAAGATGGCGAGTGAGACCTCGCCGAAACATTGCCAAGACAATCTCAATCTTACACGGGAAAAGACCCGAATACAACAAGACCAGCATACGCACACACACACACACACACACACACTATTATATTATTTGTTTAGAAATTATTTTACTTCTCTATTTCAGTCAGGAGGAAAGGGGAAACTGGTACGAAGCCTTGCTGTTTGTGAAGAATCATCTCCTTGTCTTGAACCAGACACTGACAATCAGGTATTTAAAATTGTTTTCTAAGCTGCATGGATATTTTTTCTTTTCCTGTGCATAACAGTGTATATTTGTAAAAGAAATTCTTAATTTGGGGGAATCAAAGTTCACATGAGCATACTTTATTTTTTAATGTTTTTAGTGTATTTATTTGATATACATGAGTAGATCAACAGTATATCACAGGGTGTTATTTGCTCTTTTTTTCCAGAGCCCCTGAAAATTTCAACAAATGGAAAGGAATTCAAAAGAATTCAGATTAATTATTTTTTAAAAAAACCTCAAAAAGGTTACAATTGTTTTTTTCTCTAAGGCTATCTCTTTTAAGGATACACCAGATATAAGATTGTATCATTCTGGTCATACAAAATCTTCATATTGCTTCCCATGTTTTAATTTATAATTACAGCTCAATTTTTAACCCAACAAATAATAGTAATCTATAAAAAAAAGTGCTTGTATTCCAGATGGTTTATTTTTCTGATTCCTGGAGCCAATTTTCCAATATTGCTAAAATATATTTTATGAGTCTCTAGTAGTATTGTATGAATTAAGTAAAAAAAATTCAGAATGGTGTCCATTTTTCCTTTAGCATTTATTGCAAAAAACGTACATTTCTATTTGCTTAAAAACATAAATTTAACAAACACAGAAACCAAAAGAAATTATTTCTTACTTGAAAGAAAGTTATTTTTCTCAACATTTTTTACTTGAAGATTCAGATATTAATTGAAGAATGTGATCAGCCCTAGAAAGGGAGAGGAAAGAGGAAATGAATTTTAAACTTCTGTTAGCACAAAAATCAGATCACAGTTAAGTGTACTTTTAAAAAAGTTTCCTTTATTAACTTGAAATGACTTAAATTTACTTCTCCTCTGGACTTTTCTCTGGAGAGGTTTTTTTTCTCTGTTTGTTTATTTTTTGAATGACCAAAATTCACTGTCCCATATCTTAATAAGCTGTGGGGATTTTATACATTCTTTTGCTGCTCTAAGATGATATTTATGCAGTATAACAATCAAAAGGTTCTTTTATCTATTGTGGGTAGTTACTTTGAAAACAATTCTAATATTTAGTTCATCTTGCATTATTATAAAAATATGGCTTTTGTTCTGCATTTTATTTGTATTTTCTATCATTTCAAATGGAATCTGAGAGGAGAAATGTATAAATATATCAGATTGTACTAAATGTTGCATGACAGTTTCTGATGTTTTCTCTACAAATGAAAAAAAGAATGTTATATTCTATAGGAACTAGCAAGTTTAGAAGCAAGTATCTTTTCTATATTGCCCTAATGCTATTTTTTATGGTCCTTACTATTCTTGACTCACCATGACATGTCACCCAAAAAGTTAAGGATGCAAAGATTAAGTATAGTCTACTACCAAAGCCTGCATATTGAGGATAATTGGCTTCATATAATAAGTTAACAAGTATACCACTTGGTTTAAAGACTGACAAATTTTGCATAGGAAAGCTAAATCAGTAGTTTATTCATTTCATTGATTGAAGGAACCTGGAAGAGTTATATAAATGGAAATGGATTATTTTTAAAGTTGTATTTTTCCTCATTAGTTTTCCTAGCTAGTTTACAAGCAAAGAGTCTAAGTCATCAAAGAATGTATGGTACATTGCCAGAACTATAGAGTATGGATTGTATTACAGACCTGATGTTTGTATTATATTTGAAAATTTGCCTTGATTTTCCTGTGTAGGAAAAATCTTGTTTACCTGTATTACTTCATCATAAAAGTTAACTGATCTTACAATCTGTCCTTATTTTAAAAGAAATGTTGCTTCTAATGTTATATTGGTTTATTTGTGTACTACTGCAATTCAACATTTTGTGTTCACTATGCCTAAATTGTATGAATGTACTTATCAACATTGTAATTTTGCAATTGAAAAAAGTCAATAAAAACAAGTGTAAGAAACAAACACCAGATTTTTCCACGACTCTGCAGCTTTCCTGTGTGTTTTTTTCTAATGCAAAGACTATATAGCAAGATTATGTTATATGTATGACATAGATATATACAGTTATATATACATATATACAGTGCAGTATGCTTATATGTTTGTATTAAACTGTTTGTAAAGTCTGTCTCCCCCCCCCCCCATTTTTTTGTAAAAGAGCAAATGCACTTAGAAATCACTTTGACTTCAGCATAAATAACTGAAGATGTCAAAGTCAATTAAACCTTTTTCCATTAAGTTCCATGAATCTCATTTTAATGAGTCTTAGACCACAATCATGTATTGGATTGTCTTCATAGGCAGCAAAAGCATTTAGTTCTTCCTCCCCTCCACATCATAATATAAAAAATATTTTCAAAATAAAAAACATTTGAGCATAGATTAAATTTGTAAATATTTGTAAAAATGATTATACCATCTCATAAGCTAATTTACTTAGCAAAAAGCACATTTGGATTCCAATTTGTACAACTTCAAGCATTGCTAATACAAATAAAATTAGTACAGAGCTTCTGTGACACTGCTCCAAAGTACATGTAAATAGTACCATGCTAAATATTTGAGAAAACTTTAGGATCACTGCATACAATCATGCTATATTTTAATTTTTTAATTAATAAGATTAGGCATATTTTGGATTTTTCCCCATTTATCAACATTTAGTTTAAGATATAAAATAGGCCTTTTTCAAGAAAAAACACATTAATAATTCTTGGTATAAAATAAAATTAACCATACATATGAATATTGTCAAATTCTAATGATTACATTCCTAATTTTAAGTACATTTATTTAAAATGTCCCACTATTTTAAATAAACTTAATAATGTTTATGTTTCCCTTAAATTTTTCAGTCAATTTTCACTGAGATGAATTCTGCTGATTTCAGTGTAATTTTAATATAAATAATGCTTTTATTTGGCATTTTATTTAAAATGATCCATATTGAATCCATTGGAATATACTGCAAACAAACTAAATTCTGATATTCAATAATATGGACTAAATTATGATACTCAGTGATACTATACTACCCAACCAACCAACCAAAAAATATCCGTAATAATACATAATTTCTTAAGATTAAGTGTATCAAATATTGTTTGGCTCCAGCTTTTCCAAGCTTGCACTTTCCTATGCATTTGGGAAGCCATGCTATTTTTCCTGAATGTGGCCCTAAATTATTACATTTTTTTCAACAGGAATCAATACAGCTACAGCTTTCCCCAACCTACGAGAAGAGGATAAATCTAGTAAAGATGACTCTGAGAAAGAAAAAGAGAAGGATAAAAACAAAGAAAAAGATAGAAACAGTGAAAAACCAAGATAAGCATATTATCAAAAGGTGAACAAAAGTATTTCAGTCATTATTTAGTCATTTACACATGGAGACATTTTGAATGTTTGTGTTGCTTTTGTCTGTAGTTGAATTAGTTTGTATTTTTTATATTCTATACTTGTTTGTGAGATTGTGATATACGTATAGATTATATATTAACTGTAATATATATATATATGATTGGTACATAACAAATGTGATATACAAAACAAATTCTCTTTACATCTAAAATATGTGCTGAAAGGCTATCTTAAACTTTCAAAGTCATAATAATTCTGACAATGTACACCCATATAAAGAGGCTTAAATAATTACATAAAGAGAAAGAATTTGTTCTGTTCTAAATAATTACATTAATCTTCCCCAAAATTTGTGTGAGATCAGCCATGGTGGACCACAGATTTTGCAGGTTGCCTCCTTCTCTTTCCCACCACACAGAGATGCCGCTGTATTGCAGCATCAAAACTGAAAACATATGTAATGTTTTTCATAAAAATGATATGCAAATGGCTCAACTGCATTAGCAATAATATAATAGAAAGTATTATTTGTAAGTCAATGCATTATATATCCTGTCTACGTATTTTCAACCTGATTCTAAAATCCATAAGCAGAGTTTATATTAAGAAGTGGAAGCAGGGTAAGGACAGTGTGGAACGAAGGAAGAATACACACTAACTGAGTTGCTGCTTAGAGGAACCTATACCATGTGCTTGTAGACTTTTCTATCCATTATTGAAAGTGCTCCAGCATAGGAACATTTTGATGCAATAATAGTTTGCTGTGCATGTATTGTCGTTTATTTAACAGAAACATTGCCACTTCCTTCTTGACAATTTATTTCTTGCTGTTAGAATTTTTCATACATATTACACAGCATAATTGTAATTATTCTAAATATCACATATGTAAAATATAAAAAATAATGTAGAGGTGACCATCTAAAAAATGTTCTAATTGTAGTGAATTTATCCTCTGATTGAGGTGCACAGTAGTGACTTCTTTTTATGATCCAGGAAAAAAATCCTTAAATTCCAGGTTTTTGGAATGTTTTTCGTTCAGACCTTGTTATCTTTTCAGCTTAAGTATGTTGGGTTGTGATAGCTACAGTTAAAAAGAAATGTGTTAAAATACATCTCCTCTAGTTGCCTTTATAAATGATCCATAATTTTTTTTATTTAACTTTCATTTGAAAAAAATGAATATTTTTTTCATAGTATATGAAAAATAGTATATTTCCATTTTGCATGTTATTGATGGCTTAAATTGATGTTCTATTACTATGATAACTTTCAGCATAAAATTGCCATAGAAATACATAGTACATAAGGTTATCTTCTTGAAATATCCAGTCCTGACAAGTGATGGTATCATTCATAGACTACCTGAATGAAATTTTTGTTTCAATCTTGACTGATATGCTGACAGGCCAATTTAAATAAATACATTGAATCTCTACAGTAGTAGTAATTTATACCATAACTAATTAGAATCTATATGCATTTTTGTCATTTACTGCACTTGGTCACCTCATTGCCTTCTAGAATATTATTATGATATGCAAGCTTTTTCTTTCATGACAACTAACTACATCTGGAATACAAGCTATGTGACTGTTTTAAACATAATGCTTATGTTCTAAATTCTGGATTTTTTTATGGATTTACTCAAAGGATACATTTCATAGATAATTCCAGGAAAATTAAATCAATTTATTTGATTGACAGAATCAAAGTACTCTATTTTTCATGCGCATACACAACCTACCTTAAACTATAAATTAAGTATTCTTAAGAGCCGTGGTAGTTCAGTGGTTAGATTGCAGTATTACAGACTAATTTTGCTCACTGCTGTTTGCCAGCAGTTCGGCAGTTCGATTCTCAGCAGCTCAAGGTTGACTCAGATTTTCATCTTCTTGAGGTCGGTAAAATGAGGACCCAGATTGTTGGGGAAAGTATGCTGACTCTGTGAACCGCTTAGAGAGAGCTGTAAAGCACTCTCTAAGTGCCAGTGCTATTTTATTTTAATATACTGTATATTCAACATTCACTGTGTTTCTCTAAGTAGAAACTACTGATTTCTCTAGATATTCTACTTTTGTAGAAATTCTTTAGCTATTAGCTATTCTAATATATCTTAGATACAACCAGGTAAACACAGCCAAATGTGTATGCATATAACACACACAGAGCATTGGTCCTGCAAAAAATCTAGGCTTGTAGTTTAATGGTAAGTGAGTTGTATACTATTGCCCATGGCTGTCATTTATGCTTGGTTCCACTTGTTTTTGAAGTAGCCAAATCAATAGCTTTGATTTGATTTGTCCAGTGAACAAATCAGGGAAAGAGCTTCCATGTTTTGTTTCTCCATCCCCCAGTCAGAAATAATCCAATAGTGCATACCAGCAGTTTTGGAATAGTGTAATATGCAAACAAATTCAAAGGTACTTTTATTTGTTTTTCTATCTTCTATTTTGGTTTGATTTATTCATTCCTTTTACATTTGCTCAAACAAATCCAGATATCTCCAGAATTCAATCATTTTCAGTTTGTAATTTATTTTTTAAAAAACCAATACTATATATTAAATATTCAGTTGTGGTTGGTGCTTATAATTAAGCACGTGTTCTATTAAAATGTTATTAATGTAAGATGCAAGTTTCATAAATCAGACACCCCTGAGGACAGATGGAGAGAAAGAAACTTTATTCCACACAATGGCTAGATTATTTTCACTTTTAAACAATGAAACTATTAGTAATGTATGTTTTTTCAGACTGCAGCCAAGAATATACAGATACAACAGG
Organism: Natrix helvetica; assembly: GCF_964273705.1. NCBI lineage: Eukaryota > Metazoa > Chordata > Lepidosauria > Squamata > Natricidae > Natrix > Natrix helvetica. The sequence goes on along the minus strand of NC_138554.1, from coordinate 80,461,493 downwards.
CATAGATTTGCATGAATTTCTTGTTAACCCATTAAAGAATGGGTTAACTATAAGTCCTAGTTTCCCTCTCCCTTTTTTGCATAGCTTGGCTCTTAGCAATTTGTAGGGATAGAGTATTTCTTTCCAGAAAATGGTATTCATGGTATGTGAAATAATGTCTGTATTAAAAAATTATTTTAGCAAAACCTACATCATAAGTATGTACTATAAGGCTTGTATTATCAAAATTTGGCTATTATTGATCAAAATTTGGCTATTTACATGCATGCTTACACATAAGACAAACGCAGACTTCTATAGCATTCCCAAACAGCCTTGCTAATCAAAAGTAGCTAAAAAACATGCAATGCCTGTCAAATATAGCTAGCTGTGAGAGTTGTTTCAGAAAAAAATAGCTCTTATCAAAATGTGAATATTGAAAATCGTCTGCTGGACATAAAAGAGATGCGATCCTATACGTTAGATAGAAAGAAGAGAAAATGAACACAAATTTTACTGCATTAGTGGCAATTATGTGTCTCTTGTCAAACAAGACTGTGTACTAGAATTATTGTGTTGTAACATTTACCTTCCTTCTCATCAGGGCTCTTTCATTCTTTTAATTATATTTTTGTTGCCCAGTGCTCAGAGGAAGATATGAAGCCAGCTTGCAATACACAGTGTGTGCAATATTTGATAGTTTCCAGTATTTTCAGGAGAAACACTCGTGTTTTTGTATGTTATGTGAATATTCTGAAAATCAAAGTAATCATGAAGAGTTCAGGGCAAATAACAGTGCAAAATAAATAAATAAATCACTTTCCATGGAAAAGTTAGAGTAACATTTATAGTAATGTAATGTACATTAATTCAGGATGTTACCTCATGAATAATAACATAGAGGAAATATCTATGTTTAACCTATAACTTCTGGTAGGAAATAAAGCTTTGGGGAAACTCATGATAAATTTTATAGAAATAAAAATAATATCTCCAGATTTGGAGTCATTTCTCCATTTCAAGATTTTTTACTACATGAGAAACATATTTCTAAATTGAATAGGTCTTTTGTTCGTGGAAGAGCACTCATGGAATCATATGCTATTTTTCATTGAATGCCAAATCCAAAAATTCATAGTGTCATCCATATTCAAAGCATTATTTTAAAAAATAAATACAAAATGAAATAGGAATATGGCATATACCGTATTCCCCCCCCCCAAAAAGATGGTGATAATTTGGGTTCGCCTTTTACACCAAATGTAGCCCTGCCCACCCACTCGCCCCCACCCTTTGCCTCTGCCTCCCAGAGGCCAATTTACCTCCTTACAGCAAATAGGAAAATGGGGCTTGCAGAGGCGACAATAGGCTATGGCAGTGATGGCGAACCTATGGCACGCATGGCACAGGTGGCATGCGTAGCCATTTGTCAAGGCACGTGAGGCGCTGCCCTGTCAGCTGGCCAGCGCACATGCGCGCGCTGGCCAGCTGAGTTCACCTTTTTAAAAGCCATTTTTTGCCCTCCCCAGGCTCCAGAGGCTTTATAGGAGCCTGGGGAGGGCGAAAAGAGCCTCCCCCGCCCCCCCCGAGGGCCTCTGGAGGCTTCAGGGACCGTCCGGAGGCTTCCCTGAAGCCTTCGGAACGCTTAAAACCAACCTCTGAGCAAACCGGAAGTGATTTCCGGGTTGCTCGGAGGGTTGTTTTAAGCGTTCTGAAGGCTTCGGGGACTGTCCGGAGGCTTCCCTCATGCCTTTGGAGCACTTAAAACCACCCTCCGAGCAAACCGGCTCGGAGGGTCATTTTAAGCGTTCCGAAGGCTTCAGGGACTGTCCGGAGGCTTCCCTGACGCCTTCGGAGCACTTAAAACCACCCTCCAAGCAATCCAGAAGTGACTTCACGGAAGCCTCCGGATGGTTCCTGAAGCCTCCGGAGGGCCTCCGGGGGGGGAGGCTCTTTTCATCCTCCCCAGGCTCCTATAAAGCCTCTGGAGCCTGGGGAGGGTGAAAAAAGCATGTAAAAAGCATGCGCACTGGGGGGGCCACGTTGCATTATGGGTGCGGCATGCCCACACACGACCCCCCTGCGCTCCCCCCACTTGTGGCACGCGAGCCAAAAAAGGTTCGCCATCGCTGGGCTATGGCAATCCCTGCAGCCTGAAACAGCTGATCATGAGGAGGCTCGTGCTGAAACTGAAATCAAAAGTGAAACTTGCTGTTTACTGCAAGGAAGAAAATTGCTGCGAGGCAGAGACAGATCCCCCCCCCTTCTAATCAGGCTAAACTAAAACATGCTGTTTGCTGCAAGGAGGTAAGTCAATAACTATAAATGCTTACAGAATGTTCAAATTATTAGATTTTTTTAAAAAGACTACTTTATTATTGTTCTAGACAAGTTAACAGCATGAAGAAGCTTTTTAAAATAAATGCTTGATCTGAATAGGCCCAGTGCTATTGCATCTTCCTTTAAATAGCAGAGAATAACGTATACTTCCTGAAAGCCACATCAATTTTAACAGCATTTATACAAGAATAGTCTGAAATGTAACACTACAAACAGTGTATATGTCTGTGCTGTTTGCTGCAAGGAGGCAAATTGCTGAGAGGCAGAGGCAGATCCCTCCCCTTGTTTTCCTCCCCAAAAGCTAGGAGCGCCTTATACTTTGGAACGTCTTATACTCTGAAAAATACGGTAAGAGAAAAGATTACAGATAAGTTCCACTATCTATCATCCACCTGATAGGGTCACAAATCATCCTGACATCTGTTTGAAAAGCTAATTTTTAAAAATCTTTTCTGAAGAAAAGCATGTTTAGAGCCAAGTAAATATTCATCAGGAGAATATTAAAGTCATTAAACAGGTCAAGGATAACTAGTTGAGTGGGAACTTTCCCTTTGCGTCTCTAATCTCAACTGTTGCCCAAATTTCCATTAAAACATTTCATAGAATTATTCTTATGACATTTGACATTAAACCAAGCTGCCAAAATATTTTTGAGACTAGTTGCTTCAGTGAACAATGTCAATTAGGCTGGAATGATTAAGTCAATTGGAAATAATCTTTATTGTTAACCTCCCAAAACCCAAATTCTCTGTGTTGTGATTTTGTGTTGATACTTGAACATAATGACGGTAGACTTAATTGTGGAGAACAGTCTTAAAACAATAACCCTCTTTTCTGAATAGTACAGCCTAAGGGATATGTCATTTATAGCTATAATGAAATCAGAGGGTTGATAGAAATTATAATTATTAAGAAGATTTGTGTCTTGTTAGACACTCTTATTTTTTGAAATACAAGGATAATAGATTATACACTACTATCTATGTAAAATACCTCACTCAGGTACAAAAAAAATCTACATTCTTTTTTCCCACTGTATTTCTTTCTTAGAAAAGAAAATTAAACATATTTGCATTACTCATAAATAAAACTCAGACTTTGAATTTCTTTGGTGTAATGAGACATATTTCAGACATTGCTGCCTGTTTTTCTGTTTTTCTTTTCTTCATATTCAATTTTGAAATATTTCTTTTTCTTCTATTAATAGGGATAGAATGATATTATTAAAAATGGAGCAGGAAATCATTGATTTTATTAGTGAAGAGAGGTAAGTTTCTTTTCAATACTTGTTTCTTGTTTTGTGACATCTTTTGATTAAAACATGTCAGAAATATATTCTCAAAGCAATTCTATTGTATTCCTAAGAATATCATTATTAATACTTGTTGATCAGTGTACAGTAAAGGGAATGTTATATATTCCTTAATGTTGACTTTGTTACAGCTAGTCCTCAGCTTTATAATTATAATTGAGACTGCCCATTGTAGTTGTAAGTTGTGACAATTGTAAACTGGTTCATCATGTGACCACTCTCATTTTACAACCTTTTATACAGCAGTTGTTAAGACAACATATAATCAACAATCAATTGCCGCAGTGGTTAAGTGAACTCATTGTTTAATATGGGGCATTTTTGCTGAAAACTGGATATAAATTATGGTTTTCAAGTAAAAACATCATAAATCACATGGCCACAAAATGCTGTAAATGGCTCTAAAAGCAGATCAGTTATTGGGTACCCCAGTCATGTAACTATGGGGAGGTGATGGCCATTGGAACTTTGGAACCAAGATGTAAGCACCTTTTGGATTCTCTGGTGTAAGTTCAAAGGATTAGTCAAAAAAATTCCTCAAATATCTGTATTGTTACTAACAGATAGAGAAAGTAACTTTATTTGTCTTCGAATTTACAGTGTGATTACTAAAGAATTCAGGGCCAGTGCCCCTGCCTATCTAGTTACCAAGTATAGTTTTAGTACGACAACAACTTTTACACTTTAAGTGCTTTGGAGGTATGGCATGATCAATTACATCAAAAACATATTTTTCATTTATGTATGATTACCATTAATTTCAAAAGTCAAATTTTCATGTATGTTCAAGTATAATCAAAACTTCTGTTATTCATTTGCTTGCCTTCTTCTTATTAAATTTACAATTACCCCTATTTTCCCAAACTACCCAAAACATAAAATGTTGACTGTTGGAATGACTGGAAAATGAGTTGAAATAAATGAATAGAAGAAGCAGAGAATTCAGAATCAAGTCTTTGTGATTTTAGAAATGTTTAAAAAGTGATCTGTTATTATTCCATCATCTCAGGGCGGCATCATATTGAGCCCTTTGATGTTTTGTTCCAGTTTCCCCAGATGTCATTGTATCAACCAATGCTGGTGCACAAAGGGGCGGCTTACTTTGGCATGGATCACAATTTGTGATCAGACTGGGAAATTTGTAATTATCAACAAGACCAGCAGCATGAGAATGTAAGTGCTACCCCACTTTGCTTTCTGATTCTCCTTTCCTAAAATTCCTGTATGCATTTTATTCATTATATCCAAGAGTTTCTTTGTTCTTTTATTCTATTTCTTACATATTGAATAATAATTATTTTTTTCACATTCATTCTCACCTGGATAATACCAATCTCATTCTGAAGACCACCAAAATCAGGAAATGTCCTGAAGCAAATCACTCAGTGGACAAGAAAATTATTATGAATTGTGCCTCTGCAATGAAGTTATTTACCTGCTTTCTTATTATCACTTGATAATATATTTTGAAAGAACAGATATGATGGAGTAATGGTACATGTAATGACTATGTTTTAAAACAATATGGCATTTCCAAACAATTCGCCCCCTCCCTTATATATAGGCCTTTTAAAGATTGGATGTTTTACTAGTATAAACTCTTTTTTTCCCATATGGATTACCTTTCCTTCTCAGCTTTTAACTGTGTATGAATTAATTCACTTTGCAGAGCAAATAAATTTAAGGCATTTGATTATTTGAAAAACAGATATCTCATAATATAAGTGTTTGATGTCATAGAAAAGAAAAACCTAAAAAATATTCTGTGCTTGTTATATCTTAAAAGCACTGAAGACACATAAATAAAAATACCTGGGCAAATATTAAATGATCTAATATTTTTTAAAATAAAACTTTATGGCTTGTAGAGAACACTGGGAAAGTTCCTTGCAGAGTTTTAAATCCAAGATATGCCCACTTTCTGAGGAGCAGCATTTATGTAAGTGTGCCAATGAGTCTTTTAATAAGGTTCCTATTGGTGGAAACAAAAGGCAAACCCTAAAGGCAATGAGGAGTGATGTATCTTAGTATGAGGGGATTTGTGTGTGTGGATGCAAATAAGGTATGTGAACAGAGAAGCATATAAAAGAGTAGATCTTTTAAGCATGCCCACAGGGAAATAGAGCTACCTATTTCTATCATGCAGCTCTTGATCTATTTGGCTCAAGATAATTTGTACCTTAGGGAGAAATAATTTGCCTATCTTTACAGTAATGCTTGATTTCTAATTCTACAGTGTCAGATTATGTGCCATTCTACAACCTTGATGTTTTTTTCAATCACTTTTTGGGGCCTAGGAAACTTTTGTAGATACAGATTATTCTGTTTTGTTTATTGAAGGCAACAGATCTATGCATATTAATTTTTGTTTAATTTTTGAATGATTAAAATGTAAAGCAATCCATGCAATTTCTCTAAGAATGATTCAGTGTACCTGTCTTACAGTTTACCTGGCTTGCAGTGTACCTGTAAGAAAATCGATGGATGAAAGCAAATAATGAAAAAACTCTTTATATATCATTTTGAAGATAAATAATTAGCCACATGAGTCATATCAATCAAGACAGTTAATCCTTTTTTTCTACCTTTCTTTTTTCAATTATTTTTTTAATGTAATAATTCCATCTTCCATTAAACAGTGTGTCAACTGGTTCCAAATATTTTTGTGCAAAAATAATAAGGCCTGTTTAACGAACCGATCCAGGCTCAGGAGATCATTCCTTTGCTTAAATTATTTCAAGTTCAGAGGCAGTGGGCACAACCAGGTGTCCTTGCTACCCCCAGTGGCAATGACAAAAACTTTTACAGCATGGACCCCACATTTGAGGAAGTCCTCAAGTTGCCTTCGGTTGACGCTCCTGTGGCTTCCCTTACTTCATCCTCTGTGCTTCCTCCAGACCTTTTAGAGGGCTTAAAGGCAGAGGATAAGAGATCTGAGAAAGCTTGTTACAAAACTCATCAGGAAGCAGCATGGGCAATTAAGGCGGTCACATCTACATCCTTTTTAAATAGGGCTTCCTTGCTCTGGCTTTGCCAACTGCAAGCTGGGCTACCTGCTGGCGAAGCCAGGTTATGCCACGATGTGAACAAAATAATAGTGGTGGCAGAGTGCTCAGCAGATGCCACTCTTAATGCTGCCAAGTTTGCCTCTAGAGTTTTGGCCTCAAATGTCACCACACATCACCTTTTATGGCCCAGATATTAGAATGCAGACATGAGATCCAAATGGAAATTGGCAGCTTCCCCCTTCAAGAGGGGTAAATTGTTTGGGGAATCCTTGGATCCGGTCCTGGTGGAAACCAAGGAAAAGAGGAAGATCTTACCCTCTGTCTCCAAAAGGGCTGACCGTCAATCCCCTGCTTATTTCTGCAGGCAGGCGCCCAGGGCACCCAACCTGGCGATTAGTTCTTCCTTTCAACGCCCCTACACCGGCCTCAGGACCGGCAGTCCTTTCGGGACAAGAACAGGCAACATAATTTTTCTATGCGGCCATTTCACAGAGAGTCAGATTCCAGATCCTTCCGTCGAAATAAGTGACCATCATCAGGCTCCTCCCATTGGAGGCCAACTACAACTGTTCACCAATCATTGGGAGTTGATCGCCACAGATCAATGGGTCCTCCAGACAGTGAGGCAGAAACTCACTTTGGAGTTCATTCCCCCCCGCCACTTCATCCGCTGCCTCACCCATTCCTGTCCAATCAAGAAAAGTCTCATGGAAGTGAGATCCTTCATCTTCTTGACAGCAGAGCCATAGAGGCAGTTCCCCAAGGGCAGGAGGACAGGGGGTTCTATTCCATTCTATTCCTAGTCCCCAAGAATTCAGGTGGGTGGAGAGCAATTTTGGACTTGAAGCTGCTCAACATACACCTGGCATACAAGTGCTTCAAGATACAATACCTCCAGTCAATCCTGGGCTGCATCAGGCAAGGAGATCTGTTAACATCCATAGATCTGAAGGAGGCGTATCTGCCCATCCCAATTCAGCAGTCTAAGACAGTTTTCCTCATTGCCATCACATCAGCCAGGAAGATTTTGGAGTTGTCCGCACTGTCAGTCAGGGTGGACTTGTGCATCATTCGCCCTGACAGGGTCATCCTCCATCTGGATCCTTTGTTTATTCCCAAAATCAACTCCTGGTTCCACAGGGTCCAGGAGATAATATTACCAGACTTTTGCCCGAAACTAAGACATCCCAGGGAACAGCGTTGGCACTCTCTAGATGTCCGAAGAGTCCTACGGAGGTACATTAAGTGGATTGCTTCCTCTAAGAGGTCTGAAGCACTCTTCATCTCCTTCCAACCGGCTTTTACAGGTCACAAAGTCACCTCTTCGACCATTGGACGTTGGCTCAGAGCTTGTATTGCCTTAGCATATGAACATCAGGCCAAACCCCTGCCAGGTTCCATAACAACACACTCCACTAGAAGTGCAGCTACCACGGCAGCCTGGGCAACGCAAGCTTCAATTGAGAAAATTTGTAGGGCAGCCACCGGGGCCTCCCCCTCACCTTTCATTAGAAACTACAAATTGGACAAATTTGCATCTGCAGAGGCATCCTTTGGGAGACAGGTGCTACAAGGGGTCCACTCCAGCACAGAGACCCCCAGCTCATATGTTTCCCACCCTAGTGACATTTAATTTGGGTATGTCCCATGCTTGGACTCTCCAAGCAGCACGCAGGAGAATGATTGTTGGCTTACCTGAACAATCATTCTCAGGTTGCTGCAGGAGAGTCCACCCCACCCTGGGGTCACCTACCTGGCATGAACTACTTTCCAGTGTGATGGGGAATAACATTGGATTACATTACAACAGGACCACTGCTTTATTGAAAAAAACTGACTCTAGCAAGGAACCAGAGGCATGGCCAAAGAAATAACATTTCAGTCCTTGGGCAGAAGGTAGAATTCAACTCATGCTTGGACTCTCCAAGCAGCACACAGGAGAATAGTTTATGTTAATTTTTAGTATTATTATTAGTTAATTATTAGTATTAGTATTATTTAGAGAATTAATATCAATGCAATTAATAGTATCATAAATGTTGATTATTACTGCACAAAGATATTTGTACCCAGTCGACACACTGTTTAATGGAAAATTGAATTATTGCATTAAAAAAATAATTAAAAAAAGAAAGGTAGAAAAAAAGGATTGTCTTGATTGATATGACTCATGTAGCTAATTATTTATCTTTAAAATGATATATAAAGAGTTTTATTCATTATTGGTTTTTATCCACCAATTTTCTTACAGGTACACTGCAAGCCAGGTAAACTCTAAACCAGGTACATTGAATCATTCTTAGAGAAATTGCATGGATTGCTTTACATTTTAATCATTCAAAAATTAAACAAAAAATAATCTGCATAGGTCTGTTGCCTTCAATATACCCAGAGAACGCCCAGAGAACGATCGTTCAGATAAGCCAACGATCCTTAAAGTTTTTTATTTATTTTGTTGCATAATAAAAGTTCTTTTATGAACAGTGTTGTCCAAATTCCCCCTTTAACATTCCCACCAAAAAACATAATTCATTTTGCATTATATTTCCATTATTTCCAATTTTAGCCATATTACTTTTCTTCTTCTATTTTCCAATTTCTAGTTTTTAACATGTACAAATAATATATTTTTTCTGTCTCTTTAAAAATAAAAAATATCATTTCTTTCCATCTATTTTCCATTAACAATATGAATCTTTCAAATTTCAAGTTTCAAATTACAAGTTTTATATAATCAAATATAACATAATTATTTAATAGCTTTAAGGTTCTTAATATAATTCCCACACATTCTAATTAAAACATACTGTATTTTTACCTTGTTAACAATCTCTCTTTCTACTGAATCATATCATTCTACTATTCTCCTATTTCTAAATTTTCTTTTCTCTTTTTTCTTCTTTTTATGTGTCTTATATCTTTTCTTCTGTATTTTCCCTCTCACTTTTTGATAGATTTTTTGAGTATCTCCCCCAAGTTTCTCTTTCCCATCTCTCTTTATTTCTCTCTTTCTTTTTGGCTAATTTCTTTTTCATATGTCGTTCCCCTTTTTTCCTCTCGGCTCTCTTTGTACTTTGCCCCATTGAGTTTTATTTTCCATTTCTACCTTGTTAATTCCTTGTTTATTTACCTTGCTTGTCTGTTCCTCTCCTGTCTCCACTTTCAACAATTTTTCTAGTTCCTTTTCTATCTCTTTGTTACTTTTAAATGTTGCTCGTGGACTTTTTAACATTTCCAACAACTCCTCTAACATTTCACCCTCCATGATCAAATTTAATATACTTTTAATATGTTTATATTTTACCACAAATAAATTAGTCCTTCTTCTTAGTTCTTCTCTTTGATATCAGATCCCAAGATAATCTAATCCTTTTCCAAAATTCAAAAGTTCTATATTTTCTTCCAGTATAAAGAAAATAAAGTCAAGTAAAAATTTATTTATTTATTTTATTTTTCAGGATTTATAGACCGCCCCCTCTCCCCGAAGGGACTCGGGGTGGTGTACAGGTGTCTCATTAAAACAAATACAAAAGATAAATATCCTATACCCTTAAAAACAAATTAAACCTAATACAGCTGTACAGAAAAGTAAAAATTAAAAGCAACTAAAAGCATACCCCTAAAAAACTTAAAAATGCAGGCTTGAGGGACTAAAATTGGGAATTAGGCCAGGCCGGCTAAGTTGAACAGGTGGGTTTTTAGCTTCTTACGGAAGGAGCGGAGGTCGGTGGTAGTCCTGATATCCGGGGGGAGTTAATTCCAGAGGGTCGGGCCCATCACAGAGAAGGCCCTACTCCTGGGCGTCGCCCGCTGGCATTGCCTAGTGGACGGCACCCGGAGGAGTCCCTCTCTGTGAGAGCGAATCGGCCGAAGGGATGTATGGGGCAGGATACGATCCCGCAGATAACTATGTCCTGTGCCATGGAGCGCTTTAAAGATGATAACCAACACATTGAAACGCACCCGGAAAGCCACAGGTAGCCAGTGCAGCCCGCGCAGCAAAGGTGTTACGTGGGAGTATCTAGTAGCTCCCACAATTGTCCGTGCGGCCGCATTCTGAACCAGCTGCAGCCTTCGGGTGCATCTCAAGGGGAGCCCCAGGTAGAGAGCATAACAGTAGTCCAGTCGAGACGTCACAAGCGCATGAGTGACTGTGCAGAGGGCGTTCCAGTCCAATAGGGGATGCAATTGGCACACCAGGCGAACCTGGTGAAATGCCCCCCTTGCCACAGCTGTCACATGGTCATCCATTGACATCTGGGCATCCAGGAGGACACCCAAATTGCGTGCCCGATCCACGGGGGCCAGCTGTTTGCCCCCAATGGCCAGTGATGGACGTAACTGGTTGAACCGGGGTGCCAGTAGCCACAGCCACTCCGTCTTGGACGGGTTGAGTTTGAGTCTGTTACCTCCCATCCAGATCCAAACCGCTTCCAGACATTGGGACATCACTTCAACGGCATCATTGGGGTGGTCCGGGGTAGAGATGTACAGCTGCGTGTCATCAGCGTACATATGGTAATCTACTCCGAACCCACGAATGATCTCGCCCAGTGGCTTCATGTATGTGTTGAACAGGAGAGGCGAAGAAAGACCTTCTTCTTCTATTCCTATTCCTCTAAAGAAAGACCTTCTTCTTCTATTCCTTTGTTTCAAAATGGTATTATGTCTCCTCTCTCCAGTAGGTTGCTTTATTGTTCCTTTATGTAATCAGATCACTAATTTGTCAAATCTTGTCGGTAGTCGAACCAATAGTTCAAAGTCCATATTCCAATTTTCCTGATCTTCCCTTATTTTTTAGCTTTAGGTTTTTCCAAGCACAAATTTATTAACAAAGTTCTTCTTGATCTCAGTATTCTCTCACTGATAGCTTTCTCCTCCTTTCTTTCCATCCTCTGTATTCTGAGTGACGTTTAGCTGCTAGCTTAGCTCCGGAAAATTTGTTTTAAGCTCCAAAATTTGTTTCTCTTACTCTTACATTGCCCGATCTTCCAATGTACCTTTTCTTGGCAGGTTATACTTGCCAAGAAAAATAGGGGGCAGGGGGCTATTGCAAAGCCATCAAACTGTAGAAGAAAAAAACTAAGTTTGAATGATTATGTGAACCAAAGTACAGAAAAATTGCTGCAGGCAGTTAAAACGAAGAACATTATAAAGACAACAGAAATAAAGGCAGAATACAGCTGAATGACAAATTAAATAGATGGAAAACCAAAGCTTTGCATGGACAGCACTTGAAAAACATTGAAATGTGATGACAACCTTACATGCCATGACTAGAGATGGGAACCATCAAGAAAGAAATGGAAGGTTTAATACTCGCTGTTCAAGAACAAGCACTACAAACTAATGCCACGAAAGCAAAGATACAAAAATCCACTGGCAATCCAAACTGTTGACTTTGCAACAACAAAGTTGAAACTGTTTCATATTAAATATGTGAATGCAGCAAAATTGTACAAACTGAGTACAAAGATAGACAGGACCGAGTTGCTAAATTAATCTACTGGTCATTACGTAAAAAATACGACTTACCTGTATCCAAAAGGTCATGGGAACATAAAGTGGAAAAAGTTATAAAAAATGAGAAGGTGAAGATCTTGTGGGACTTTCAAATACAGATGGATCATCATTTGGAATACAGCACACCAGATATCACAGTTGTCGAAAATGTACAGTTTATTGACATCACGATACCAGGAGATGCCCGAGTCAAAGGAAAAGAACTGGGGGAAAATCACGAAATACCGTGACCTGACCATCAAAACTATGTGATTATGGATGAAAAATACAACAGGGATACTCATTGTCTTCGGGGTACAGTACCATTGTCCAATAATTTTATAAGAATTTTATATTACATCAACAAAACACAGCTTCCTGAATAACACCAGAAGAACTGCAAAAAACTCTGCTACTCGGAACATCGCATATTTTAAGAAGGTATTTGGTTGATACCTAAGATGCTGCCAGCAACCTGTATCAACCATTAGCACCAGTCAATGGCATTTGTCAAGCATTTTTGAATGCTCAGTTGACTGAGTTTCATGTTTAATGAATAAAGTATATAATATTATTTACATCTCTCTCTTAGCCTTATATCTCACTGATCTCCTTTTATTTCTAACTCCTGTTTATATTTTCCAACCATCGATAAAATAATTCCCATGTCATGTAATATTCAGCTTGTTCTTTCTCCTTAATTGCAAGTGTTAATTATTCATTTCTGCACATTCTAATATTACATTCCTTAATTACATTCTCATCAGTAGGGATCTCTTCACTTTTCCAGTTTTGTGTGAATACAATTCTATTTGCAGTTAATACGTGAATAATTTGATATGCATTCCCTTTACTATAGGTTTCAGGTAAAATCCACAACAAAAATATTTCTGGTTTTAAATCAGTATGCTGCTTTATAATCTTTTCCATCCACATATGTATTTTTGTATGCATTCAATAAAGATATCGATCTGTAGTTTTTTATCTGTTGTAAATCTGAGAGTAATATATGCTTCCATCCATGAAGTTGGTACTTTCTCTTCTAACAGTAGTTCATTGAATACTTCCAACATTGGTATACTTAAAGTGTTTTGTAAGTCTTTGTAGACTTCTGCTGGTAGACCATCTGGACCTAGTGTTTTACCATTCTTTTGTCTCTTAATTGCTTCTGTTAGTTCCATCATTGTTATACGTTCACCTTACATAGTTTTCACTGTTTCGGGTACTTTGGGTAGATCTGCTTTTCCTAAATATTGTTTTATTTTATTTTCTGAAATTGTCTCTTGATCATATTTCATAGTACTTTTGAATTACTTTCTTTTTATCATCATTTTGATAGTGAATAGTTCCTTCACTATCCATTAATTGGTGTATCAGTTTCTTTTCTTTCTTCTTTTTCAATTTATATTCCAGCCATCTTTCTGGTTTGTTTGTATTTTCAAAGAAATTTTGTTTATCACTTTTAATTTTTGTGCTAATTCTACTTTATCTATTAGATTCAGCTTATATTTTTAAAATCCATTTAGTTTATTTTTTTAAATGTAGATCTTTTTGTAGTTCTGTCTCTAGTCTCTTATATTCTTCTAATATCTTTTGATTTTGTTTCTTCTTTTTGTTTTTCTTTCCCATATATGTTATGGTTAATTCTCTAATACAGTGATGGTGAACCTATGGCACGCGTGCCACAGGTGGCATGCGTAGCCATTTGTCAGGCCGCGCGAGGCGCTGCACCCTGGCCAGCTGAGTACACCCTTTTTTAAAGCCATTTTTCACCCTCACCAGGCTCCAGGGGCTTTATATGAGCCTGGGGAGGGCGAAAAGAGCCTCCCAGCCCCCCTGGAGCCTTCTGGAGGCTTCATGAGCTTCCCTGAAGCCTCCGGAGCGCAAAAAAATGGCTCTATGGGCAAACCGGAAGTTCGGGAACGGAGTCCTCACTGATTTAATTGTTGGTTTTGTGGCTTTAAGTCTTTGTCTGTAAGCAGGTACAAGGTGATTCATGCAATGATCAGAGTGGCCCACAGCTGCTCATGGTAAGGATCAATAAGCATCTTTTAGTGTTGTGTAGCAATGGTCTAAAATATTCTTGTCTCTAGTAGGACAATTGAAATGCTGAAAATATTTTGGAAGCTCTTTCCTTAAGTTGCCTTTGTTGAAATCACCTAGAATAATGGCCAGTGAATCTGGGTATTTGGCTTCAGCCTCCATAATCTGATCAGCTAGAGTTCATAAAGCCTTGTTTACACAAGCTTGTGGAGGCACATACACAGTAATTAGGAGAAATGAGGAAGACTCTTGTGGGGAATAAAAAGGTTTACAGTTGATAAGTAAAGACTCTAAATTTTGATTACAGAATTTATGTATTATAGTTATATCCTGAGACCAATTGTTGTTTATATATATATATATATATATATATATATATAGATAGATAGATAGATAGATAGATAGATAGATAGATAGATAGATAGAGATAGAGAGATAGAGATAGAGATAGAGATAGAGATAGAGATAGATAGATAGATAGATAGACAGACAGATGATAGATAGATAGATAGATAGATAGATAGATAGATAGATAGATGATAGATAGATAGAGATAGAGATAGAGATATATACATAAGCGTCCTCTCTTCTTTTTCCCTGATGATTCTGCAATCCTGTCTGCTCTAACTATTGAAGGGAACGGATTTTTAAAATTTCCCCTATTCCTTAGTCTGTTTAAAATTCCAGCTCTTTTATCTCGCTGATGGAGTCTTCTGCATTTGCTTTTGGCTTTGCTCCTTCTTTTTTTGCTACTTCCTCCAGATCTCTTCCATCTTCTTCTTCTCTTTTTTTTTGCATGTTTCTCCTGTAGCTTCCTCTTATCATCTATCCTCTTTTTCCTTTCTTATTCCCATTTCCTCTAGTGGTCTAAAGTAGTGCTCATAAAATTGTTCTGCTTTTTCTATAGAATCCAATCTATGTCTTTGCTCCATCACCAATATTCCCTTCATCTAAAATTCACTCCATTTTTAATCAGCTGTTTTGTCTGAAATTGATATTCCTTATTTCTCTAACTCTTATTGGGGTCTTTTTTAAAATTACTATTTCTTTCTCTTAAATCCAAGATGGCATCGATGATGGCTGCATTAGTGAAATCCTCTCTAATGGTTTCTTTACTTTTTATTATTCTCTGTGATTCTCTATGGATTTCATACTCACGAGACCATCTGCTAAGAATCAAGCAAGATTTCTTTAAGGAGCAGCTTTCTGTAACCTCACCCCCTCCCCGTCTTTACAAGCACAGAGGAGATTCTAACACAGGAGGAAGCAAATTCCCTGGAACTATGGATCACCAAAAGCAAACGCAGAAGACTCCATCAGTGAGGTAAAAGAGCTGGAATTTTAAACAGACTAAGGAATAGGGGAAATTTTAAAAACCCATTCCCTTCAATCTTTCTGACTCAGTTACATTCCCTTGCTAATAAGATGGATGAAATACTTTTTTAAAACAGATGCAATTCTGATTTTTACAATACATCTGACTTATGCTTTATTGAATCCTGGCTAAGCGAGGAATTTGATGACAACAGCATGAAGATACCAGGGTATCAGATAGTTAGAGCAGACAGGATTGCAGAATCATCAGGGAAAAAGAAGGGAGGATGCTTATGTGTATATATATATATCAACAACAATTGGTCTCAGGATATAACTATAATGCATAAATTCTGTAATCAAAATTTAGAGTCTTTACTTATCAACTGTAAACCTTTTTATTCTCCACAAGAGTCTTCCTCATTTCTCCTAATTACTGTGTATGTGCCTCCACAAGCTTATTTTACAAGGCTTTATGAACTCTAGCTCAGAGGTTCCCAATCTTTTTCGGTTTGCGGCTCCCATAACACTTCGGATTTTTTCCGCGGCTCCCTTAATAGGTACATCCGAATTTTTTTTAATTTTTGACTTTTTAAGGATTTGGAAATCTACTTTTTAGTTCGTTAAGGTTAGGTTAATTGAAAAATAAATTAAACACGAGCTTTAAATTCACAATTTATTGAACATCGTTTAATGATTTAAAATTATTAATGGGATGGATGGGCTTGTTGTTCGCTGCACAACTTCTCAAATCTTGGATCAGAAAAATAGCTTTTGAAAAGTAACTTAACCACCACACTAGCCCAGTGGTGGGCAACCTTTTTTTTCAACTGAGCCAAATCTCGCCAAAACCACGATTGAAATTTATTTGGAGAGCCGCTCTTGCTTAGCAACCAAAATTTTGGGCTCAATTGTGGTCATATGTTGTTTTTCTTTCTTTCTTTCATCTCTCTCTCCCACTTTCTTTCTTTTTTTCTTTTTCTTTCTCTCTCTCTCTCTGGCTCTTTGTCTCTCTCTCCCTCCCTCCCTCTCTGTCTCCCTCTGTCATTTTCTCTGGGTGTCTATCTGTCTCTCTCTCTCTCTCTGTATCTCTGTCTCTCTCTCCTCCTTCCCCCATCTCTGTCACTCTGTGTGTGTGTGTGTGTGTGTGTCTGTCTGTCTGTCTGTCTCTCACTCACTGTGTGTGTGTGTGTGTGTCTCTGTCTCTCCCTCTGTCTCTCTCCCCTCCCTTCCTCTCTCTCTGTCACTCTGTGTATGTGGGTGTGTCTGTCTCTCACTCATTCACTTAATCACTCACTCTGTGTGTGTCTCTCTCTCTGTCTGTCTATCTTTCTCTCCCTCCCTCCCCCTCTGTGTGTGTGTGTGTGTGTGTCTGTCTGTCTGTCAGTCTCTCTCTGATTCCCTCCCTCACTCCCTCTCTCTGTTCCTCTGTCTGTCTGTCTGTCTCACACACACACACACACACACTGTGGTCCCTGCAATTTGCATACCAAGCAAATAGATCGACAGATGATGCTGTTAATATGGCTCTGCACTACATCCTACAACATCTTGAATCTCCAAAGACCTACGCAAGGGTCCTATTTGTAGATTTTAGTACAGCATTCAGTATCATCATACCGGACATTCTTCTAGCTAAACTAAATCAGCTAGCGGTACCTGAACACACTTGTATAATTAGCACAGGAGCCCCTCCCCTCCCGGGCTGTGTGCTCTCTCCACTTCTCTCTATATACCAATGACTGCATCTCAAATGATCCATCTGTTAAACTACTGAAGTTTGCAGATGATATAACAGTGATTGGTCTCATTCGAGACAATGATGAAATTGCATACAGACGGGAGGTTGAATAACTATCCTCATAGAACAATCTGGAACTGAACATACTCAAAACCATAGAAATGGTGGTAGACTTTAGGAGAAACTCTCCCATACTACCAACTCTTACAATACTAGACAACACAGTATCAACAGTAGAGACCTTTAAATTTCTAGGTTCATATTTCTCAAAATCTAAAGTGGACACCTAACATAAAAAATGTCATCAAAAAAGCACAACAAAGAATGTTCTTTCTGTACCAACTCAGGAAGGTCAAACTGTTCAAGGAGCTGCTGATAGAGTTCTACAGAGGAATTATTGAGTCTGTCATCTATACCTCTACAACTGTCTGGTTTGGCTCTGCAACCCAACAAGACAGACAGACTTCAGAGGATAATCAGAACTGCAGAAAAACAATTATTGCCAACCTGCCTTCCAATGAGGACCTGTACACTACATGAGTCAAAAAGAGGGCCATGAAAATATTTACAGACTCCTCACATCCTGGACATAAATTGTTTCAACTCCTGCCCTCAAAACAACACTATAGAGCACTGCACTCCAAGACAACTAGACATAACAACAGTTTTTTTCCTGAACACCATCAGTCTGCTAAACAAATAATACTCTCACCACTGTCAAACCATTCACTAAGGCTGCATTACTATTACTATTAGTCTTCTCATCATTCCTATCATCTATCTCCTTCCACTGTTACAAAGACTGTAACTTTGTTGCTTGTATCCTTATGATTTATATTGATATTGATTCATTATTGCTTATTTGTACTCTATGACTATCATTAAGTGTTGTACCTTATGATTCTTGATTATTATATTTTATTTTTTCTTTATGTACATTGAGAGCATATGCACCAAAGACAAATTCCTTGTGTGTCCAATCACACTTGGCCAGTAAAGAATTCTATTCTATTCCTTTGTATTTTAAAGGATCATATGTCGCTCTTTTAAAATCTCTGTTTTCATTGCTTTTCTTTTGGGTGAATCTCATGTGTACCTCTCTAGGAAGCCTGTTTCTTCTCACATATCTGGTATTAACTCTAAATATTTCATTGATCTCAGCAGGATTTTTTTCTTTGATCATCTCTAAAGCATCCGCCAGCAACTCTGCCAATACCTCCACTAGGTTTTCCCCCTTTTCTTCCTCAATATTCTGAAACCGCAAATAATAATAAGCCCTATCCATTTCAAGTGATAGTATTGTTCTTTCTTTATTTTTATCTGCAAAGGTAAGTCTGTAATCAACTTCTTCCACTCTTTTTTCTGTTTGTTCAGCTTTCTCTTCTACTTTCTGCGTGCTTTATTTGCCATCATTTGTTGGAAATTCTCTATTTTATCCTGTACTTTCCCTATTCTTTCCTTCAAATCATCATGCAGAGCTTGGATCATAGCTTTCAACTCTGCCTGCATCATGTTCATTTTCTTTTGCTGGTAACATGGCATCCAGTGTCCTCTGACCTGATGGACTAGATATTGCTGAGGATGATGCAGATGATGTTTTCCTCATTTTGAAGTATATTGATATTTATAATCCACAAAAAATAGAGGGTAAAGTTATTAATTGTAATCCAAGGAGAAGACAAATATACAAGTTGTAATCCAAAGGTTAGCAAACTTTTGATCCTAACCTTCTTGTTGTTATGTTCAGGTTCTTCAAACCCTAATCCTTTGATGATAAATTGGTAAATTATAATCTTTATAGGCCCACTAAACCTCAGAATTCAACCACCAATTGTTCTATATCCACAGAGAGTTCACATAGCAAAAAATAAGAGAAAGGAAAGTATTTTGTTGTTGTCCACTTCTATTTTGCTTTACCTGTTTAATTTCCACTTGAGATCCAAGAGCTGCACTGTTTAAAAATAAAAATCTCAGTGTTTCGCTCTCTGTCTCAGCTATTCTGCCTAAAAAATTTATAGTATAAAGGTTTCTCTAGCAGTCAATCTTTGGTTTCTCAAGGTTATGTATTTTTTCCATTTTTCTCACTCACACCTCCCAGCTTTCACATCACATCTGATGTTCTACATCTCTATTTTTCTTTCTGGCATAGTATAGTGTAGTGTAGTATAGTGTAGTGTAGTGTAGCATAGTCCAGCTTTTATAAAAATAATAAAACAAGATTTGTAAGTCCAAGTTTTGTAGTATCCAATATTTTTTAGATTAATCAATATTATATTTTGAAGTCCACAGTCCAGCTTCCTAGTTACAAAGTTTTTTCACTCTTTAAAAAGTTCCTTGATTTTATTTTCTGTTCTAAAAATGGCTCTTAGACTTCTCTCACCGCTTTTCTTGGGAGGTGGAAAAAAACAGCTCCACCTCCTTTTTTAGGTCCCTCTTTCACCCATATGTTTTCCAGGGGGGATCTTTCTTTTGTGAAAGTTAGAAATTATATGTTAAGCGAACTTCCGGTTCCGGCAGCTGACGGCGACGGGCAAGCTTTGCTTGCCCCGCGCCTCTCCGGTGGGCTCCCCACTCCTTGGGGGGCACAGGATGCCCCGTAGAGGCTCCTGCCAGAGGGGCGGCACCGCAGGGATCCCCGGGATCGGCGGCGGCCGGTGGGGGGCCCCCCGCCTTGCTCCAGGCACTGGGGAGCATGATGGGGAGACGCTCCGGCATCTTCGTTGTGAGGCTGTGCGGAGAATAAGCAAGCAGAAGGACGTGGTTGCGGTGCGGTGAGGTGTAAACTCCCTTCCATTCCCTCTACCAAGTTGGAGAAACTGTCAGCAGTTTAAATTTACTTCTTTCGGCTTGATTTGGAGAGGCGCGGCTGGAGGGAGGGGGATTTCCCCCCCTTGGACAGGCGGCTTGGAACAATTTTGCTCTCAGCCCCAGGGGAAGGAGGAGGGGGGAGAGCCAACCAATGATGTCACGCCCTTACTAAAAGTGAATTTTCGGACTTAACCCCATAACATATTGATGATCTGGAAACTTTGGGAACTTTGAACTTTGAAAACTTTGTTATGCCTCTAAACCCGAAGCTGGCAGGGCAAGATGGCACACTTCCGTTGTCTTTATGAACTGTGAAACCTGACTCCACCTCTAAAACTTCAGGCTACCGGTCTTTGTCTCCGTGCTACTCAGACAAATCTCTTGTTGATTGCTACCTTTTGAACTCCCTGGAGTGAATAACTCTGCTCTATTGCCAGGATGATTAGAAAAACCCTCTTCTGCCTGGACCCTCTGTCTCCTGGACTCTCCTGGCTGTTCTGTCTCTCTGACTGACCATTCTCTACACTGACTGAACTCTTTATTCCATAAACAATGCCTCCTAAAAGACCACCTCCTGGAAAGCCTGGCTTTGCTACCGCTGCCCCGACATCTGCAACCTCCAGTCCTAGTACACAATCAACGATAACAGCTCTGATGCAACCTAAAACTACGGAGATGGAGTTTCAACAAATGTTCCAGCAACTTCTACAGGGACAAGAGGAAATAAAGAAACAACTAAAGGAGATGAAAGAAGAAATTAAAGAGAACCAGGCCCAAATTAATAAAAACTCACAGAGACTGGATCTTTTGGAGGGTGGGACGGCTGAGATGAGGGAGGGGATGGAAGGGGTGCAGAAGGGAAACAAAGAACTTGATAACCAACAGATGAAAATAGAGTTTGAGAGAATGTCCTTTTACCTTAGATTCCAAAACGTGATGGAGGCGGATGATGAAAATATAAGGGACATCATGACAAGTATTTTGGCTGAATACATCCAGAAAGAGAAACAGCAGATGGGGTGGGAAATAGACCTGGTTTATAGAGTGAACTCAGCTTATGCTAGGGCACATAACGTTCCCAGGGAGGTACACATTAAATTTCTTAGAAAAAGTACAAGAGATGAAATTCTGAGTGCACAAAGGGGGCAAGCTTTGACATACCAAGATAAGGAAATAACCATTCTGAAACAGATCCCCAAGAAAGTGAGAGAAAAAAGAAAAAGTTATTCGCAATTAGCGAATAAATTATACCAGAAGGGGGTGTGGTTCAGATGGCTGATGCCTGAAGGTATGTTAATATTCTGGGAGGAGACAAGAGTCAGAAGCAATACACCCATAGAGGCGCAGGCCTTTATGGAAAAAAACAAAGCACTCCTAGAAAAACCAGATGATCATACAACAGACATGCAGGATATGGGATGGGCCGGAGCACTGTCGGCGGGGGGTAATGGGGCAATACCGAGAAAGCTCAGATCACAAAAATGACCAAGAAAATTCACCTGACATAAACTGATCGAAATTATTAACTGAATCTATATGCTGACTATATGCTACTACTTAGTGATGAAATTTGTGTAAATGTATACAATGAGTATGGAGGGAGGGGGCACCTACCGCACATCGCAACTGCCAAAATTTGTAACCTTTCCTTTAACCTTTTCCCTGTAAAATGTTAAAAAAACCAATAAAACTTTGTTTTTTTTTTTAAAAAGAAATTATATGTTAAGCATCTCTCACCCAGATCAATCACACTGTTCTTCAATCTTCCATGCTTTCTTTTTTGGTGGCTGTCGCAGCTTTGGTCCGGCATGCAATGGCTGTCTTTTCCTTCCTGTTGAGTTTGAGAGCCTTCACTGGATCAATCACGGAGTTTTCAGGCTCCCTGAGATCAGCGGAGTGTGCTCTCTATTCATCACCCCTGTAAGGTGATTTAGATCCATCCGGACCTCCCAGCAGTTCGAATTTCGGTGCAATCCCATGGAGCCCCATGAGAAACGTCATGTCACTACAAAATCAGCCATGCTCTTTTCTCTTAATAGCCTTTTTTCCTGTTTGTACTTGTTACTTTTTCTTATTATTTCCACTCTAAGTTAAAAATAGTCCTTTTGGCTCAAACAATCAATTGCATTTTTTTCCCTTTTAAAATGTAAAAATATCCTGTGAAATCAACAAAGCAATTTTGCTTTATGGCAGTATACGCCATAAAATATATGTCATTTTGTGCATGATTCCAAGAAAAAAACATGTTTGATTTAAAGGGTTGCTGATAGGTTCAATGCCTACATCAAAGTTTTTCCTTTAATAGCAATCTCTAATATGGAATGTTTAAATCCATAAATATTAGATTAGTTAAGAGTGAATACATTTTGTGAATATATTATAACCCTAGAACTTTATTTTGCCACTCTAGGTGCTAAATCCACAGTGTAATAAGTTTCTTAATTTACTTGATAGAGATTTCAATTATATGACTGTGGGGGATTCACTGCTCAAAATTAAGCTGACAATAAGCATGGTAATAAGTAACCTAACATACTGAAGTCCTAGTAGTTTGTGCCATGTGGATTTCTGTTATTACACAAATATACAGATGGTGCAAAAGTCATATATTGTGGATATATTGTGAAAGAAGTAATATTAATCGAACAGTGGAAGGGTAGCTGCAATGGTAAAGATGTTTATAAAAATTATCTTCCTTTTCAAAGTTATAGTGCGTGCACTCTAAGTAGAATTAAACAATAGTTGTTGATGAATATTTTGCAGAAAGAAAAAGGCCCAATATTATTTATGAATGCAACAGTGAAACTTTTGTTTCTTGATTACATAAATGGTTTTCTGTTCTCCGTTCATACCTTAGTCTCTATATAAATATCAAATAAAATCCAATAACATTTCATTTTCCATGAAATGTTTGTATAATGCTTTCTCATTCTCCTAAATCCTACTCATTTATCCGAGTACAAAATGTAGAGAATGAGCCACGTATAATGACTCTATCATTACATTTTTACTGTAATATAATCTCTAAACTAAACAGTCTGAAATTGAATTAGTAATGGATTCTAGAACTGAAGCATTTTTTTGCCAAACGTATTTTTTAAACATACATATAATATAATCCAAAGGATACCATTACATCTTAACAAACATTTTTTGAATATTCAATAATATACCAATTCCTCTTGCCATTAAGCCTCTTCAATTTTTATTTGCTCATCTGCTTTCCATACACCATATTATAGTCTATTTCATCTTCCACTCTTCTCCTCTCCCTCTCTCCTCCTCTCTACCTCCTTTCTTCCCTCTGCCCACTCTCTCTTCATTACTTCCTCTTGCTCTCTCCCTCTCCTCTCCTGTCAGTCTCTGCTTCACTATTTGTTTTCGGCTGCCATTGAAATGGTATTCGGCTGGTATTTGGGAGGGGAAGATTTGGTACAGGAGAGATAGTTAAAAGGGAGTTTTGTTCTCACTATCTACTGCGCATGCTGAAGACTGGTGTTTAGAGTTGGTCAAGACCAACCATCCTGCATACCAACCTGATGATGCTCCTTGGAGATGAAACCCACATGACACCTGAGGGATTTGCAGATTGGACAATGGGATGGGGGTTACTGGGGGGAGGGGGTTGGACAAATATTGATATGTATGATTTCGCACGTTTTTGCCTCAGACCTTGCTTCACTTAGCTGCTATTTTTTCATAACCAGTAAAAATACTCTTAATTCTGCAAAATGGAGTTAAGTGGTTTCTTTCTTGGTTGCTGAGGGAGGCCAGCTTGACATTAAGCAAGGTCTCACTTTCGCACTCATCCCAGAGCTAACACCTTCCGAGGGGAGTGTAAATAAAACCAAAACCTTCAAATGAATGTCCAGCCCAGGCAGCAACCATGAGGATGACATGAGGGCGGCTGGATCCTCGTGTTCCTTGGAGACGGAGCGGATGCGGAACTGAATTTGGAGGAAAGGTCCGTCAGCCCCAGGTGGTCGTTGGGGATGGGACAGAAGTATGACCCTGAGGAAATTCTGGCTGGAGTTACCACAAGACGACATCGGCAACCGGCAGCTGCCTGGCAGGACGCCGACGAGGAGGATCTCATGATGTCTTATGCTATGAAACTCTTCCAGGAGACTTGGAGAGAGACAGCATTTCCATGAGAGCAGGTCCGAAAGAGAAGCTGATCTCCCAGATCTAGAGGAGGGAATTGCAGATGACCTGTCTCACCCAAGGGGAGGGCTGGGGGCAGACAGTGGAGCTGATCAGGATGGGGAGCCCTGGCAGCAACAGCAGCAGCTGCGAGAACCCTTCCAAGAGGAGGATCCACCCTCCCCCCCCCCCCCGCAGAGGCCGGATGGCAAAAGTTCCTCCGCTTGGTGTGAAATTTGGAGTTAACCCAAAGGAGCTAGGATTTTTTCTGGTCCAAGACTGGAATTTCATGCAACAGTTCGGAGAGGATCTCCGCACCGAAGAAACCAAGGTAAAAGTTGTTACCATTGCATTGGAGAACAAGATGGCAGCATGGATGGTTGCTCTGCATAACAATGACTCCCCCCTGCTGAGAGACTATAATAGGTTTATGGCCTCCCTGAGAAAACACTTTGATGACCCGCTCACCGAGCGGAAGGGAAATGGAAGAACACCACCATGAAAGGGGTGGAACCAGTTGCACAATTCCCTCCCATCCCGAGGAAAGAAGAACCCTCCTCTCCATCGGGGAAAAGTGAAACCGATTCCGATGGCAACCATCTGGTAAGTTCCCGATCGGGCCCCATGACCACCCCAGTAGAATTTAAAGTGCCCTCTACTGGCGCCCAAGCAAAAATGCTGGCCCTTTTAGACTCAGGATGCACACGTTGCATTATTAGCCGGAAGTGGTGGAAAAAATGAGCTTAAAACTGAGAACTTTGAAAGTCCCCCTTGCTTTTTGCCAGCTGGATGGGTCTATAGCTGGAGGGGCTCCTGCCCATTTTGTGACTGAATCAATAGATATGTGGATGGGGGATTACCAAGAAACTTTAAGTTTCATCGTTGCACCTGGGATGGATTGGCCCCTCATACTGGGCTTACCCTGGTTACGGAAATGGAACCCACACATCAACTGGAGGAAAGGGTGGTTGTGCATCTGATCCGCTAAACCCCCAGAGGGAGAGGGGAGGATTTCCAACATAGCCAACATTGAACCTAACCTAGCAGCTGCAGGGTAGGAAAAAATTGAGGGGGAGAAGAAAATCCCAAAAGAATATTGGGACCTAAAGGACGTTTTCATTGAAAAATCTTCTGATAAATTACTCCCCCCCACCGCCTGACAGATTGTAGCATTGAGATCCTCCCAGGAATAAAACTTCCAAAACCCCAGATTTACTTGATGACCCCACGCGAAATGGAGGAATTACTGAAGTTTATTGACAAAAATTTGAAGAGGGGGTTTATAGAACCTGCTAGGCCACATGTGGCCACTCCTGTATTGTTTAGAGAAAATAAAGATGGCTCTTTTCGTCTGTGTGTTAACTATAAAAATCTCAACAGTGTGTGCTTGGAAAATGTATACCCCTTTCCGCTGATGAACGGAAACTTTACCCAGTTGGGTAAAGAGAATATCTTCATGAAATTGGACCTAAGAGAGGCCTACTACAGAGTCAGAATCAAAGTGGGGGATGAATGGAAAACTGCTTTCAACTGTCCTCTGGGATGTTTTCAATTCAGGGTACTCCCTTTTGGTCTACAGGGGGCACCAGCAGTTTTCATGCAATTAATAAACAAAATTTTACATGAACACCTGTACAAAGGCGTGATGGTCTACCTTGACAACATCCTTATCTACACAGAAACATGTGATGAACATGTGACTTTACTGTGATCAGTACTCAAGAAACTCTGGGCCGCCAGACTTTATGCCAAATTGTCTAAATGTGAATTTCATCAAGAGAAGATTGATTACCTTGGCTACTGCATCTCCCACAATGGCATCAATATGGACCCAGCGAAAGTCCAGGCTGTCACTGAGTGGGCACCTCCTCGCACCTGCAAACAATTACAAAGTTTTTTGGGATTTGCGAATTTTTATCATCAATTTATTCCCTCATTCAGCAGCATTCCTCTGCCCATTACAAATCTCCTAAAATCAAAAGGGGAGGCCAAGCTCAGACTGGGTAAGCCTTTGAATTGGATTATGGAGTTTCAAGCTGCTTTTGAAAAATTAAAACGACTCTTTGCAGCTGAACCATTTATTGTTCAAGATGATGCCAGTGATGTGGGGGGGGGGGAGTATTATTTCGAATGAACGCTGATGGAAAATTGCAGCAATGCGCTTACACCTCATGTAAACTAACAGACGGAGAGGAGATGGGCTATATGGGAAAAGGAAGCTTTTGCGGTCAGATGGGCTTTGATGACCTGGTGACATTTCCTAGAAGGGGCAAAACACCCTTTTGAAGTATGGACTGATCATAAAAATTTGGAAGCATTGAAGACCCCACGTAAGCTATCTCCTAAACAGCTGCGTTGGGCACAACACTTCAACCATTTCAACTTTACCCTCGAATACATTCGTGGGGGAGGAGAGCTTCATAGCCAATGCCTTGTCTAGGCTTCCCCAATACAACAGCTCTAAGCTGAGCGTGATTCACCCAGTAATCCCAGCAAAAAGTCTGGCTGCCCCAGTGGTTACTAGAAGCCAAGGCACAGCGAATTTAGAGGTCACTACGGACCTCATGTACAAACTCAAGGAAGGCCTTGAGTCCGATGACTGGTTCAAGGAACATTCAAATGAATGTACCATGAAAGATGGACTGGCTTGGGTATTTATTTATTTATTTATTTTCAGTATTTCTAGACCGCCCCCTCTCCCCGAAGGGACTCGGGGCGGTGACTCGGGGCGGGTAGGGGCTAAACTGTATGTTCCTGCTAACCTAAAGACAATTGTTCTTCAACGGGCCCAAGATTCGAGGATGGCAGGCCATTTTGGATTTGTAAAGTCTTTACATCTGATTAAGAGACAATTTTGGTGGCCTTCATTGAAAAAAGACATTGAGTCCTACATAGCCAGTTGTCACATTTGTGCAGCCGCAAAACGACCACCGGAGAAACCCCACGCTTCTCCAAAGCGTGGCCCGCCCTGAGGCCCCATGGAAGGAGATGTCGATGGACTTCTTTGTCGAATTGCCAGAGAGTCTAGGAAATACTGTGAGTTGGGTAAACACCGACCTGTTTTCCAAACAAGTTCATTTTGTACCCTGTTCCAAAATTCCATCAGCTAAGTCGTTAGCTAAGTTATTTATTTCACACGTGTACCGGTTACATGAATGAATGCATAATTTCAGATAGGGGGGGGTCCAATTCACCTCCCTCTTTTGGAAGAAGTTTGTGAAGTTAATTGGCTCCACCCAAGGGCTAAACTCCACCCACCATTCACAGACTAATGGGGCTTCTGTATGAACTAATTCTGTTTTGGAACATTAGGTTTAGGTTTATTTGGATTTATATGCCGCCCTTCTCCAAAGGACTCAGAGCAGCGTACAACATTAAAAACACACATCACAAAAGTTAAAAAAAGATTAAACCCAATTCCAAAAAGACCAAACCGATTTTTTTTTTAAAAAAAGAAACAGTACATTTAAAATAAATTAAAATTAACATTAACAGGCCAGGCCGGCTTGCTGGAAAAGCCAACATTTTAGGGTGCGTCGGAAGGACCGGAGGTCAGGGATTATGCGGAGCTCCGGGGGCAGCTCATTCCAGAGGGAAGGCGCTCCCACAGAGAAGGCTCTCCCCCTGGGGGTCACCAGCCGACACTGCTTGGCCAACGGCACCCTGAGGATGGCAACTCTGTGGGATCGTACTGGACGGTGGGAGGCTACTGGTGGCAGTAGGTGGTATCGCAGGTACCCTGGGCCTAAGCCATGGAGCGCTTTAAAGGTCATAATTAGTACCTTGAATCGCACCCGGAAAACAACCGGCAACCAGTGCAGGCCGCCTAAAATGGGTGTGACATGGGAACACCTAGGTACCCCCATGACAACCCACGTGGCCGCATTCTGGACCAGCTGAAGCCTCCGGGTGCTCTTCAAGGGCAGCCCCATGTAGAGAGCATTGCAGCAGTCCAGGCGAGAAAGGACGAGGGCATGAGTGACTGTGCACAGAGCATCCCGATCCAAGAAGGGGCGCAACTGGCGTACCAGGCGAACCTGGAAAAAGCCCTCCCTGCTCACGGCTGTCAGGTGTTCTTCTAAAATAAGCCGCGTATCCAGGAGGACTCTCAGATTGCGAGCCTTCTCTGAGGGGGCTAAAATTTCTCCCCCTATCATCAAAGATGGAACAAGAGGTACAAATCGGGATGCCGGGAACCACAGCCACTCAGTCTTGGAGGGATTGAGCTTGAGTCTGTTCCTCCCCATCCAGATCCGCACAGCCTCCAGGCATCGGGACATCACGTTGAGGGCATCATTTGGGTGGTTTGGGGTAGAGATGAAAAGTTGGGTATCATCAGCATATTGATGATACCGTACCCCAAAACCACGGATGCTCTCGCCCAGCAGTTTCATGTATATGTTGAACAGGAGGGGTGAGAGAACTAACCCCTTGGGCAACCCACAAGTGACGCGCCTAGGGGTCGATCTCTGCCCTCCAGTCAACACAAACTGTGACCGATCCGACAGGTAGGAGGAGAACCACCATAAAATGGTGCCCCCCACTCCCAACCCCCCGAGTCATCGCAGTAGGATACCATGGTCGATGGTATCGAAAGCCGCCAAGAGGTCTAATAGGACCAGGACAGAGGAACAGCCCCTGTCCCGGGCCCGCCAGAGATCATCGACCAACGCGACCAGTGCCGTCTCCGTGCTGTAACCGGGCCTGAAACCCAACTGAAACGGATCCAGGTAGACAGCTTCATCCAGGTACTGGGGAAGCTGACGTGCTATCACACTCTCGACAACCTTTGCTACAAAGCGAAGGTTGGAGACCGGACGATAGTTGGCTAAAGAAGCTGGGTCCAGGGAAGGCTTCTTGAGGAGGGGCCTCACCACCGCCTCCTTCAAGGTGGTGGGAAAGAACCCCTCTCTCAATGAAGCGTTGGTAATCGCCTGGAGCCAGCCTCGTGTCACCTCCCGGGAAGCCGAAACTAACCAAGAGGGACACGGGTCCAGCACACAAGTGGCAGCACTGTGTCCCCCCATAATCCTGTCCATGCCTTTGGGGGTCACAGGGTCAAACCCATCCCAGATTGTCTCCTCAAGAATCATCCCCGTCAGCTCGCCCGAATCTACCCAGTCAGAGTCCAAGCCTGTCCGGATCTGAGCGATTTTATCCTGCAGATACTGAACAAATTCTTCAGCCCTACCCTGCAAGGGGTCTTACCTCCGGTGTTTCATCAATTATCAGCAAGATAACTGGGCTGAACTGTTACCACATGCTGAGGTGGCGTACAATAACTGTGCACAGCAGTACCAGCTTGACCCCATTTAAAGTTATGTTTGGGCAGGACTTTGTACTGATTCCTGAGTTACCTCAAGAGAAACCACAAATTTTGTCCCTCTCCGAATGGAGTGATGAACTTCGCCAATTTTGGGCCATGACCCACAAGGCGTTGGAAGCTGCTCACTGGGCACACAAGAAACAGGCTGATAAAAAGAGGGTGAAGCCAAAAGAGTACAAAGTGGGGGATCGCATGTTTTTATCCACCAAATCTCTGCGAACCACCCAAAAATCGAAAAAACTGGGACCAAAGTATGTCGGTCCTTTCCCTATTGTGAAAATCATTAATCCTATTTCTGTATGATTGGAGTTACCAAAGCATCTTAAGCGGGTTTATTCTGTGTTTCATGTGAACCTGTTGAAGCCAGAGCACACTTCTTCCTCTACCTGCACCCCCTGCTCCTCTTCTTATTGAGGGAGAGCAGCATTTTGAAGTTAAAGAAATCTTGGACTCCAGGAAACATAGGAATTGAATTCAGTATCTAGTGTCCTGGAAACATTTTCCCCCACTCCCAGACTGAATGGGTGGATAAATCTCATGTTAGGGCTCCTAGACTTTTACAGAAGTTCTACGGCAAGTACCCTGATAAGCCTTGATAATATTTGAATGTACATATTTTATGTTGTCTTTTATATTGTTTTATTTTCTTGCAGGGATGATTTCTCTTCCTGAAGGAGGGCCGGATGTCAGTCTCTGCTTCTCAATTTGTTTTTGGCTGCCATTGAAACGGGGGGGGGGCTGGTATTTGGGAGGGGAAGATTTGGTTCAGGAGAGATTGTTAAAAGGGAGTTTTGTTCTCACCATCTATTGCACATGCTGAAGACTGGTGTTTAGAGTTGGTCAAGGCCAACCGTCCTGCATATCAACCTGACGATGCTCCTTGGAGATGAAACCCACATGACACCTGAGGGATTTGCTGGTTGGACAATGGGATGGGGGTTACCGGGGGAAGGGGTTGGACAAATATTGATATGTATGATTTCATGCGCTTTTGCCTCAGATCTTGCTTTACTTAGCTGCTATCTTTTCATAGCCAGTAAAAAATACTCTTAATTCTGCAAAATGGAGTTAAGTGGTTTCTTTCTTGGTTGCTGAGGGAGGCCGGCTTGACGTCTCCTCTCTTTCCACACCTTCCTTCTCTCCTATCTCTCCCTCCCTTCTACTTCGCTCTCTCCTGTCTCCTTTCTCTCTCTTTCCCATTCTTTATCTCCCTTCAATTCTCTATTTTATGTGGTGTGTTTCCACCATTTAGCAAACCCCATTTATTATCATTGTCATTAATAATTATAT
This sequence comes from Natrix helvetica, assembly GCF_964273705.1. NCBI lineage: Eukaryota > Metazoa > Chordata > Lepidosauria > Squamata > Natricidae > Natrix > Natrix helvetica. Next base: position 80,430,687 of record NC_138554.1, on the reverse strand, counting down.
TCCCAAAGAAAAATAAAAAATATTATTTTCCACATTGCTAGTTTTTCTTTTCAAGGTATACCTTTATATGAATTCCATTTGTTTTCTCCCCACCCTATCCCCCGTAACAACCTCTTTTTTTGGACGCAGCGCAAGACGGATTCAAATTTCCCACTATCCTCATAATACTGTTACATACTTATACATCATTAAGCACCCATAATTTTATCTCATCTTGTGATTTTAACAATATATTATTAGGCGTATTCCCTTCCATTTATTTTTAAAGAATCTTAAATTCCAATCTCTGAACTTCTCCTTTCTCTTTCTGCTGTTTATATGTCTTTTCCCCCCAAACTTTTTGCTGTACCTTCGTCGTATCCTCTTCAGGATTTCCTTTTGTCTCCTCAGCCTGTTTTCCCTTTTTCTTTTCTTATTATATTTTCCCCCTGTAATGAACTCTTTTCTTTCTTTCATCGTGCTGCCTGTCTGCTCCATTCTTTTCTCTTCTTTTCCTTTCTTTTGTTTTTTTAATTAGGGCATGCTCTTCCCTTTACTTTGTGTCCCTATTAAATCCAAGGAGATCCTTTCTTCCACAGTCATTACTTATAGTTCATATTAGATTATACATTTTAAATAAAAAAAATTGTATATCTTACTATCAATGTACTACAATTCTCATTTAACTACAATTATTTGAACGTGCTTTTACCTCAAATCATTCATACTTAAAGACCCAACCACATAATGGCATTCATTAGCTATTTCAAAAATCCTCCAATAACATTACACCTTTATGACATATCCTAAGTAAAAGTCAATTAATAAAATTTCTAAATCTTCCCCCCCTTTTTGCCCCCCAACTCGCTGTTTAGAATTTGTATCCAAGTTGCTTTTGCCAATACCAGAGCATGTATATATTATTAAACAATATCCATTGACATTTCCTTGTTGTTATTATAATTGGCTAAAATCATTTACTATTTATATCCCACCTCCTCTCATCAAACCCAAAAAACATTACACCTTTATGACAAGATCTAAATAAAAGTTTCTTAATAAAATTTATAGGTCTTTTTCCCAGATCGCAATTTGCAATTTATATCCAAATTTCTTTTACTAGTTTACCAGTACATGTGTATATCATTAAGCTGTATCCATTATCATTTCATTATTGTTATTATAGTTAATTATTTGTTGACAAATAAACATTTAATAACAATCTAAAACAGTCTAAGAATTACTAAATTCCTACTTATTGATCACCAAAATTAGCTAATTTTTTATTTTCAATTTTCATTGTCAACCTGTATCCTTCCAGTAACAAAACAGTGTTATCTCTCTTGCCAATTGTGGTGTCAGTCTTCTTTTTATCTCCTTTATAAGGTTTTTAGAGACTTCTCTCTGCACTTTGTTGCTTGAAGGAACTCTCAGGTAATCTCGTTGCCCTCCAGCTGTTATTAAAATTAGCTTATCTTTGGTTGTCAATCGTGCTTCTGCAAAAAATTATCTTCTTAAATCCATCATCATTACCCTTTTTTCCCCTTCTGTATCTTGGAATCTGGGGTAGAGCTCCAGTTTGTCAAATTCCTTTTTCCATATTCCTTTCGTTCCACTTTCACCCACATTTGCTATTGTCTTGTCTTTATCTTCTATGTGTCAGCATTCTAAATACCATGCATGAAATCAATCAGACACCAAGGCAGAATCATCCTTAAAGTTCCAATTTAATCATACAGGCAAGTTAGCACGTCTATGGAATTCCAACTCTGATCTTCTTCCTGGAATTCCACCCAGTTGAACGTTCATGATCTTATCCCCCCACCCACAAATCCATCACATGTTCCAATCATCATCTTCCACGTTGGCATCTACACCCCTCTGCTTCCGGTCAGGTGTCGAGGTGCGGAGACAAAAGATGACCTTGAGCTTCTAGAAAGAATGACAACAACACATTCCACAATTCTACTCCTTTCTATTCCCCCCTCCCAACTACTACACTAGTGAAACAGCATAGGAAAATAATAGAAAGTGTGGCAGGCCAAAGATCCTAAAAGAAACATAACTACAGGCCTGAAAGGTGGCCTCTCCTCAGAAGAAAAATGTTTCCTGAAAAGAGAATAACATAAAAGTTAACATAACACAATTAACCACCTCTTCTCCACCCAGGGAGACCCTTGGACTTATCGGGAAACTTCTCATGGTATTGCTTTACTAACTTCTCCACTTTTAGGTTCCCACTGTTCACCCAAGTAGCTTCAGATAAAGAGTAACCCTTCCAATGCACTAAGTACTGCAAGCGACCCCTATTCAGCCTGGAGTCTACGATTTTTTTCCACCTCAGATTGTGTTTCCCCTTCTATCACTACAGGAGGAGATTGAGCTTGGGTGGATGCTCTTATGTTAGACTCAATTACTGGGTTCAACAAGCTACAATGAAATTCTGGGTCAATTTTCCCTAGACTTCTGGGGCAGACTGAGTTGAACTGTAACTGGGTTAACTATCTTCACTATTGGGAATGGACCTAGAAATTTTGGACCCAATTCCTTACTAGGCATTCCTAATCTTATGTATTTGGTAGATACAAAAACTTTGTCCCCCACACGGAAGGGGTTTTGGAGTGAGCAATGTTGATCAGCTTGCTTCTTGTAGGCTTCTGCCGCCTCTGCTAGAGCCTTCTTCATATTCTCCCATCTGCTCTTTAGCATGTCCATCCATTCATTCAAAGACATGGAGGAAGGAGGTTCTCTAGGCAACTCAGGCATGGCAACAACTTCCATGCCACTGGTAATCTGGAAACCCACTAATCCTGTGCTGCTGTGGACCGCATCGTTGTATGCCACTTCGACGAAGGGTAGCAAGTCCGACCAGTTGTCTTGTTGATAGTCCACAAAACACTGGATGTATTGTTCCACCACCACATTGACTCTCTGCTGCGCAGTTCATGCTGGGATGAACCTCTGAGCTCAGTTCTTGTGGATCTCAGGACCTCTCAGGACCTCTCTCCAGAACTTGGCTGTGAACTGGACTCCGCGGTCTGAAATGATCCTCTTGAGTACACCGTGCAGGTGATAAATGTGTTTCACAAACATTTTTGCTAATTCGTTTGCGGATAGCAATCCTGAGCAAGCAATGAAGTGTGCTTGCTTAGAAACCAGATCAATAACTGTCCAGATTACTTTGTTCCCACTGCTGTCTGGGAGTTCCACAATGAAATCAATTGTGACCTCTTCCCATGGTCGGTTAAGGCTCTCTGCTGCAGGTGTTGCAGGTTCTGGGCTCTTGGATTCAATCATACACGGCTGCCCCTTTTTCTCCTCCGAGGCCTTCCCCATGGTAGGACTCTTTATCACCTTTGTCACCTTAAGTTGGGGATCCTCTTCCAGAGGTTGTTGGCCCAGATGACTCTTCTGTGGTGGCATCTGGGGCCCTCTCTTTACCACCGTGGTGATTGATACACACGTTTGTTCTTCGGCAACTCCCTCCTCCGAGGCCTCCCCCTTGGTAGGACTTTTTGTCACCTTAAGTTGGGGATCCTCTTCCAGAGGTCGTTTGGGCTCTTCTCCCTCCGAGGCCTCCACCTTGGTAGGACTCTTTGTCACCTTAAGTTGGGGATCCTCCTCCAGAGATTGTTTGCCCTCTTCCTCCTCCGAGGCCTCTCCCTTGGTAGGACACTTTGTCACCTTAAGTTGGGGATCCTCTTCCAGAGGTTGATGGCCCAGATGACTCTTTTCTGGTGACATCTGGGGCCTTCTTCTTACTGCTGTGGCAGTTGGTGCACATGTTTGTGGCATTGGGGCTGGAGCCAAGCACTCTGACAATCTGTGGCCAAGTTGACAGCAATGGTGGCATTTTATTGCCCCCCCCCAAAGGAAGGAACCTAGTTTCATCTCTAAACTTAGGAACCGTCTCATCGCATTGGACTGCCTTCCATCTTGCAGCTTCCCCCTTAGTAAACCCTTCTTCCCTTGTGGAGATTGCTTCTCTGTAGGAAGGTGGGGTAAAAACCTTTTGGGGCATTGCAGATGCACCTTGTCCCGCTTCCCATCCTGCAGGCCTCTCTTTGGTAATCCCTTCTTCCATGGTGGAGATTGCTTCTCTGTAGGAAGGTGGGGTAAGAACCAGTTGGGGCATTGCAGGTGCACATTTTCCCGCCATCCAACCTGCAGGCCTCCCTTTGGTAAACCCTTCTTCCATTTTAGAGATTGCTTCTCTGTAGGAAGGTGGGGTAAGAACCTTTTGGGGCATTGCAGGGGAGACTGGAACTGGTGGGGAGGTCAATCCCTCGGTTGGCCACTGCCCAGTTTTCTGCCATGGTGCCATCTGCTGAGGGAGGGCAGGTGCCCACTGGCATTCCTCACATCCATGACCTGGGGTTAAGACCCATCCTGGGGTTGCCTGCTTCACAGGTTGCAGTTCAACCAACGATGGCTGGCTAGGGGGTTTTATGTGCCAAGGACCCTCCTGTTGGCTTGGAGGAGTTATGGGCCAAGTAGGTGCCCTCTGCTGGCTTGGAGCATTTTCCCATGTTGATGGCAAAGGAGGTGCCCAGTGGCATCTTCCCCATCCATACTCTGGGAAGAAAACCCATTCTGGTGGTGCTTCACTCACAATCTGCAGCCCAATTTGTGGTTGCTGGTAAGTGAAAGATGCTGGCCAAATTCCTTCTTGCTGGCTGGGTTGGAATTTCCATTTTGATAGGGAATCTGTCTCCCACTCAGTTGCTGGGTAGTAAGTCATTTCATTTATCGCTGTCTGGAAGGAGTCAAAATCTCCACTCCAGTTTTTTTTTCCAAGCCTTGCTTCCAAATTGGGGGGAAGGAGGGGGAGCATACACTCACGTTTAGTTGTCCGAGCTGGTCCGGGAAGCCCATCAGAGATGATTGCATGGGGATGGCGTGGATCTCCATTCCTTTCATCTTCTAACCGGGTGTAGAAAAAGTCTTTTCCAGCCCCCTCCGTCCTCTTCCTGATGCAATAAATCTTGAAGCAGATTCCTTTGCCTTTGAAGATAGCAAGAAGCATCAGCTCTCAGCTTCTTATCACCAAAAGCTTACTCATAATTGTTCGCTGATATTTTACGCTGTCTCGGTCAGCGTTGGGAATTCAGCACCCCCTCACCAGCCCCCTCCCCCCGTGCAAAAGGAGGGTGCTGGTGCTTTATTTTAAAGGGAGAGTTGGAATAATGTCAGCGTTCTAAATACCATGCATGAAATCAATCAGACACCAAGGCAGAATCATCCTTAAAGTTCCAATTTAATCATACAGGCAAGTTAGCACGTCTATGGAATTCCAACTCTGATCTTCTTCCTGGAATTCCACCCAGTTGAAAGTTCATGATCTTATCCCCCTACCCACAAATCCATCACATGTTCCAATCATCATCTTCCACGCTGGCATCTACACCCCTCTGCTTCCGGTCAGATGTCGAGGTGCAGAGACAAAAGATGACCTTGAGCTTCTAGAAAGAATGACAACAACACATTCCACAATTCTACCCCTTTCTATTCCCCCCTCCCAACTACTACACTAATGAAACAGCATAGGAAAATAATAGAAAGTGTGGCAGGCCAAAGATCCTAAAAGAAACATAACTACAGGCCTGACACTATGTCTTCATTCTCCCCTTTAATTTTTGGAGCTCCAACTCATTTTTCCAACTTCTTCGTAATTCTCCCATATCCTTCCAATTGATTTTGAATTCCAACCAATATATTTTGGAATTTTAAGGTTTCCTTATCTGAATATTGATCCATGTTTCCAAAAAAGAAGGAAAAGAAAAAAAACTAGTCGCCACTGCCACTCTAGCCTTCCAGGCCTGTTTTATTTTTTTATTTTAGGTTGACCTAAACACAAGTTCTTTTATGCTCTTCAAAGGAAAAAGGTTCTGTTTTTCCCCCCTTTCTCTCCCCTGCCAAAATAGTTCTCAAAAGCACCTGCGAAAACAATTTGTGCCCTTGGCTCTTTATCAGTTTCTGTAAACAAATTGCAAACCCTTCAGCTATAAAGGGGAAGCCAGACTCCATTTCTTTTAGCATTTGGAGAAGGCAGAAGCACAAAGAAAAATACAACTTAATCTGTGACGCACGGTCATCCAAGGAGAAATCCACATCCCACACACAGAGCATCTCTAGAGGAGGAGCTTCCGGCAATGGCGGTCGCCTCTTGAGCTCCGGGAGACGCTATAGAGCTCCAACGGGGCAATGGGTGCTGTTCCCGGCCCTCGTTCCACCGGAGGGCCGAGAGTCGGACTCATAGACCACCCAGGCTGGTTTCGGACGTATTTTGGTCCGCCAGGGTGGTCGCGGTGATCGAGGGGAGGTCACAGAAGATCGACGTAAGGCAGGAAGAGGCTGGGGAGTGCGAGCAGGAGAGGAATGGCGGCGACGCAACAGCGTTCAGCGTTTGGCGTGCGCGCCGGCAGAGGAGACAAGCGGAGCGACAGAGCGGCCGGCAGAGAGGCGAGACAGCCGATTAGGAAAGGCTGAAAGAAGATCTGCTTGTAAAATGCCTCTGCCAAGGACCTTGCCGAGGCTTTTGCTGAGGCTTCTTATCATCCTCTGGCAGCTCCCGGTGACTCCTGGAGGCCGGCGCTGTTGGGAAGACGCCGGAAGACCAACGCCTGGAACATAGGAACGCTGGGTGAGCACTGGGTGAGAGCCTGGACTACTGGACCCTTCAGGTGGGAGCCAGGACAGAGTGGGAGAGGATGGTGGTTATGGTGGTTGAGGGGGCCTGGATCATCTGAGGCCTCTGGAAGATCTGGCCTAGGGCCATGGACTGGGCCTATGACCATGGAGAGGCTGGAAGGCTGCCTGGGAGTATGGTTATCTGGAGCCAAGACTGCCCCCCCACCCACCCACCAAGGACCCTGAATCTCTGCTCCTGAGCTTATCCCCACCTAGGACCACCTAAGATCATGGAGGGTTATCACCAACTTTACAGCTGGGGCTATCACCCATTTTTCTACCGTTTTTACCATCATCGCCACATCCATCTAATCTTATCATCTAGACATCTGCTTCCCCCCCCACTCATTACTGAAGAATTATCCAGGACAATGCCTCTTACCCCCCACATTGACATTGACTTATGGGACTAATGCCTTTTACCTCCCCCCCATACTGACTTATTTTTACCATCTACAGCACCTTAACCCCTACTGGAATTTTGTTGATAATAACTTATTCGAGGTTAGACTTGCTCCGCCTGCGGGAGGCCCCTCTCTCGCAGGTTTGGCCCTTGGCTCTTTCAAGGGCCCGCCTCGAGGACGGGTTCGTGGACCCCGAGAGGTGGAGGAAACGGAAGCTAAGGGGATTTTTAGTAAAATGTTTTTTATCTTTTTTAGGGGGTTCCAGGGTGGGGGGGAGGGCTAATCAGACCGGGAGGAGAGCCAGTGCCGGACAGACAGGTGAGTCCAGGAAGGACGGGGATGCGGTGGAGGGGGGGAATATAAAGGTCACTAGAGCAGAGGGTTGTCCTATCACAACGGTCGTGGGGAGGAGGGGATGCGAGGACAGGATAAGATCCCAAGGTCGGTTGGGAGACCGTGGCTGCTGGCTACGCCCGGTCGCTTGTACCAACCCCTGCAGTCTAGGTGGACAGGTGCTACAGAGCCAGGGCCTGCGGCTGATGCTTTGCAACGCAAGGTCTGTTACCAACAAGGCCCCCCTCATTAATGAGTTGATCTCAGAGGGGGAGCTAGACCTTGCAGGGATAACGGAGACCTGGTTGGGCCACGAGGGTGGTTTACCCCTCGTGGAAATGTGCCCACCAGGCTTCCGGGCATTCCATCAGCCCCGGGCCCTGGGTAAGGGTGGTGGGGTGGCGGTGGTTATGCGGGAATGTTTAGAGCCGAGGGAGTTCACTGTCCCTCAGATACCCGGGTGTGAGTCCCTTGGTGTGAACTGGGGCCCAGGGAGGCAGTGGGGCTTGCTGATTGTATACTTGGCTCCTCGCTATGCATCAGCAGCCCTGCCCGAGCTCCTCAAGCTAATCTCAGCGACGGCAGTTGAGACTCCCAGACTTTTGGTCATGGGGGACTTCAACTTGCCGTCAACGGGAGCGGCTTCTGAGGTGGCTCGGGAGTTCATGGCTTCCATGACGGCCATGGACCTGACCCAATTAGTGCAGGGCCCCACTCACGAAGGGGGCCACACACTGGACCTCATTTTTGTATCTGAACAGTGGATGAGTGATCTGGGAATAGGGGACTTAGTCATCACGCCCCTGTCATAGTCAGACCACTCATCCCTCCGGCTGGACTTCCCTGGCGCTATCCCCCACCGTGAGGAGGCGGAACCAGACTCTACAAGCTGGTACCGCCCCAGGCACCTGATGGAATCGGATAGATTCCAGACGGAGCTTGGGCCAATACCTGTAGCCTTGTCCCGCTCCCGCTCCGAGGACCTAGTGACTGCCTGGAATAGGGCGACGACTGGGGCCTTGGACCGGGTTGCGCCTTTGCGACCTCTCCTGCGGCATCGATCCACCCGGGCTCCTTGGTTCACTGAGGAGCTAAGGGTGATGAAGCGCCACAGGAGACGTCTAGAGAGCAAGTGGAGGTCCTCACGCTCCGAATCTGACCGAACACAGGTAAGAGCCTATTTGCGGACTTACCTTGTGGCAATAAGAGCGGCCAAGCGCAGACATTGTGCTGCCCTTATTGCGTCCGCGGATAACCGCCCTGCCGCCATGTTTCGGGTGACCCACTCCCTTTTATCGCAGGGGACGCGAGAGACACCCTTACAGGGAAGAGCAGAGGAGTTTGGGGAATATCTTCAGGACAAAATCGATCAGATCCGGAGCGGATGGACCTCCGTCAGTGGACCAGACAAGCCGTCAACAGCGAGTCTTGAGAGACCATTCTGGGAGGAGTTTGACTCTGTTGCCCCCGAGGATTTGGACAGGTTGCGTGGACGACTACGACCCACCACATGTTCAATGGACCCGTGCCCCTCCTGGCTGGTACTGGCAGCCTGGGAGGTGACACGAGGCTGGCTTCTGGGCCTGGTGAACGCCTCATTGGGTGAGGGTTACTTACCAACCGCCTTGAAAGAGGCGGTGGTGAGACCCTTGCTCAAGAGACCTTCGCTCGACCCAATGGAGCTAGCTAATTACCGTCCAGTCTCCAACCTCCCCTTCTTGGCGAAGGTTGTTGAGAATGTGGTGGTGCAGCAGTTTCCACGACACCTGGACGAATCTGACTATCTAGACCCACGCCAGTCCGGCTTCCGACCCGGGCACAGCACTGAGACAGCCTTGGTCGCGTTGGTTGATGATCTCTGGAGGGCCAGAGATAGGGGTTGTTCCTCTATCCTGGTCCTATTAGACCTCTCGGCGGCTTTTGATACCATTGACCATGGTATCCTATTGCGCCGGTTGGAGGGGATGGGAGTCGGAGGCACCGTTCTGCGGTGGTTCGGCTCCTACCTCTCCGACCGGAAGCAATGTGTGTTGACAGGGGGGCAGAGGTCGTCCCTGAGGCCACTCACTTGTGGGGTGCCGCAGGGGTCGGTCCTCTCACCTCTCCTGTTCAACGCATATGTGAAGCCACTGGGTGAGATCATCCGTGGCTTTGGGGTTGAGTACCACCTGTACGCTGATGACACTCAGCTGTACATTTCAACCCCAAACCACCCCAACGAGGCTGTCGAAGTGATGTCCCGGTGTTTGGAAGCCATCGGGGTCTGGATGGGGGACAACAGACTCAAACTCAACCCCTCCAAGACCGAGTGGCTATGGGTACCGGCACCTCGGTTCAGCCAGCTGACACCATCGCTGGCCATAGGGGGCGAACAACTGTCCCCTGTGGAGCGGGCGCGCAATTTGGGCGTCCTCCTTGATGCCCAGCTGTCACTGGAGGACCATGTGGCAGCAGTGGCAAGGGGGGCGTTCCATCAGGTTCGCCTGGTGCACCAATTGCGCCCCCTACTGGACCGGAGTGCCCTGCGCACGGTCACTCATGCGCTGGTGACGTCTCACCTGGACTACTGCAATGCCCTCTACATGGGGCTTCCCTTGGGACGCATCCGGAGACTGCAGCTAGTTCAGAACGCAGCCGCGCGGGTTATCATGGGGAGTACACGTTACTCCCATGTAACACCGCTCCTGCGCGAGCTGCACTGGCTACCTGTGGCCTTTCGGGTGCGTTTCAAGGTATTGATCACTATCTTTAAAGCGCTCCATGGCATAGGACCTAGATATCTGCAGGATCGCATCCTACCACACACGTCCCTGCGACCTATTCGCTCACACAGGGAGGGACTCCTCCTGGTGCCGTCCGCTAGGCAGTGTCAGCGGGCGACACCTAGGAGTAGGTCCTTCTCTGTGATGGGCCCAACCCTCTGGAATGACCTCCCCCCCGACATTCGAACCACCACCGACCTCCGTTCCTTCCGTCAAAAGTTAAAGACTCACCTATTTCAATCAGCTGGCCTGGCACTTTCTTAGTTTTACCTCCCGGGGATTTATTTTAATTGGGTTTGGGTTTTTAATTGGGGATGTTTTTAGGGTTTTAGAATATATTTATTTCTTGTACAGCCTATCTCCTCCATCCAAATGCATTTAATTGTTTTATGATTGTATTTTTATCTGCATTGACTGTACACCGCCCCGAGTCCCTTTTTGGGAGAGGGGGCGGTCTAGAAATCCAAGAAATAAAATAAATAATAAAAATAAAGTCAGTAAGATCAAAGAGGAAGAAAGAAGAGATATGTTGTTTCAAAAACTCCAGCCTCTGACCTCCGAGTGGAAGTGTTGCTACTTTTCACTCTCTAATATTTATCTCTGGCTTATAGGAAACAAAGTTCTTTAATAAAATTTAATAACAAGTAATAGGAAGAATTGTTAAAATAAAAAGAAAGGTTATAATCCAGAAGTCAAAAAATAAATAGCAAAAGGCAGAAGAAAAAAATTGATCCGTTCACTTTAAGAGGAGAAACGAGAAGTGTTGCGAGCACTTCAATCCACAAAGTATAGTTACAAAGAAAAAAAAGCTTTCCAAAGCAATCCAATATAAGTTAATTTTGCCGCTTAATTCTTTTGCTTAAGGATCTAATTTGGCTTTTTAAAAAGTTTCTTTGGGCAGTTTTTCCCAAAATAGAAAAAATACCTTACCAGATGGACTCATTTTCTCTTTTCACTTCCTTCCTTCCAGAGCTTCCCGACTTCATCAGCCTGGGGCTGCCTATTTACCGTCAGCTTGAAGAGCTTCCCATGGGTCAATCAGGGACTTTGCAGTTTCCCTGAGACCAGCAGGGCTTCATCTTCCTGATCACCGTCTCTGTGGGACAGTTAGTGGCAAAAGTGTCAACGGTGGTCTCGGAGTGTCGAGACCACACGTTGTAACGTCGTGACATTGGCTCCTCCTTTCCCCGGTTGCCTCCAACATTATGACAGACATTTTGTCATGTCTGCCTCCCCCATTGCCAGTTCATAGAGCTAGTCTCTGTCTTTCGAGGAACCAGTTTCTTCCCTCTTGGCTGTTTGAGACACCACTCTTTTTTTTACTTTCTCTCCAAGAAGGCTCTGGTCTAAAATACCCCCCAGCGAGATCACTTCCAGGCCCTGCAGGCGACGGATGTTTCATCTGCCGTTTGTCTTCTCGGTGGGCTCCTTTTGGAGCACAGGAGACCTTGGAGGGGACTCCTGCCGTAGGGGCGGCTTGCTGGAGCCCCCCAGACTCGGCGGCAGCCGGCGGGGTTTTTTCCAGCTTTGCCCCAGGAGCTGGGGTGCAGAAGGGGGGCATGTTTGCCTCTTCACCTAATGGATTCCGGAGGAAACAAGCTACTCAAAGGAAAAGTGGCTGAAATGTTGGCTGTGGAGGATCCTTCCTAATCTCTTCAATTATTGGTAATGGATAAGCAGCAGGCTATCGTAAGTTTTTGTTCAATCTATTTTAAGCCGAAGATTGGAGGGGGGAGTTTTTCTTTTCTAACCCCCCCTCGAACAAAGTGGCATTCAAACGTTCTCTCTCCACTCTGGAATGGAGAGAGAACAAAGGCTGACTTGCCACTTGAATTAACTATGTGAGAAAGACTAAAATCACAGTTGCAAGAGTGTTTGCTGAGCTGTTTTTAAAAAATTAAAACTTTTGCTCTTCTCCCTGCGGAAAGGAGGAGTCGAAATGGCTCCCCTCCGCTCTCTTTTTTGTACTTAGAAATGAAGTCTGCTTTTTGAAACCACCCTGGGGAAAAAAGAAATGATTTCTGGCATCTTTTAATACCTCCCCCGAGGGTGCTCCGGACATCTTCTGCTTCATGGACCTTCTGGATTTGATTATTTGGTTTTTCCCTTCTTGCTGTACCTCTGTGTCTTGGAACAGTGAAGGAGAACTGACTCTTTACTTTCGGATTTGCGTGTTGCCCTGGATCATGTGCAGTTGTAGAAGAAATTCATTGAAGAAATCCAGAACTGCAATCTTAATTGGTATAGTTTCTCAATGAGAATCAGGCATTATACTGTTTGACTCTGATAATACTGTCCTCAGCTGTAAAAAAAATTGTGAGTTAAGGTACAATTTATATATAATTCAGACAAATCTGAACACAAACCCAAACTCTGGCTTAGATATGTTGATGACATTTTCGTGATTTGGCCACACGGGAAAGAAAAACTGGACAAGTTCCTCACACATCTCAACAGCCTACACCCCAAAATACAATTCACCATGGAAATAGAAGCAAACAACCAACTTCCCTTTCTGGATGTCCTAATCTACAAAAACCCCAATGGCTCCCTAGGACACACCATCTACCAGAAAAAAACACACACCAACCGCTACTTAAATGCACAATCCCACCACCACCCTGCACAGAACAACTCTGTAGCCAAGACCCTCATCTCCAGAACCAAACACCTAGCCGACAAAGACCACCTGAAAACTGAATTACACAAACTCACAAATGTATTAATCTCCAATGGATTCCAAAGAAACAATCACCAACCTAATCCAAAAGGAGACTCCCCCAAAAAACCAAGACACAGAACAGGACAATGGCATCACCCTCCTCCCTTACATCAAAGGCACCACAGATAAAATCAGCAAAATTCTCCACAAGCACAATATCAGGACAGCCTTCACCACTGACCAAAAAATAGCCAACATCTTAAGAAACCCCAAAGACAAAATCCAGCTAGAAAACCAAAGAGTCTACAAAAGACCATGCAAAATCTGCCCGGCAATATATATAGGACAAACAAACAGGAGGATAAATGCACGCATCACAGAACACAAGAACGCAGTAAGAAAAAAAGAAAAAACTTCCTCCCTTTTCCAGCACTTTAAAGCTACAGGACATGAAATCAACTTTGAAGGAGCCAGGTTAATCTCCAAAACAGAACACCTCAACAAGAGAATAATTATGGAAGCCATTGAAATAGAGAAACACCCCCACAACATGAATAAACGTGATGATACCTCCCACCTACCAAACATCTGGAAATCAGCCCTAGCCAATAAACGAACACCACCCACCACCCAAGCCATTACAATACAAAACAACAATGCACACACAGCCAGCACCAATCAGCACCAATCTACCAATCATGATACAACCACACAACCAATCATTCCACTTACTGAAACAAAGCCAGCACCCCATCCCCTCCCACCAAGATTTACAGAAAGACGGCAGCTCCGTTCCCATTTTAAGCCAAAGCTTAAAGATGGCAGGTGAGATCTTGCCGAAACGTTGCAAAGACAATCTCAATCTTACATGGGAAAAGACCCGAATACAACAAAACCAGCATATATATATATATATATATACATACATACATACATACATACATACATACATACATACTTACATACATACATACATACATATATACACACACACACACACACACACACACACATGCATGTGTGTGTTGTATTTGTACTGATAAATTAATAAAGGGAGACTAGTATAGATCTATTTCGAGCTAATTAGCTCTCATCAGCTAGCCATACCCTTACTGGGATTTGAACCTGGGCTGTATTATAGCTTAGGCAGGAGTCTTAGCCACTAAGCCACAGGCTCGCCTCCTTATCAGTTGAGCCAGGGAAATAGGTATGTATTTGTGTTACAACCCCTGGTATGCCTAAATATGGGAGGAAGGTCACTACTCCCTCTTTCTGTCCTTCAGCTCATCACAGAAGACCATGCAGGCAGAAAACCATATTTTTATTTTTAATGTTGCCTTTTTATATTTGTGTTGTATTTGTACTGATAAATAAATAAAGGGAGACTAGTAAAGATCTATTTCGAGCTAATTAGCTCTCATCAGCTAGCCATACCCTTACTGGGATTAGGCATACCAGGGGTTGTAACACAAATACATACCTATTTCCCTGGCTCAACTGATAAGGAGGCGAGCCTGTGGCTTAGTGGCTAAGACTCCTGTCTAAGATATAATACAGCCCAGGTTCAAATCCCAGTAAGGGTATGGCTCGCTGATGACAGCTAATTAGCTCGAAATAGATCTATACTAGTCTCCCTTTTTTATTTATCAGTACAAATACAACACAAATATAAAAAGGCAACATTAAAAATAAAAATATGGTTTTCTGCCTGCATGGTCTTCTGTGATGAGCCGAAGGACAGAAAGAGGGAGTAGTGACCTTCCTCCCATATTTAGGCATACCAGGGGTTGTAACACAAATATATATATATATATATACATATACATAGTACTGGGAATTGTTGATTTCTACAACAAAAATACTCATAAGCAATCTACATCTAGATAATTTGGAGCAAATTTGGCCAAAAATATTGCGGCTCAAAAAAAAAGGTTAAAGTTTGGCTTTTTATATCTCTAGAAGAAAGGGTATGATAAATGTAAAACTTTGTGCATAATAACTTAGCAACACAAAGTTTTCAAATATAAAATTTCATTCTCCCATTGTTTTACAATAGTTTACAAATTGAGTGTAAAGTTGAAATAGGGTAATTTCAGTCTGCTTTTACAAAAAAAGACTTTCTGGAAACTCTGTTAAATTATTCTTATTAGAAAGAGCATGTTTCAACCCCCCTAAAAAAGTAGGGTTGGTTTTTCATCACTGCCTTATAAAGCCCTAAACATAGGTACAAAGTTGAAGACAGTGCTATGGCAATGTCACATGCATTCTATTATTTTTTTGCCTTGTTTGTTTTATATAGACATCGTTATTACTATTCATTACTACTTGAGGTTCAAAACCTTGTGGGGGAATCTGTCCGGTTCCCAAGCTGACAATGGGGCAGCCTATCCTAGATTTCCAAGCCTAAAGTGGGTATCTTATATGTTTCTCAAGCCAAAGTCCATACTGTTCATATGAACTGCCAAATTTCAATGATCGTTTATTTATTATTTAATTTACATGGCACATTCTTTAGCATCACTTCTGGGAATTGATACTGTTGACCTGACATTGTAACTGAAGGCACTAGAAGCACACAAATAAGATGTGGTTCTGGAGACTTCCGGGGTGATGTCACATTGGAGCAGTTATAGGGGAATGAGTCTCTATTCTTTCTGTCTGATTTTTCATGTCTGGAGGTTGTCAGCAGCAAAGCTGGGCCTTGGAGAGGACAGTGATACAGAGGGGAGAATCCAGTGGTGATGAGGAGAAGAGCAATCTCCCATTGCGAAGGGTGGAATCCCTGAAATCTGACATGGAAGAGATCAGCTGTCATGGTTTGGTCATGGCCTCGTCCAAAGATGTTACAGCCTAATTAATGGTGGAGGAAGAAAAAAGTGAAACGCGGCAGAAGTATCGGCGGACAGTGTTAAACAAAGTGAGACACTTCTCCAAGTTGGTGGAATTTACGATAGAGCAATTAAGTGAGTCTCCAAAGAGGGAACAAGCGGCACCTGAACAGTGGGGAGCAGAAAGATGAAGAAGACGGATTACAGAATCTGTAGAGAGTGAAAGTGATTGTGATTGCTGAGTGGAGAATTTCTACTGATTTCTGAGACTGGATCTGCGGTGATATAAATTGAGAGTTTTGTGTGGATGGTGAACTGATTGAGAAATAAAGAAAGAACAGATTCCTTTTGCAATAGAAGAGACGGAGGCGGAAGAAAACAAAGAGAAAGGACAGTGACTGCAATTTGTCTCCTCTGATATCAAAGCCCTGGATTGATCGGAGCAAGCTGCAGTGGAAGACTGGATGTGTTTTCCTCTATAGAGAGAGGAGTCTGCACTGTGACTGGGTTAATAACTCGCATGATTGGGAAAGGCCCAATGGATGGATGGCAACCGACTCAAACTCAACCCCTCCAAGACGGAGTGGCTGTGGGTTCCAGCCCCCCGGTTCAACCAGTTGTTTCCATCTCTGGCCATCGGGGGCGTACAGCTAGCCCCCGTGGAGCGGGCGCGCAATTTGGGCGTCCTCCTGGATACCCAGCTGTCCATGGATGACCATGTGACAGCCGTGGCAAGGGGGGCGTTCCACCAGGTTCGCCTGGTGCGCCAATTGCGCCCCCTATTGGACCGGGATGCCTTATGCACAGTCACTCATGCGCTGGTGACGTCTCATCTGGACTACTGCAATGCTCTCTACATGGGGCTTCCCTTGAGATGCACTCGGAGACTGCAGTTGGTCCAGAATGCGGCCGCGCGGGTGATTATGGGGAGTACTAGGTACTCCCATGTAACACCTCTCCTGCGTGAGCTGCACTGGCTTCCTGTGGTCTATCAGGTGCGTTTCAAGGTTTTGATAACGATCTTTAAAGCGCTCCATGGCACAGGACCTAGTTACCTGCGGGATCGCGTCCTGCCCCATACATCCCTACGACCAATTCGCTCGCACAGAGAGGGACTTCTTCAGGTGCCGTCCACCAAACAGTGTCGGGGGGCGGCGCCTAGGAGCAGAGCCTTCTCTGTGGCGGGCCCAGCCCTGTGGAATGACCTCCCCCCTGATATCAGGATTACCTCTGATCTCTGCTCCTTCCGTGTAAAGCTCAAGACCCACCTCTTCCAATTAGCTGGCCTGGCTCAACCATAGTTTTATCCTATTGCTCCTGACGGGTTTTTTAAATTTTGTAATTTTAACTGAGGGTGTTTTAAATAGTTATTTAATTTTATTGTTATATATATTTTATGAGTGTTACCTCCTCCAGGTACATGTATGTGTATGTGTTTATTTGTATTTGTATATGTATTGTATATATATGTATATTGTATGTGTTTTATTGTACGCCGCCCCGAGTCCTTTCGGAGAGGGTGCGGCTAACAAATTAAATTTCATTCATTCAATTTCATATTTGGGTCCGAGTTTCTTACATGGCAACGACAGCCTGAGATATTTAGTGGAGAGGTATACCCTCTGGCCTACATGGAAAGGTTCTCACACTTTCCGCCTTTTATCAACCCTCTTTTTATATATGGCAAAAAAGTGACATAACGCATCCCTCACCACTTTCCAAACTTTTTGCATCCAGGCTATCCACTCCTGCGAGGTTGTGTCATCGGGATGCACTTGAGGACACTCCGGAATTGGAAAACTCCTGCCCTGGTAAACCCCCTACTTTTGTGCATTGCATTGTTATATGCAACTTCTGCAAAGGGGAGGAGTTCAGCCCAATCGGTCTATTGGTACTGGACATAACATCTTAAGTAGTGCTCCACCATCGCGTTTGCCCTCTCCGCTGTGCCATTCGTCACGGGGTGGAAGGCTGTACTAAGTCCCTGTGAAGACCCCACCATTGCCACGAATCTACCCCAGAACCGGGCAGTAAATTGTACTACCCTGTCTGAAATTATCCTTTTGCGGGTGCCATGGAGTCTATAGACAAGGGTAATAAACAGTTTGGCTAGCTTCCTAGCAGATGGAAGGCTGGTACATGCTACAAAATGAGCCTGCTTAGAGAACAGGTCTATTATCATCCAAATGACCTTGTTCCCTTGGCTGTCTGGTAAATCCAAGATGAAGTCCATGGCTATCTGTTCACATGGCCGAATTGGATTTGCCGCCTTCTGTAAAAGTCCAGTAGGCCGTTCAGGTCGGGCCTTCATAGTAGTGCAAACAACACAACCCCTTATATTTTCCTCTATGTCCCTCTTCATGTGGGGCCACCAGAACTGGCAATTTACTAAATGCAGAGTCTTAAGGAACCCAAAATATCCAGCCGAGCGAATGTCGTGGCAGCGCTGCAGCATAGGCACCCGTACCACACTTGGTACATATAACTTCGAATCCTTCCAGGCAAAGCCCTCTCGCTGTGTTAATAAAGTTTAATTTTCCTGATACCACTGGTCCATTGGGAGTGCTGCTTTGATTGCTCTGGAGAGGTCCTTCCCCTGGGCATATAGGTTTGGTGCTGATGGGGCCTGTTGAGTGGCTAACACCCTAGGCTAGAGGTTGGGATGATAGCCTGTACTAGATCCTCCCTTTTATTATGATACTGTGATTTGTGGGAGAGGGCATCAGCTAAGAAGTTCTTGCCCCTTGTTATATATTTTAATTGGAAGTTGAATCGCCAAAAATACAAGGTCCATCTAACTTGTTTTGGTGACAATCTTCGCGGGATCTGGAAGGCCTATAAATTCTTGTGGTCCGTCCAGACCTTGAAGGGTATCCCTCCCCCTTCTAGTAAATGCCGCCATGTCAACAGGGCCCACCGGACTGCAAACGGCTCCTCCCAAATGGACCAGTTGTGATCGGTCCCTGTCAACTTCCTCGAGGTGTAGGCACATGGCTGTAGGAATCCTTCATTGTTATTTTGTAAGAGGACTGCAGCTACCACCACATCACTGGCATCTGCGGCTTATCTTAATTACCAATATAGCTATAAAAGGTGGTGGGAAGCACAGGGTAGCAGCTCTGACAAACTGTCGGGTTCCGAAGGGTTAATGAAACCAGCCAAACACAGAAACAGTTTGGAATGCAGTTTGTATTCTTTCTTTGGCACGAACTGACCAACAAAGCACTAAGGCAATGAATAAATTGTCAGAGCTGCAACCCTGTGCTTCCCACCACCTTTTATAGCTACATTGATAATTAAGATAAGCCGCACCCCAAACATGCACACACCCATCACCTTGTGACCCAGAGCAAAACCACCCCGCAATTAATCATGGATTGTTAGCATGAATTTCTTCAGTTTGTGTAGGTGGGACGGTGAGTCTTGGCAGCTGGCCCAGTCTTCTCCCCTGAATGGCAGCTCCAGGCCTCTGAGCTGGCCGGAGCTGACACAATATACAGAGCTCCAGGAGAAACTGGGAAAGTTTGAATATAAAATCCAGAAAGAACCTCAAAACCAGGAAGTTAAAGAAGAAAAAGAAATAATTAAACATAGATTAAATTTAATTGCACAAGAAGTGGCCCAGAAAATTAGATCAAGTAGACAAAATTATTTCAAAAAACCAGGGAGATGGCTGGCCTATAAGCAAGAAAAAGAAAAGAAATTAATACAGCAATTAGAGGATGAAGAAGGGGTGATACACCACCAAAAGGAAGGGGAAAAAACATAGCAGTAAGATACCTTCAAACCCTGTATAGCTGAGAGAAAATAGAAGAGGAGGATATTAAAAGATTCCTACAGAAGCGGAACCTTCCAATCTTACTGGAAACAACAAATGAAACACTAAATGAGAGAATAACGAGGCTAGAATTAAAAAGGGCAATCCAAAAACAAAAAAAATAACAAAACCCTGGGTCCGGATGGAGTTCCAGCAGAGTTCTATAAAGAATTGCAAAAATAATTAGAGAACATATTATTAGAAATGTACAATGACAATTCAATTTGAATGAAATATAAAGAATGATTGCAGTAACGCACGAAATTTAATTGTAACATGCTTTCTGGAAGATGTAATGAAGAGTGTTTTTGTGTGTGTTTTCTGTTTAATTAAAACAATAAAAAGAAAGAAATGTACAATGAAGTACTAGAATGAGCTAAGACACCAAAATCTTTGATGGAGGCACTAATAACATTAATTCCCAAAGACAACATTGAAAAACAAAAGATCCAGAATTATAGGCCAATCTGGCTGCTAAATGCTGATTGTAAAATATTTATGACAATAATGGTGGAAAAAATTAGAAATATATTAAACGGAATCATACACCCAGACCAAAATGGATTTCTACAGAGATATAAAAAACAATATACGAATGATAATGGACATATTAGAATACTACAAGATATACTCAGGAAAACAAGCAGCACTGCTATTTATTGATGCACAAAAAGCATTTGATAACCTGAATTGAGATTTTCTTATAAATCAATTAGCAGTAATGAACTTTGGAGAGAAATTTATCAGGATGATCAGAGCAATATATTCTAGTCAGAGGACAAAAATAATACTAAACAGGGAAGCAACTGAAGGTTTCAGCATAACCAAAGAGGTAAGACAGGGATGCCCTCTATCCCCCCTGTTATTTATCCTCTCAATAGAGACATTGATGTTACAAATTAGGCAGAACCAGGACATAAAGAGATTGAAAATTAGAACACAGGAATATAAAGAGCAGGCGTTTGCAGGCGATCTAGCATTTATCAAAGAGGAACCCCTAGAAACTCAACTAATATTATTACAAGACATAAACCAATTCAGTAAAGTAGCAGGGCTTAAAATAAATAAAGAGAAAACTAAAATATTAACTAAGAATCTAACCAAAAGACAAAATGAAAAACTGGATGAGAAGCTGCGAATTTTGAGGGCCAAGAAAATTAAATATTTGGGAATATGTTTATTGGCAAAATGTATTACAATAAAAGAAGAATTACAATAAATTGCTATGACAAATATAAAAAGATTTGGATAATTGGACTAAATTACAAATATCACTAATTGGCAGAATTTCAACAATTAAAATTACTGCATTACCCAAACTACTTTATTTTTTTCAAACAATGCCGATTAAATTAGAGACATTTTTTTGAACAACTAAATGAAATGGTATCCTTATTTATCTGGTCATGGAAAAAACCCGCGTATTAAATACAAACTTTTACAAGATAGTAGAAACAAAGGTGGCTTTGGCCTCCCAGACTGGGAGCTTTACTATCAGCAGCCCTGACATGGCTTAAGGACTGGATTCAACTAAAAATAAAAGGATTTTTATGCTAGAAGGCCATGATCTCCAACTAGGCTGGCATGGCTTCCTCTGGGAGGGAAAGAATAAATCTCATTCATACTTCCAGAGACACATAGTAAGGAATGCCCTGTTTAAGGTCTGGGAAAAAAAATTAAAAAAACCATTACATGAAAATCCCAGTCTGGTTATGAATGATGGAGGCAATGGCATATCCAAATACTGTAGATCTCAGCAAAATGGTAGAACTCTTAGATGAAGGAGAACTAAAATCAGTACAAGATCTGAAAACACAAGGAATGGCGGCTCTACAAATTAAAACAAGATTTTAAAAAGATCGGGAACAATACGGAATAAATGAGAAATAAATGGAATTAGATAAAATATTATTAGGAATGGGAGGACCAAATTATATAATTTTCTTTTAAGATATAAAATGGAGGAAGAGACGGTAAAGGAGACAATGATTAGCTGGAGAAGACATTTTGGCCATAATATAGAGTTAGAAAATGGGATCAATTATGGGAATGAAATTATAAATTTACGACGGCAGTAGCTTACAAAGAAAACCTCTATAAAATATTTTATAGATGGCATTTGCCCCCAGCGAGTTTGGCCAAAATGTACCCAAATTTATCCCCCAAATGTTGGAGATGTACCCACAAGTCTGGAACATTTTATCACATGTGGTGGACGTGCCCCATCACAAATAAATACTGGTGCAAAATTCAGAAATGGTTGGAAGAAATTACGGAGCAAAAAATAGAAATGAAACCAGAAGCATTCTTATTAGGACTATTAGACCAAAAAATGGATAAACAATTTCAATACATAATAATATACATACTCATTGCAGCTAGGATTGCTTTCGCACAAAACTGGGGAAAAAATCAATACACCTGCAGACGAAACAATAATTAGAAAAGTACTTGAATGTGCAGAGATGGACAAAATGACAATAGAACTAAAAGAAAGGAAGAATCAGATTTCTAAAAAATATGGAATAGAATTTATAAGTGGCTAGAAAACAGAAGCCAAAACAGAAAATAGGGAATGTAAATATAATGGTGATATTAATAATTAATATTATTATAAGTGTTAGTAGTACTGTTATTATATTATTGGACAAGGTAAAATCAATAGGAAGGAAATACAGGATGGAGAACTATAAAGGCTAAACATGAAAGCCGATACAGAAGGCTATATAATTACTTTATATTGTTATGTATGTTTTGCTTTTTGTTTTTTCTTGTGTTTTTCTTTCTGTTTTTAAAGATTAAAATGTTTAATAAAAACTATTTTTAAAAAATGTGGTTCTGGAACCCAACAAACTTTCAGGCCAATAAAATGAATGAGCAGTGCCCGTGGATGTTACCAACGCACCATTTTGTTCGATCGAAATTTCCATGATGTTGCCTACCCACCATTTTTTGTCATAAATGCAAGGAACATAACAACTGGGAAATATGTTGGCCAATTTTAAATTTGGATCGATGATATTGGACATTTTGGGCACCAAGTTAATCATGTCATTGGAAACTTTGCTGACAGAAATCATATTTGAATCAACTGGCACAAACTGGTGGTGATCTGGTGTTGACAAAAATGGTTTCCTTTTATTCCAGAGATATAAAAAGCAAAACTTTGACCTTTTTTCGAGCCACAATATTTTCAGCCAAATTTGCTCCAAATTATCTAGGTGGAGATCACTCATGAGAATGTTTTTATTGTTTTGTTTAATAGAGCACAAAAAGTTGTACAAGATGGCCACATTTTGGTTCTCTCAACAAAATATTGTCAGAGATATTATGTCTCAAAGTTGCTGGAACCTCAGAGTCATACTGTAGAAGGCTGTGATAGGGGATGGTGGTCAAACAAATGACTATATCTTCACAAGTATTGCATCGGCACACATAACACTTGACCAATGTTCATTGGGGATATGTGTGCATGTTCACACAAAATTTCATTGAAATCCATGATGGTCAAGCAGGGATTCCCTGACCACTTGATATGGAATGACCCATATCAAGCAGCATATAATCTAAATGTTTTGCCCCTGTAGGTTGCCATATATAATTAGTAAATTGTACAAATTATAGGAATTTCTAAATTGATGAGGATGCATCTTTTAATCATTGCAAATCAATAAAATGTTGGTGTTGCATTATATAAATCAATAGGATTACTGCAGTCAAGAAGATTTATTGTTCAAGCCAATGCACAAACATTTAATCAACTTTCATTGCTAAATTGGCAGTAGATAAAGGTCAACAGAATTCCAGAGGGGTTGGACTTAGACTGCTTGTGAGAATGTAACAATTCTAAGTAGATGACTTACTTGCTCTCCCTGGCTTTATCTGTTCTTCTATAATTACTCCCCTAAAACACAATGGAATGGAATGACATTTGGTGCAGAGAGAAATTCCACAGAAAATTTATTAAGTTTTAAAATGTGCCAGATTCAACTGTGCATAGAAAACAAAAGCAAATATTACCCACGGTTGATCTTCATGGGAGAAACAGAAAATGACTCAGGAAGTTGCAGATTGTTCCCTTCTAATTCTTCTTTTTCCTAGTCATATCACCTATTACACTATTTAAGTACTATATTAGATTTATATCCCTACTATTTTATTTTAGGGAATTTGAAAGAATCCCAAAAGCATGTTTTGTATGTTTTCTGTAAAAAAAAATTCATTTTTTAAAAATAAAAATGTCAAATCAGTGCATGAACAGTGTGGCACCTGGGCGCCATACATTCCAATACAAACAAAATTGATTAGATTAAATATTATTATTACATTCAATCAACTTATATAATTCCCATAACAATATACATCTATATTAGGTTACAATCTTTTATCATTCAGTTATTCCACCTATTTCTCATTATTACTTTCATTTTATCAAATAAAAATATAATACATTGATATTCTCTTTATTTCTATCACTTAGTCTAGCTTTTAATCATATCACCCTATAAAAAGCTTTTCCCTTCTTTCCTGTCTAACTTCTACTCATGTCACCTGCCTTCAAAAAGAGAAAGAAAAAAGCATAGAGAGGAAGAAAGGGGGAAAAACAATTCAAAACAGCAACCGAGAAAAGGAATCATCCTTCCATCATCATTTGCCTGCTATGCTTTAAAAGAAAGAGGGGGGAAAGGAAAAACAAGCCAAAATAATAAGGAAGGGGAAAAAAGAGCTCAACTACTCATTGTCTCTTGCCCTCTTCGACAGCTCAGTTGCTATGCTTTTTTTTACCCGTCTTCCCCATTCCTCTCTTGAGTCTCCCACTATATCTATTTTTTGGAAGTCCAATCTAAATATTCCTCCCACCTCTACCCTCTTTCACTGCCTATTTTCTGAAGTTTTTGCCGAGGTCCCTGCCTCCATTTCAAACATATCTTCCAACTTTCTTAGTATGTTTTCCCGTGGTTTAATTAATCAATCTTTCAAACATATCTTCCAACTTTCTTAGTATGTTTTCCCGTGGTTTAATTAATCAATCATTATTATTTTTGTTATGATCTTCTTGTCTTCTTCCTTCTTTATGTTTTTTTGGCTCCTCCCTTTCCTGGGTATCTTGTTCTGTAGTCATCATCTGTTATATAGTGTTTTCCATTTTTTTCCACAATATCCTTAAATTCTTTGTCCATAATGTCTTTTATATTTTGAAAAAGTAAATCCATCCAATTCCACACATTTCTCCTTCTTCAGTATCTTATTTTATTTTTAAAATTAATTTTTATCCAACAGTCCAAGAACTATTTATTGGGACACTAGTCCCAATTCTTTATATTTTATGTTAACATTCAATTCCATTCGAATAGTCCCAGAGGTTATCAAAAACCCTTTATATCTTCTTTGCAAATTCAATCCTCTAACATGGTGTTCAAGTGTTTCTTTAATTAAATCGCTTCCTTGTAGTTTCTTCTTTTGTCAGCAGGTGGCACTCTTCATTTAAATTTCGGTTTACTAGTCTGTTGTCCGTTTGAGTTGTACAGCCAAAATAAAAGAGTAGGTTTTTTTATTTATATATAATTCCAATATTTAAAAATACCTTCCCAGTTTTTTTCCCAGTTTAGGAGTTTGTTTGTTTCATTATTTCATAGTCTGTTGCTTATTTTCCTGCAGCTTTAATTTCCGGTTAGTTTTCTTTTTTTCAAAACCCCCCAGAATGTTTAGGCGCCACTTTAACACTCAATTCTGGGCAAATAGTTCTGGAGTATTTCTTGGGGTTCAATTTAAGGCAAAATAAACATCCTCTCCCCCAGTTCCACCACTGCTCACCACCTTCTCTCCAGCGCCATTCTTAGCTGATATTCTTCAGTTGTCTCAGTTTTCTAGCGGCCATCTTTAGGCTGCTTCTTCTTGTCATGGCTAAGGAAAAAGAAACCTTGGGCCAGACAGGAGAGCTGTGACTCTCCCTGACCTCACAGAGTGCTCCTCATTGCTTCATCACCCCTTCAGGGCAGCCTAGGCTACCAGAGGTAGCCCACAGACAGGAAGAGATCAGCACAGGGAACATGGGGACCCGTTCCTCTGTGCCTGAATTGCCACAACATCAACCGGAAGTCATCTGTAATTTATTTTAAAAGAGAATGGGTATGATTAAATGGATGTCTAATTACCCAAATGCGTTTTAAGAAACAAAAGATGGGATAAATTTCCATATTTCTTGTTCTATGTATTTCCTTTTCTTTAATTTCAAATAGCAAATTTCTAAAATTAATTGTAAAATTGAACAGCATACACCAACTTTTCTTTCATTTGTTTTGTATAATTATTTTTTCTTATTTGATTTCTTAAAAATCCTTAATACTATATCTTACCTATCAAAATATTTGTATTTTTAATGAATAAATCCTCATTGCATTAACAAATCTGTACAGAAAATACTGCATCTATTACATCAAATAGCACACCAGCATATAGAAAATCAAAAATATATTTGCAACTGACAGTTGTAGAAAGTATGTAGAATGTATGTGACTTTTATTATCTCCATTTTTTTTCAAGTCACAACTTTAGCTTGCGTGATAAATACTTTTCTTGGATCTTGTAAATAAATCTGCTTTTAAATACTCTGCTATCTTATAATATCTGGGTGTTTTTTTATTTCATTCTATTTTTGAAATGTTGCCCTTTTATTATAGATTATTCTTTCATGTAGCTGAACATTTTATAGTTTATCTCATAATGCACTTAAGTAAAGAAGCAGACATCATAAAGAGTCCAGGAATGGTACTTTATTGGTATGATCTTGAAAGCCTGTTCAAGGGATCCTCAAACTATGGCCCATGATCCGGAAACTGCATGCTGAAGCCATTAATCCGGCCTGCATGGCACCACGAGGCTGCCTCGCCCATCTGCTGACCCCCCACCCTTTGGCCAAGCGCAGAACTTAACAAGCTTGAAGTGAAAGGTAAAGTAGAGAGCTACTGGAGGGGGGGGGGACCATGTCCATTTTTGGCTGCCAGAACACTTCTGGGGGCCGGGAAGGCTAAAAAGGCCTGGCATTGCAGCCTGTGTGGCTTCCCTTTCACTGGGACTACCCCCGCCCTGCCTGGGAAAACCACAGCTGCAGTAAGCATCGCCACCAGCAGCATTGCCAAACTCTGGAATGAGATGGGAATGAGGAGGCAGGCAGAGAGAGAAGGAAGATGAGAAGGAAGGAGAAAATAAAAAAGGATTTTTTTGTGGGGAGGCAGCAAAACAAGCAACATTCCTTGGCTGGGAAGTACGCAAAGGCAGAAAGGGAAAGTAAATTTCAGACCCTGCAAACCAAGTGCTCTACCTGCCACTCACTAGGAAGGAAGGAAGAAAAAGGGGAGCCCAAAGCTTAAATCCCAGGGACTCACATCAACAGGCTGGCATTTGATCTCTCCCACTCTGGCTTCTCTGTTCAATTGTTAGCTTTCTTTAGTTCAGAAGCAGCCATGTGGGAGAAGAGGATGGGTGGGTTTCTCCCTGAGTTTTTGGGTGGGTTTCTCCCTGAGTTTTTAAAGTCGCACTCTCCAGCTTTGGGAGCATCTTTTTTGGTCTGGGAGCTTTTTCCTTTGGATTCAGAAGAAAAAGAGGTGGGAGTGGAGGAGGCAGTGACTGGGGCTTGTAAGGGTCCCTTCTCTGACTTTGGATTCGTCTCCTCTGCATATGTTTACTAAGGTTGCTAAGATGAACATTTTGCTAAGGATCTTTCCCACTTTGGCTTACCTGCTCAATTGCTATCCTTTAGTTCAGAAGTAGCCACATGGGAGAGGAGGAAGCTGGGGGAGGGTTTTATTATTGTTTCATTGCCTGTGGGGAACCTAAATTGATTAGCTGTGTAATTACCAGAGTAAGCCATTTAACTTAAAAAGCTTTTCTTTTCTTTCTCTGTCACTCCTCCAATTCTAAATGAAACTTGAGGAGGACCTGTTCTTAGTTATCAGGGAGTCACTTTCTGGTCTGTCCCCCTGGTTTGGCCTCTTTTAGATTTAATCAGCATTAAGGCATTGCCTGTAACATTTACTTTATATATAATATTTACCTTTCAAAGCAGATTGGTGGGTGGGTGTGGGTGTACGAAAGCAAATTGGTGGGGTTTGTGTTTATCTACAGACAATCTCAATGGGGTTTATATAATTAGATTTGTTTTCATTTTAAATAAAGTAAGAAATGCAGATTAATGTTGCTGGAAGTAGTAACAAAAGGTCATTCCATGAGTTAAATGCATCAGAAATCAATTTACAATACATAAGATAAAGGTAAATGGTGCATTCAGAGAAATGCAATGCTAATGGATTTTACAGTGGTTCTCTTTCCCAAATCTTGGGGTTTTTAGTTGCAGTCTTAACTGGTGCAGTTCTCAGTCTGGTTTATTGTGTGGTCTCCTGAAACATATAATCAGGAGTTATTTTGAAGCAAATCCTGTTTGTTTTATTCTTTTTTTAATGGCCTATCTTAAGGAGCCTGAAACTGCTGTTGTACTGAAGTTAGGCAAGTGACAAGAAAGTGTGTGCTCTTTTTCCCTTGGGGTGTGTGTGTCTTATTAAATAAATAGATCCCTTGAATTCAGCAAGTATAGCTTAGGAAGGACAAAGGCAAAATGGACTGTTAAATTGGCGACACCCACACAGTCATATGACCATCTAGCCACGCACACCCAGCCAGTCTTGCTCCCCAACAGTCTGAGGGACTGTGAATTGGTCCCCAATTTAAAAAGTTTGAGGACCCCTCTTTATGGCCTGGCCAAAGCCCTTTCACATGTTTTGTATTGTCACATGGAAATTTCTAGCTTCACAAATTCACTGCTTTTCTGCCCTTAGAGTGCGATGCACCATATTCTCTTCTTATGTTTACTTAATTGATTTAGTAATTGTTGAATAGCAACAACTTGACCCACTACAATTGTTTGGGAATATGCAAGTTTCTTTAATACATAGGAAGTCTTCATTTTTATTTTATTTTAGTACATTTAAAAGCATAATCTAAAAAAGAGAGGAAAGAAACAAGAAAGTTATGCAAAATTATTCGAAGAAACTTTAGATTAGTACTATATGAAAGGTGACCTCACATCTATTGTAACTATTATTAAAAGAGCAGATCAGTCATAATTAACAAAAACAACCAGTATAATAAAAATAATCAGGACAAAACAGTTTTTATCTAATTTAAGAAAGTCTGTCTTTGTTATAATAATATTATAATTCACTATAATGAATTAAACAAAATCTAGTATGTTAAAGCTTTATGGCAAAAGAAATCCAAACTTTAGACATAGTACAAGATCATGGGGAAAATTATAATCCATAAATCATTTTCAGATTCAATTAAATTCTGTATCCTTCTTTTAAAAAACAGACTTATATTGACTCATCCAGCTTTATATTTGTCTCCCTTCAACATTATTCTAAAAAAGAAATTATATATTATTTTCTGAAGCATGAAGTATCATGGCAGGTAATTCTAGCAAACTCAATTTGTAGGAATATAGTGGTGAATAACATTTACCAGAAAGACAGAATGGAGTGGGGGAGAATATTTAAAATTAGTTTTATTCTTTAGTGAATCACCTTGAGAACTATTGGGGGTCATGATACTGATACTGACACCAAGTGTAAAAAAAGTGATGCAGTTGAGTGTAATTTATTATTACATTTCCAGTAGCAATTAAAGTGGAGTGATTTACTAATGAAGAAACATCCTGTGCCTGTTTTCTCTGTAATATTCAATTTGACATTTATCTTCTGTGGATATTTACATTGTTTCTTATCATTTGACTTGTTTAAATTCTACATATATTTAAGCATGCATTCATTTTCTTCCCATTCTATTCTAAATGTATAAATAATATCCATTAAATGTTCAGAATTTTATGTAATAAAATAAGACATAAAATAAGACTTAAGCTTTCTGGGATCCTGTTCTTCTGGGATTCATGTTAAATTAGTTTGATAATATAATTTGAGATTGGCACAGCTAATCTACAATTTTTCAGTCTTCCAAAATTCTAAATTTTATACAGTTTTTAAAAAATGGAATTAATTACTTGGCCACTCCTGTAATTTTCCTCATTTCATGAAGGCTTGAATTAACCTGTGGAAGTTAGGACACTTCTTTGCTTTCTTATGTACTTTTTGTGAACTTCTTTTATTCAAACTTCACCAAAACACAGACTGCTGTAACTTTGTTTTGAAATAGTTCGTGTACATAAACTTATAGTATTCACTGAGGGCTAGAAATGCATTATATATTTATTATTATTATAGCTTAAAATGTAAACTGTATAAAACATCTCCATAGAAAGGCAAGTGGGAATGTCTAAAGATGAGTAAAGTTTCAACTTATTTTGTCTTGGCAATGTTTCGACGAGGTCTCACTCGCCATCTTCAGGCTCACATAACATATTAATAATGTATTAATCTCCAACAGATTCCAAAGAAAAACAATTACCAACCTAATCCAAAGGGAGACTCCCCCCAAAAACTGAGACACAAATCAGGACAACGGCATAACCCTCCTCCCTTACACCAAAGGCACCACAGATAAAATCAGCAAAATTCTCCACAAACACAATATCAAGACAGCCTTCAACACTGACCAAAAAATAGCCAACATCTTAAGAAACCCCAAAGATCAAATCCAGCTAGAAAACCAAGGAGTCTACGAAATACCATGCAAAATCTGCAACATACATAGGACAAACAAACAGGAGAATAAATTCACGCATCGCAGAACACAAGAATGCAGTAAGAAAAAAAGAAAAAACTTCCTCCCTTTTCCAGCACCTTAAAGCTACAGGATATGAAATTAATTTTGAAGGAACCAAATTAATCTCCAAAACTGAACACTTCAACAAGATAATAATTATGGAAGCTATTGAAATAGAGAAACACCCCCCAACATGAATAAACGTGACGATACCTCCTGCCTACCAGACATCTAGAAACCAGTCCTAGTCAACAAACGAACCCCCCCCCACACACACATACATACATACATACAGCCAGCACAATACACACGCACACACACACACATATATACACACACACATACATACACATATGTATATATACATACACACACACGAGCAAGGGAGATGCATGTTTGAAGGAAGGGAAATTTTCCTGGATGAAGCTGTCTACCTGGATCCGTTTCAGTCAGGTTTCAGGCCCGGGTACAGCACGGAGACGGCATTGGTCGCGTTGGTCGATGATCTCTGGCGGACCCGGGACAGGGGCTGTTCCTCTGTCCTGGTCCTATTAGACCTCTTGGCGGCTTTCGATACCATCGACCATGGTAGCCTATTGCGATGACTCGGGGGGTTGGGAGTGGGGGCACTGTTTTACAGTGGTTCTCCTCCTACCTGTTGGATCGGTTGCAGTTCGTGTTGATTGGAGGGCAGGAATTGACCCCCAGGCACGTCACTTGTGGGGTGCCCCAGGAGTTGGTTCTCTCACCCCTCCTGTTCAACATATACATGAAATCGCTGGGCGAGATCATCTGTGGTTTTGGGGTGCGGTATCATCAATATGCTGATGATACCCAACTTTTCATCTCTACCCCAAACCACCCAAATGATTCCCTCGATGTCCCGATGCTTGGAGGCTGTGCGGATCTGGATGGGGAGGAACATCCCTCCAAGACTGAGTGGCTGTGGCTTCCGTCATTCCGATTTGTGCATCTTGTTCCATCTTTGATGATAGGGGGAGAAAATTTTAGAAATTTTAGCCCCCTCAAAGAGGGCCCGCAATCTGGGAGTCCTCCTGGACCACGGCTTAGTTTAGAAGAACACCTGATGGTCGTGACCAGGGGAGCCTTTTACCAGGTTCACCTTGTACGTCAGTTGCGCCCCTTCCTGGATTGGATGCACAGTCACTCATGCCCTCGTCCTTTCTCACCTGGACTACTGCTCTCTACATGGGGCTGCCCTTGAAGAACACCCAGAGGCTTCAGCTGGTCCAGAATGCGGCCGCACAGGTTATCATGGGGTACCTAGGTGCTCCCATGTCACACCCCTTTTAGGCGGCCTGCACTGGTTGCCGGTTGTTTTCCGGGTGCGATTCAAGGTACTAATTATGATCTTTAAAGCGCTCCATGGCTTAGGCCCAGGGTACCTGCGAGACCACCTACTGCCACCAGTACCCTCCCACCTTCCAGTGCGATCCCACAGGGTTGGCTTCATCAGGGTGCTGTCGGCCAGACAGTGTCAACTGGCGACCCCCAGGGGGAGAGCCTTCTCTGTGGGAGCGCCTTCCCTCTGGAATTAGCTGCCCCCGGGGCTTCGCATAACAAATACAAATAACATAAATAGTATAAAGAATAATCCCAAGGCAAGTAATTAGGGGAAAAGAAAAAAGAAAAGAAAAAGAAAAAAAAACTAGTCATACGTTTCTGCATGTGTG
The DNA here is from genome assembly GCF_964273705.1 of Natrix helvetica. Classification (NCBI taxonomy): domain Eukaryota; kingdom Metazoa; phylum Chordata; class Lepidosauria; order Squamata; family Natricidae; genus Natrix; species Natrix helvetica. The sequence continues at coordinate 80,398,802 of NC_138554.1, read as the reverse complement.
TGGAGTGATTGTAGTTGTGTTTAAGACTGACAGCCCAAGGATAGAAACTACTTTTAAACCTATTTATTCGGCTGGCTATGCTTTGATGTCTTGTGCCCGATGATAGAAGTGTGAAGAGACACTGACCAGGGTGTGAATCATCTCTGAGTATCTTCTTTATTCTGCTAAAGCAGCAAGACCATCCAGTGGTGTTAGAGAGCAACCAATGGTTACTTGTGCTGAATTGATCACTCTCTGTAGTGCCTTCCTGTCCACAGTAGTTAAAGCAGTGTACATAATGAAATATCTGAGGACACTTTCTATTGTGGATGATAGAAAGAGGTAATCAGCCATTGTTCCAACTGATTTTTTCACAGGACTCTAAAGAAATGAAGTCTCTGTTCGGCCTTTCTAATCACCAGGGACATGTTATTTTTCCCAGGTGAAATCTTGACTAATAAGCACTCCCAATAATTTAAAAGAGGAAACCCTCTCCACACAGCCCTCCTCGATATACAGTGGAGCAGGTTCCTCTCTGTGCTTCTGGAAATCTAGCACCATCTCCTTTGTCTTGCTAGTATTTAGATGTAAGTTGTTTTTTGAGCACAATGCAGATATCTTTTGGACTTCTTCCTTGTATGCTGATTCATCCCCTCCAGTTATGAGACCCAGCACCATTGTGTCATCTGCAAACTTTATTATGTTGTTAGATGGATCAGAAGATATGCAGTCATGTGTATACAGCGAGTACAAGTAGAGGCTGAGGAGGATGAAAAACGGCCCCAACGGGCCAACCAGAAGTTCGGAAACCATCCGCTTTTACCTTCTGGAGGGCCTCTGGGGGGGGGAAGGCCATTTTCTCCCTCCCCAGGCTGCAGGAAAGCCACTGGAGGCTGGGGAGGACAAAAAAGGGCCCAAAAAGGCCAACCGGAGTTTGGGAATGAACTTCCGTTGGGGCTGTTTTTCTCTCTCCCCAGCTCAGGAGGCTTTCCTGAAGCTGGGGAGGTTGAAAAACAGCCCTAATGGAGGACACTAGAGTTAGAATTAATACACCTATGGAGGCGGAGGCCTTCATGGAAAAAAACAAAGTGCTCCTAGACAAAACTGATGATACCACACGGGATACACAAGACACGGGAGGTTCCGGAGCCTTGCTGGTGGGGGGAGAAGAGGCAACACTGAGAAAACTTAGATCACAAAAGTGAATTAGAAAAATAATGCAATTGCTAATACAGGGAATTTTTTCTGTTTGATATAAAATAGATTGAAATTACTTGAAGACATAAGGTAAAAATATGCTGTCAAAATACTGCTAAGTAGTAATTATCTAATGTATTAATAAGTGAAAGTTATGAGAATTGGGGGGAGTGCCATTTCCTGCATAATGTAGCTGTCAAAATTTGTAACTTTATCCATTATCCCCTTTCCTGAAACTTTTTGTAAAACTAATAAAAATTTCTGTTTAAAAAAAAAAAGAAAAACAGCCCCAATGGCCCAACTGGAAGTTTGTTCCCGAACTTCTGTTTGGGCCACTGGGGGATTTTTCGCTCTCCCCAGCCTTTGGAGGCATATGTGCACTGGAGCTGATGGCTGATGTGCCAGCAAATATGGCTCCGCATGCGACCTGTGGCATGCGTGCCATGGGTTCGTCATCATGGGGCTATAGTTTCTTTTTGCATGAAGACCAATGCAAAGAATGAGTTAAGCAGCTCCGCTTTCTCTCTGTTGCCTGTTACTTCCTTGCTGTCTTATCTCTTTATTGAACCAACTGTTTCCTTCTTTTTTTCTTGTGATTTATATGTTGGAAGAAACTTTTATTATTATTATCTTTGACTTTTGTTGCAAGTCTTTATTCATTCTGAGCCTTTGCTTTTCTGACTTCGTCTTTGCAGATTCTGGCTGTCTGCTGATATCCTGCTTTAGTTATGTGTCCCTCTTTCTGTTTTTTGTAATTGCCTCTTTTGTCTTTCAATTTGTCAAAGAAATCTTTGTGCAGCCATGCTGGTTTCTTCTTGGATTTCTTGTTTTTCTTTCTCAGCAGTATTGTGGTGGTCTGGGCTTTTATGATCATATTTTTCAGTTTCCCAAGATTGTTGAGGTTTTTTTTCCCTTTAGGATTTTCATCCAAGAAATCTTTCCCAAGTTCTCTCTGAGTTTATTAAAATCAGCTCTTTTAAATCTAAGACTCTTGTGTCACTATTGCTTTTGTTTGTGATATGTTGAATTCTAGTATTATATGGTCACTCTCACCCGCGATTTGTGCAGTTTCAACTCCATCATTTCTTCTCTGTTTATAAGTATTAAGTCCAGTATGGCTGTCCCTCTAGTTCCCTCTTCTATCTTTTGGACAACAAAGTTGTCAGCTAGGTTGTTTAAGAACCTATTTGATTTCTTACTTGGTGCAGAATTAGTTTTGCAGTTGATATCAGGGTAATTGAAGTCCCCCATTACTATTGTAGTGTGTTTCCTACATATGTTTGTTAGTTGATTGGCAAAAAGGATATCTATTTTTTCTGCTTGGTTGAGTGGCCTATAGTATACACCTATGGCCATGTCATTCTTTTTTTCTTTTATGTTGACCCATATGCATTCTAGGAGGTTTTCATCTTTGGTTTCATGCAATTCTGTAGCAATATAGTAGTCGTTTACATACAGTGCAATTCCTTCTCTTTTATGGGGTCTAGTTTTTTTGAAGAGTTTGTATCCTTTTATCAGTATGTTCCAGTTTTGTCCCACCAAGTTTTTGTTATTCCAACTACATCATATCTACGTATCTTTGTGTATTAATAATTCAAATTCTTCCTGTTTGTTCCCCAGACTTTGTGCACTTGAGATCTTTATGCCTGACTCTGGGTATGCTTCCTATATCTCATATTTGGTGTTTGATTTGGTTTCCTTCCCATCCCTCCTTATTTCGTTATTTGCCTTGCTTTCTAGGCATTTTTGCTTGAAATTAGGTCCTGGAGATCCTAAAAACTGGTTACCCTCCACCCTCACTATTGAGGTCAGAGTGTTCCAATATTACAGGAACTACCACAAAGAATTGAATTGAATTGAATTCTTTATTGGCCAAGTGTGATTGGACACAAAAGGAATTTGTCTTTGATGCATATGCTCTCAGTATACATAAAGAAAAATAAAATACATTCATCAAGAATAGTAAAATACAATACTTAGTGAAAGTCATAGGTTACTAATAAGCAATCAAATGATACTAGGAAACAAGTAAAACAATATAAATTGTAAAGATACAAGCAATAGTCATAAGTGGGAAGAGATAGGTACTCGGAAGGATGAGGAGAAGAATATTAATACAGCCTTAGTGAATAGTTTGACAGTGGGCATGAATGAAAAAAGGGCATGAATAGCCCTTAGGAGGCTTGTAGAGTGCTCCTAGGTGGGGGGCAAAAATGAGCAAAAAATGGCCCATTTTTCACGAAAACAGACCCATTTTTTGTCCCCCGAAAAGGCCTTGGATAGCCTTTAGGAAGCTTATAGAGTGCTCCTGGGGGCTGGGGGTCCATTTTTTGCCCATTTCTTCCCTTCCAAGCCCCCAGGAGCTCTCTAAAAGCTATGCACAGCCATTCAAGCTATGCACAGCCATTTTGGTGAAGGGGTGGTGTTTCGGGAGGCAAAAAATGCTGTATTGAGTGTATAAGACGCACCCAGATTTTCAGCCTCTTTCTTGAGAGAAAAAGGTGTGTCTTATACTCTGAAAAATATGGTAATTTCTCTGTAGAATTGAATCAGCAGCTCTTTGGGCAGTTTGAGCTATCTGAGTTGGCACAGAAAGACCATTCTTTGTTGTGCTTTTTTGATGATGTTTTTGATGTTAGGTGTCTTGAGATATGATAGGACCTAGAAACTTGAAGGTCTCTACTGTTGATACTGTGTTGTCTAGTATTGTAAGAGGTGATGGTAGTATAGGAAGGTTTATCCTAAAACCCACCACCATTTCTATTGTTTTGAGTGTATTTAGTTCAAGGTTGTTCTGAAGAGGGAGTCAACATTTTCCACAGTACCAAAAGGCAAGATAAGAAAGAATGGATAGAAATTAATCAAGGAGAGAACCAACCTGGAACTATGGAGAAATTTTCTAATAATGAGAAAAATGAACCAGTGGAATCACTTGCCTTCAGAAGTTGTGGGGGCTCTATTACTGGAGATTTTAAAAAAGAGATTGGACAACCACTTGTCTGGAATAGTATAGTGTCTCCTGCTTGAGCAGGGGGTTGAACTAGAAGATCTCCAAAGTCCCTTCCAACTCTGTTATTCTGTTATTCATTTTGATCAGGATCTTGGATGATAGCATGTGCAATGATACTGTCAAAAGAAGACAGCTCTTCAGGTATGCAGTTTGAACTTAAATACATATTCATATTTTATTATGAAGTATTTTGTAAATTGATGGTGACATATTTGAAAAATGCCTAGATTCATGATGGCGAACCTATGGCATGTGTGCCACAAGTGGCATACAAAGTCCTCTCCGGACACATGAGCCATTGTCACAACTCAGCTCCATTGCACATGTGTGCATGCCTCCCGCCGGCCAGCTGGCTTTTGGGTCTCTGCCACGTGGGGGGCGGGGTGCATGCAGGAGATATGCACTTGGGTGTGGTCAAGGGCACATGCGTTGGGGTTGTGTACGCATGCGTGGGAGATTGCATGTAGGGGGTCATGTGCGGGGGTGGGAGAGCACAGGGGGTCGCATGCACATGTATGCTGGGGGTGGAGCAATGGGGAGTTACACACACATTGCATTAGGGATGTGCACATTCTTTCAGCACGTGACAACAAAAAGGTTGGCCATTTCTACCATCAGAAGTGTTCTATTTCTTATATATATAATTTTGCAAGCAAATTTTCTGAAATAAAAAACTTCTTTACATATATTATTCTTTAATGTAAGTATTTCTGAGCATAATTTTCATAGTCTGATCTTTTTTGCTTATTTTTTGTCTCAGCCAAATTAGCAAATAGCAAATATAACAGTATTTTTTTACTATTCGTTAAGAAAGAACAATGCAATCATACTACTGAGATTGAGATTAAGAAACTGAACACAGCACAAGTAAAAGTTGTGCTGTCCCTTGACGAGCTACAAATGGCTTGCCAAATATTCTGATTTTATTTTTGCACTGTCTGAAATAAGAAACTCACCTCCATCCCTTGCCATATACATACCAGCTTCAGTTGATCTTGAGATTTTCCTTAGCACTAAGATAAGGAAGAATGAAGTTGACCTGTGTTTGGTTCTTTTCTTGGCCTTTGTGTTTGATGTTTTAGGGATAATAGAGCTAGTACAGGGAAGATATCTGGTAGTCGGCAAAGCAGCACAGATAATGAATTGAAATGGACTGATTTTCAGAGGCCAAGGAGGAGTACAGACTCAGACAGTTCCAGTCGCAATTAGAAGCCAGCTGTAATGAAGACAGCAAGTTTTGGCGGAATAACTGTTCTGACAAGAGGAGATAGTTCATCAAGTAACAGGAGTACTGGCAAGCTGTCTAAAACAGGTAGCTAGTATTTATCAGGTTTGATGTGTATTTGTTTACTGAACATAAGTATTTGGCATGCAAATCTTTCTATAATAAATATTCCGTACTGAAAAAAAGCTGAAGATCATTCCATTTCAAATTCAGAGAAGTGGAATGTTAGAGGAGGAATGTATATTTTTTTCTTAGTCATGGACTGCATATCATGTATCTTCCTCCAGATGAGGATTAATAGTTAAGTAGAACACCAGATTTTTTAAATGAAAGCTGGGAATCCAATAATTATGATTTGTTTTCTGAGTGCATTATAAAGGTAGCAAAGATATATCTCAACATATTCCTTATAAATAGATAGGGGGATAATAAGGTCTACCACATTCGTCTATATTTGCTGCTAAACTGAGAAAAAAACAGCCATTTGAGTTATATATAATAGCCTTTCTCTTTTTTTCCTAGCATTTTTTCCAATTTAAATTGCATGAATAAAGTAAGCTTGATTTAAAGTGTTAGAAAGCAAACAATTCAGAGTAACAAACGTTATATGTTTGTAGGCAAGCTATCTTAATCATTTTGTAAAGGCTTCAATTCTTCGAGAAAAGAAAACATTTCTGAAGTGAAATAAAATGTAATATTGCTCACTCTGCCTTACAGCTTACCTCAGTGAGTAAACTTTACAAGCTATCTATAAAAATCTCTGCTCAGGCCTTATGGTTCTCCGGTCTTTCTGGATTAATCCTAGTAATTCACTTTAATCAATTGAAAGTTTTCCTGCTTCTGTTAGCGGACCCTTGATGGCAGAATTGTTAGAATGCAATATTGCAGGCAAACTGCCCATACCCTGGAGTTTGATCCTGATGGACTCAAGATTGACTTAGCTTTCCATCCTTGCAAGTTCAGTAAAATGATAAACCAAATTCTTGGCATATTGTTGCTGAATATAGAATAGAATAGAGCTGGAAGGAATCTTGGAGGTCTCCTAGTCCAGCCCCCTGCTCAAGCAGGAGAACCTATACTATTTAGCTAAGTGACTGATTAGACCAGTGATGGCGAACCTATGGCGCGCGTGCCACAGGTGGCACGCGGAGCCATTTGTCAGGGCACACAAGGCGCTGCCCTGTCAGCTGCCAGCACACATGTGCGCGCTGGCCAGCTGAGTTCACCCTTTTTTTAAAGCCATTTTTCTCCCTCCCCAGGCTCCAGAGCCTTTATAGGAGCCTGGGGAGGGCAAAAAGAGTCTCCCCCGCCCCTCCGGAGGCCCTCCGGAAGCTTCATGAGCTTCCCTGAAGCCACTGGAATGCAAAAAAACTGGCCCTACAGGCAAACCAGAAGTTTGGGAACGGACTTCCAGTTTGCTCAGAGGGTGGCTTTGACTGCTCTGGAGGCTTCAGGGAAGCGTCCTGAAGGTCCCTCAAGCCTTCGGAGTGCTCAGAATGACCCTCCGAGCTCGGAGGTTTGTTCTGACTGCTCCGGACGCTTCAGGGAAGCATCCTGAAGGTCCCTGAAGCCTCTGGAGGGCTTCCGGAGGGGTGGGGGAGGCTGTTTTCGCCCCAGGCCCTATAAGGCCTCTGGAGCCTGGGGAGGGCAAAAAAAGCATGCAAAAAATGGGGAGCACCTGTAGTGCACTCATGCGCACTGGGGTGGTCGTGCATTGCATTATGGGTGCAGCACACCCGCACACTACCCCCCTGAGCTCCCCCCCACTTATGGCACACAAGCCAAAAAAGGTTCACCATCGCTGGACTAGACCAATGACAGTGAACCTTTCTGTCCCCGCGTGCCAAAATTGTGTGCACGTGTGTGATAAGTGCTGATATGCTCTCCTCCCGGCTCTGGAGAACCTCTGGAGGCTGGAAACACACCTGTTTCCGAACTCCAGAGGCACTCCATTTTTGGCACCAGGAGGCTTCAGGGAGGGCCTCCATGGCCCGGGGGAGACCATTTTCACCGTCCCAGAGGCTCAAGGAAAGCTTCCAGAGCCTGGGGAGGATAAAAAATGGGACTTCCAGATGTTCCAGAAATTCAAAAATGGGCATGTTTCCAGCTTCTGGAGGACCTTCAGAGCCTGGGGGAGGCCATTTTCGCCCACCCAGAGGCTTGGGGAAAGCATCCGGAGCCTGGGGAGGGCAAAAAATGGGACTTCCAGAAGTTCCGTTTTTTGCCCTCCCCAAGCTCTGGAGGCTTTCTTGGAGCCTGGGGAGGGCAAAAACAGCCTTCCCTGGCCCTCTGGAGGCCCTCCAGAAGCTGGAAACAGTCTGTTTCCGAACTTCCAGTAAGCCCGTTTTTCACCCTCCCCAGGCTCCGGAGGCTTTCCTAGAGCCTGGGGAGGGAGAAAACGGCCTCCCCCGACCCTCCAGAGAGGCCAAAAATCAGCTGGCTGGCAAGCCGCTGGGCTTGTGTACCCGCAGAGATGACTATGCATGCCACCTGTGGCAAACATGCCATAGGTTCACCATCATGGATCTAGACTCTTCTTAAGTGATTGAGCACCCACAATTTCTGAAGGCAAGCTGTTCTACTGGTTAATTGTCCTCCCTTTAGGAAGTTTCTCCTTAAAGTCTCCGGCTGGACTTCCCTGGCACTACCCCCCACCGCGAGGAGGCGGAACCAAACTGTCCAAGTTGGTACCGCCCCAGGTGCCTGATGGAACCAGATACGTTCCAGATGGAGCTTGGGCCATTCCCTGTAGCCCTGACCCGCTCTCGCTCCGAGAACCTAGTGGCCGCCTGGAATAGGGCGGCCGCTGGGGCCCTGGACCGAGTTGCGCCTTTGCGGCCTCTCCTGTGGCGACGACCCACCCGGGCTCCTTGGTTCACCGAGGACCTGAAGGTGATGAAGCGCCATAGGAGACACCTAGAGGGCAGATGGAGGTCTTCACGCTCCGAATCTGACCGAACACAAGTAAGAGCCTATTTACGGACTTACCTTGTGGCATTAAGAGTGGCCAAACGCAAACATTGTGCCACTCTTATTGCGTCCGCCGATAACCGCCCTGCCGCCCTGTTTCGGGTGACCCGCTCTCTCTTATCACAGAGGACGCGGGAAGCCCCTCTACAGGGCAGAGCAGAGGAGTTTGGGGAATATCTGCAGGACAAAATCGCTCAGATCCGGAGCGGATGGACCCCCTTCAGTGGACCAGAAGAGCCGCCAACAGTGAGTCTTGTGAGACCACTCTGGGAGGAGTTTGCGTCTGTTGCCCCCGAGGATTTGGATAGGTTACGTGGACGGCTGCGACCGACCACATGTTTAATGGACCCGTGTCCCTCCTGGTTGGTACTGGCATCCTGGGAAGTGACACGAGGCTGGCTACTGGGCCTGGTGAACGCCTCTGAGCGAGGGGTCCTTTCCTGCCACCTTGAAAGAGGCGGTGGTGAGGCCCTTACTCAAGAGGCCTTCCCTTGACCCGATGGAGCTAGCTAATTATCGTCCAGTCTCCAACCTTCCCTTTTTAGCGAAGGTTGTAGAGAATGTGGTGGCACAGCAGTTTCCACAACACCTTGAGGAATCCGAATATCTAGACCCACGCCAGTCCGGCTTCCGGCCCGGACACAGCACGGAGACGGCCTTGGTCGCGTTGGTCGATGATCTCTGGAGGGCCAGAGATAGGGGTTGTTCCTCTATCCTGGTCCTATTAGATCTCTCAGCAGCTTTTGATACCATCGACCATGGTATCCTACTGCGCCGGCTGGGGGGGATGGGAGTTGGAGGCACCGTTTTGCGGTGGTTCGGCTCCTACCTCTCCGACCGGACGCAATGTGTGTTGGCAGGGGGGCAGAGGTCGACTCTGAGGCCACTCACTTGTGGGGTGCCTCAGGGGTCGGTCCTCTCGCCCCTTCTGTTCAACGCATATGTGAAGCCGCTGGGGGAGTTCATCCGTGGTTTTGGGGTGGAGTATCATCTGTACACTGACGATACGCAGCTGTACATTTCCATCCCAGACCACCCCAATGAGGCTGTCGAGGTGATGACCCGGTGTTTGGAAGCCGTCGGGGTCTGAATGGGGGACAACAGACTCAAGCTCAACCCCTCCAAGACTGAGTGGCTGTGGCTACCGGCAACCCGGTTCAGTCAGTTGATTCCATCGCTGACCATAGGGGGCGAGCAATTGCCCCCTGTGGAACAGGCGCACAATTTGGGCGTCCTCCTAGATGCCCGGCTGTCAATGGATGACCATGTGGCAGCCGTGGCAAGGGGGGCGTTCCACCAGGTTCGCCTGGTGCGCCAATTGCGCCCCCTACTGGACCGGGATGCCCTACGCACGGTCACTCATGCACTGGTGACGTCTCGGCTGGACTACTGCAATGCCCTCTACATGGGGCTTCCCTTGGGACGCGCTCGAAGACTGCAGCTAGTCCAGAACGCAGCCGCGCGGGCTATTTTTGGGAGTACTAGGTACTCCCACGTAACACCGCTCCTGCGCGAGCTGCACTGGCTGCCTGTGGTCTTTCGGGTGCGTTTCAAGGTGTTAATCACCATCTTTAAAGCGCTCCATGGCTCAGGACCTAGGTACTTGCGGGATCGCATCCTACCACACACTTCCCTGCGACCGATTCGCTCTCACAGGGAGGGGCTCCTCCGGGTGCCGTCCACTAGGCAGTGCCAACGGGCGACACCTAGGAGTAGAGCCTTCTCTGTGATGGGCCCAACCCTCTGGAATGACCTCCCCCCCGATATCAGAACCACCACCGACTTTCTCTCCTTTCGACGAAAACTGAAGACTCACCTGTTCCATTTAGCCGGCCTGGACCATTCATAACCTCATTATACCTCTTGGCAGATATATTTTTAACTGGGTAATTTTAATTGGGTATTTTTTAGGATTGTTTATATACTGTTTTTTATCTGCTTTACCTGTACAGTGTTGTATTGCCTCCTCTTCTATGTTTTTATGCTTCCATGTTTGTAGTCTATTTTATCTATTTCACTTGACTGTACACCGCCCCGAGTCCCTTTGGGGAGAGGGTTCGGTATAAAAATCAAAATAAAAGGTAAAGGTAAAGGTAATTCCAGCTTGCTTCTCTCTTTGGTTAGTCCAACCATTGTTTCTTGTCCTGCTGACATTTGTAAAACACTCAGAGTGGGGTATAAAGCACTGTGGAGCAGTATATAAGACTTAAGTGCTATTGCTAATACTATTTCTAATGGTAGAAAAAAGAATAAAGGAGAGGGTTAGCAACACTGAACAGGAGACCATAAGTAAAATAAAAAGAAACACTTAGGAAATGGAGACAACGAATACATGCACAAACAGAATTAGAACAAGAGTTTAGTGAGAAAGTGGCAGAGAACAAATTGATTAGCAAATTGAAGTCACAAAGGGAAAATTGGCCATAAAGGAAGGCAAGAAAGGAGATTTTACTGGGAGGGAAAGGGAGCATATTGGAAAATATATGAATTAGGAATAGCAGATCAAATGTAGAAATAATACCAACAACAACAATAATAATCCCCATTCCTGATCCTTTCTTCCTACCACCAAATAGAAAGGTAGGCCTCCCCCCCTGCACCATTCCTGATCCTGACTTCCTATCACCTAACAGGAAGGTAGGCTTCCTTCCTGCTGTGGCTGGGCCTGGACAGCTATCTTATGCAATTCCTACAGTTATGGGATTATTGTCTTTGAATCAGTAGTAGCTTAGCACTGAGAACCAACCTAGGCACCTACCATCACTAATGATGAGAAAAAACCAACAAAATTCCACATTGGATAGATCGTCGCCCGGGTCAACAAGGACAATGACAGATGCTAGGGACATCTGTAGAAAAAAGGGCTACAGGGCTCAATTCTTACTGCCAGGGAAGCAGGATGTGCAACTGCAAAGCAACTGGAACCAAAGTGCTAAACCTGGACAACTGAAGAAAATCAAGAAATCCTCAAATATTGACTTCCGGTTCCGGTTGCGGTACGCGACGGGCAAGCTTTGCTTGCCCCGTGCACTCCTGGTGGGCTCCCCTTTGATCGGGGGGACACAGGACGCCCTGGAGGGGCTCCTGCCGAGGGGGCGGCATAGTGGGAGATCTCCTGTGTTGGCGGCGGACGGGGGGGCCCGCATCGCCCTAGGCACCGGGAGGCAAGAGGGGAGACACCATGGCGTCTTCGTGTTGAGGCAGCCGGATGAAACCCAAGATTTGAAGGACGCAGTTGCTGTGTGGTGAGATGGAGATTCCCCCCGTTCCCTTTGATGATTGAATGAAAATAAACAGACTGTCAGCTATTTGGAAAGATCTTCAATTCGTGGCTGGGAAGTGTGATTGGAGGGAGGGGGATTTCCCCCCCCTTGGACAAGCGGCTTGAAACTGTTTTGTTCCCTGCCCCCAGAAGAGGAGGGGGGAGCCCCGAGTCCCTTTGGGGAGAGGAGGCAGTATAAAAATTGAAAATAAAGGTAAAGGTAAAGGAATGGAATCACCCTCGTAGCAAAAAGCAGATTTCCTTTACTGCAATTGTGAAATGATGTGATGATCTGTTTTATTTTGAAAACTTTGAAAACTTTTGCCTTTGGATCCCGGAGCTGGCAGGGCAAGATGGCACACTTCCGTTGTCTTTATGTACTTTGAAATTTGACTCCACTTACAGAAGTTGCTGGCATTTTGTCTTTGTCTCCGTGGCACTCAGAGAAGTCTCGTGTTACATCTTAACCTGGACTTGGAACAAAGGACTTTATTGCTTTATTACCTAGGTCCCTATTTGTCTGGGCTCCCTGCCTCGTGATCTCTCTCGGCTACCCGCCTCCCCAGTTGTTTCTTCTCTGTATTGACATTTTCATCTCTGAGCTTTGATTACCACAATGCCACCTAAAAGACCACCACCGGGGAAGCCGGGATTTGCGGGCTCCGCCCCAACATCCTCAACATCCAGCCCAGCGGACAACAGACACTAACTTCTTTGTTCCAGCCCAAGCCCTCTGAGGTGGACTTTCAACAGATGTTTGAACAACTCTTAAAGGGGCAGGAGGAATTAAAAAATCAATTGAAAGAAATGAATGAGCAGATCAGAGAGAATAAAGACCATGTGACCCAAAACTCACAGAGACTGGAACTTTTGGAGGAGGGGACGGCTGAGATGAGAAGAGAGGTGAAGGAAGTGCAGAAAGGAAATCAAGAACTGGAGAACCACCAGATAAAAACGGAATTTGAATGAATGTCCTTCTTTCTTAGGTTCCAAAATGTAATTGATGATGATGAAAATTTGAGGGATATTATGGCAAATTTATTGGCTGAATTTATTGGAAAAGACAGACAACAGATGGGGTGGGACATGGACCTGGTTTATAGAGTAAACTCAACATATGCTAGAACACACAATGTTCCAAGGGAGGTGCACATCAAATTTCTTAGAAAGACCACAAGAGATGAGATTCTGAGTGCACAAAGGGGGCAAACATTAAAATATAAGGATAGAGAAATAGCCATTCTGAAACAGATCCCAAAGAAAGTTAGAGATAAAAGAAAAAAATATTCGCTCTTAGCGAATAAATTATACCAGAAAGGGGTGTGGTTTCGATGGCTATTGCCAGAAGGTATGCTAATATTCTGGGAGGACACGAGAGTTAGAATCAACACGACCACTGAGGCTGAGGCCTTTATGGAAAAAAATAAAGTCCTCCTAGATAAACCTAATGACACTACACCGGACATACAGGACACGGGAGGTGCCGGAGCCCTGCCAGGGGGGGGGGGGGGGGAGAAGAGGCAACATTGAGAAAACTCAGATCACAAAAATGAACTTGAAAATCTGTGTGATATAAAATGATTGAAACTAAAGATAAAAGTTTATTGCTGACAAAATAGTACTAAGTAATAACAAACCAATGTATTAGTAAATGAAAGTTATGAGAATGGGGGGGAGGGCCATTTCCTGCATAATGTAACTGTCAAAATTTGTACTTCATCCATTACCCCTTTCCTTGAATATTTTGTTTTAAAAAACAATAAAATTTTGTTTAAAAAAAAAAGAAATCCTCAAATATTACTACCAGGCAGAACCAACAGCCAGGGGATTTAAAAAAAGAATGATGCAACTGTGGAAGGAACAACACCCAGAAAGTGACAAAACTGAACAAAGATTAATGGATCAAAGGTGCTTCATCATCCGTAATAAAGTTTTCACAGATGTGGAAGTGCAACATCTAGAAATATTGTCTAAAAAGAAAACAAGAAGTGATGATGAACAAACTGAAGAAACTGCTCCAACATTTGAACAAACTGACCAGCCAGTGGAAGAAACCAACATACAGGATGAAGATCCTTTTGTGCAACAACTCAAAAGTATAGAGCTAAGTGAGCTAGCAAAAATACTGAAAGAAAAAATTGAAAACCATATCAAAGAAAATATAGAAAGAAAAAGACTACCTACCATTTGTGAAGTGCATAGCAAACAAGTGAAAGATCTGTTAACTGCCATGAACAACATTTTAACTTCCATCCCATCCAGCACACTATATGAAACCAACCAATTAATGTATAGCACAGCCGTCATTATAACTGCAGAACTAGGTTATAAAATGCTGAAAAAGAAACCCACTGGAACACCAAAGTGGAAAATTTAACTTGAAAATAAAATAAAAAACTATGAAGGGATGTCAGCAATCTGAAGTACTTGAAAGAAGGAAAACTAAAGAACAAAAAGCTGAAAAATAGTTTACAAAAAAAAGCAACCTGGAGAAAAAAACAATAACGGAAATAATGGAAGAATTAAAACAACGTGTAATAGCAACAGCAAAGAAAATGGAAAGATACGAAGGACTAATAAAACAATATCATGAAAACGTCCAGTTCAGAAGAAATCAACACCTCTTCTACCGGTCCCTTGATGAAAATCGAGTCCAAACTAATGTTCACCCATGTAAAGAAAAAACTTTGAACTTTTGGAAAGAACTGTGAGAAAACCCAGTGGAACACAACAAAACTGCCTCCTGAATCAAAGACATTCAACAACAAACAACATGAAACAAAATGGTAAATATTGTAATAAAAACTGACATGGTGGCAAAACAAGCAAAAAAGGTCAAGAACTGGAGTACGCCTGGCCTGGACAAACTGCATGGATACTGGCTAAAACACCTGACCAGCCTCCAGCAAATGCTTCAAAATGCAACAAGTGAAGAATGGTTAACAGCTGGTTGAACATACTTGATAATGAAAGATCCAGAAAAGGGCACAGGACCAAGCAACTGTCACCCAATTACTTGTCTGCCAACAACATTCAAACTTTTTACAAAAATACTGACAAATTCAATATTCAATCATCTGATGGAAAACTATAAAAAGTTTAATTTTCTATAAAAAGAAAATTATAAAAACCAAGAGGAACAAAAGATCAGCTGCTCATAGACAAAAAATGCAAAATGAAGAAAAACAAATTTAAATATGGTGTGGATTGATTACAAGAAGGCATTTGACTTATTACCCCACAGTAATAAGTTCTAACAGCAAATGGGGAGAACATTGGTGAAGTCAACATCTTTCAGGGGGACTCACTTTCACCACTACTGTTCAACATCACATTGATTCCATGACAATAATCCTACAAAACACAAAACTGGGATACCAAATCTCAAACTAACATGGCAAGATAAACCATGGATGACTTTAAAATGTATGTGAAAAGCCCCACTGAACTTAAATCAATACACAACACAGTTCAACTGTTCAGCAGAGACATCAAAATGAACTTTGGACTTGAAAAATGTGTTATATTATCCATGCAGAGAGGAAAAATGGAAAAAAATTAGAAGAAATAGGACTGGGAAATGGAAGCATAGTGAAGGCATTAGCAAAGGATGATGGTTAGAAGTACCTAGGCATATTGGAAATAGATAACATCTTGAATGGAAAAGTCAAAGAGTCAATGCAAAAGGAATACATCAGGAAGGTCCCCAAATATTAAAATCAAAGCTGAATGCTGGAAACATTAAAGCCATTAATACATGGACAGTTCCAGTGATACACTACTTAGCTGGAATCATCAACTGGACTTTGGCTGAACTGGAAAACTTGGACCGGAAAACGCGCAAACTTTTGAATATGTATCATGCTTTACATCCACGAAGTGACATCGACAGGTTGTACCTACCATAAAAAATAGGGGGCAGGGGCTATTGCAAATCCATCAAACTGTAGAAGAAAAATGATGTTTGAATGATTATGTGAACCAAAGTACAGAAAAATTGCTACAGGCTGTGAAAATAGAGAACAGTATAAAAACAACAGAAACAATGGCAGAATATAAGGAAAAACAGCTGGATGACAGATTAAATAGATGGAAAACCAAAGCTTTGCATGGACAACACTTGATAAACATTGAAGGAAAATGTGATGACAACTTGACATAGACATGGCTTAAGATAGGACACCATCAAGAAAGAAACAGAAGATTTGATACTCGCTGCTCAAGAACAAGCACTACAAACTAATGCCATGAAAGCAAAGATAGAAAAATCCAAACTGTCGACTTTGCAATAACAAAGTCGAAACGGTTTCACATTTAATATGTGAATGCAGCAAAATCGCACAAACTGATTACAAAGCTAGACACGACTGAGTTGCTAAATTAATCCACTGGTCATTATGTAATCAAATGGAAGAAGCTTCTGACTTGTATAATTCACCAGGACCAGCATAGACACTATTTGCCTACAACCAAAAAATCTGAACAATGCCTGAGTTAGAAGAATTTTTTAGAATAATATTTAAATTACACAATAGAAAATGTACATTACTGGTATTTTGCCAACAATGTCAAGTTACAAGTTGTAAACTAAACGTGAAAGAACTGTCAGTGGAAAAATTAAGCTGTACAACTACTTATAGTAGTAGATCGTAAAACATTAAAATCTACCTGGTTATGTTTTCCAAAAATGATGATGATGATTTATTTTGGTTGTAACATAGTCAATATTGTATTAATTGGATCTTAGCTTATAGTGGTTTCAGCAATTCTGTTTAATCTTTTACTTTAATAAAATTTAGTTTTAACCTGAATCCAGAAAAATCCCTTTAGATTCCCTTAGATTATTATTTTGAGGATGATGGAGATTAAAAGGGATCTTATTTTCATTGTAATAACTGAATTTCTCTTCATTTTTAAGCCTTTTTCAGCTCTGCAGCTATCTTTTCAATCAGTGCCATATTTAGCTATTTCCTATCCTCCACAACATCTTTTTTATTAAGTTTTTTATTTTTCCATTTTCATAACATATAATCATATGTATACTATTACATAGCCAATATCACATTGTATTATTAAATGTTTACATCAGTTCACCTTACTATCAGCTCCCAAAAACAATTATTGGCTCTTCTGCTCTCCATACATTATATTTGTACCTTATCCATCACTTTCTTCTCCCTCTCTCCTCCCCCTCCCTACCTCCTTTCTTCCCTGTCATCCTTCTCTTCTCTACTTCCCCTTCCTCTCTCCTTCTCCTCTCTCCCCTTTCCACTCCTCCTTTCTCTCCTCCTCTCCCCCCTCTTCCCTCTCTCCTATCAGTCTCTTCTTCCCTTACCTCTCTCCTCTACTTCACACTCTTCACCTCTTTTACTTGGTGTATTTCAGTTTCTGAGCAAGCTCCATTTTATGTTGATAGTATTTATAATTTCTTTTCAGTATACATATTTAATTTTGATGTATCTCTTCCTCCTTTTTTTAAAAAAAAGAACAAAAAGGTATGTGTGTATATGTCTACACACACACACACACACACACACAAGGATGAGGAAGACTCTGGAGGGTGTTTGGAGTCAGAGCAGGAACTAGAGAGACCTGTTGGCCACCAGGTGGCATCTGAGTCAGGGAGCAGTGAGGAGGAACAGGGGGAGGTTGTCCCTGATGTCCGTATGCATAGAATTGATAGGAGAAAGGAACAGCTATGGAGAAGACATCATAGAAGGAAGTAAGGAAGCTAAGGGTGTGGTCCCTCCCAAAGAGTTTATAGCGATGAGTAAAGCGACGGGAGGGGAATCTTTGCAGGAAACAACAATCCACTATCCGAGCCGTTGAGAAAGCATTCTGTAAATTTAATCTTGGGTTCTTGAAGATAACTTTCTAGGCTTTATCTATGTACCGTATTTTTCGCCCTATAAGATGCTCCGGAATATAAGACACACCCAATTTTAAAGGAGGAAAATCTAGAAAAAAAAGATTCTGAACCAAATACTGTAGTAAAATATTTTATATCAACTGTATAAAGTTAACAGCAGTTTAAGAACAATTTAATGTCAGCCATGTAACATATTGAGAACTATCTTTACTCTCATTAACAGTTAGTAAAGTCAGTAAACAGTGAATCTAGTGATCTCATACCCCCTCATATCTCATCTGGTGCTCTCTAACCCAATATTTCATCTGGTGGTCTCTAACCCCCTCATATGCATCTGGTTTGAGTGAATGCTGCTGAAAAGGAGATTGTAAAAAGGAGATCGTTCCTCTTCCCTTCCCTTCCTCCCCCCTCCCCCCCAATCTCTCCGGATTCTCAGGAAGCAAAGCCTTTGAATCAAGCTTGATCATGTCCCTTTCTAGGTTTTTAACTTCCCAATCTAGCGTTCTGAGAAAAGCTTTTGTAAAAAGGAGATCGTTCCCCTTCCCTTCCTCCACCCCACCCCCCCAATCTCTCCGGATTCTCAGGAAGCAAAGCCTTTGAATCAAGCTTGATCGTGTCCCTTTCTAGGTTTTTAACTTCCCAATCTAGCGTTCTGAGAAAAGCTTTTGTAAAAAGGAGATCGTTCCTCTTCCCTTCCCTTCCTCCACCCACCCACCCCAATCTCTCCGGATTCTCAGGAAGCAAAGCCTTTGAATCAAGCTTGATCGTGTCCCTTTCTAGGTTTTTAACTTCCCAATCTAGCGTTCTGAGAAAAGCTTTTGTAAAAAGGAGATCGTTCCTCTTCCCTTCCCTTCCTCCACCCACCCACTCCCAATCTCTCCGGATTCTCAGGAAGCAAAGCCTTTGAATCAAGCTTGATCGTGTCCCTTTCTAGGTTTTTAACTTCCCAATCTAGCGTTCTGAGAAAAGCTTTTGTAAAAAGGAGATCGTTCCTCTTCCCTTCCCTTCCTCCACCCACTCACCCCCAATCTCTCCGGATTCTCAGGAAGCAAAGCCTTTGAATCAAGCTTGATCATGTCCCTTTCTAGCTTTTTAACTTCCCAATCTAGCGTTCTGAGAAAAGCTTTTGTAAAAAGGAGATTGTTCCTCTTCCCTTCCCTTCCTCCACCCCCCACCCCAATCTCTCCGGATTCTCAGGAGTCTTAAAGCAGTGCCTCCTTAAACGAAAGCCTCTGAGTAACTGGGAAAGAAAGGCGTGCTTTTCGGGCGGCAGTTTTCGGCAGGTTCCAAGCGCGGCTTTCTTTCCCAGTTACTCAGAGGCTTTGGTATACTCGGCCCTCACCCTCCTCCTCCTGCAAGCGAAAGGTGCCTCAGAGATTCGGGGGGGCAGCTCAGGGGAGACAATGGCCATAACAACTTCACTCCCCAGCAATATGAGGAGCCGCTGCCCCCGCCCCCGCCTAAGCCCTCCCGGGAGCCTAGCCGAGCGGGAGCTCTGAAAGCGAAACCTCTCTCCTTTCCATCCATCACGATCTCTGCAACGCCCACTTTGCCTGCCCCATTTTTAGATGACCCAGGTGGCTACATTCGACGAATAAGACGAACCTGGCCACATGGCAGCCTTTTGCCCCAAGAAGAGACGAGGGGCATCAGCTATGGGACCTACACCCCAGACCCAGAACAATTTGTCGGGAAAGGCCCCCAAGCCTGATCTAAGGGAGACCTTGGGTCAGACGTGCATCAATTCAGAGCCATGCTCAGAGACAGTGACTTGCAGGCCTCCTCGACATCTGATCCTGGCATCCCGAATAGTCCTGTCCAGTAGAGAGAGTGAGAGAGCCTTCTCTCCCACCCAGAGAGCCTTCTCTCTCACCTTCTCTCCCACCCGGAATGCCTGTTTCTTATAGATTCATGCCACTTTAGCCAGTGCTTTTTTGACATTTTCCCAAGTTGCTTCCAGCATCGACATCCAATAAGCCAAGCTGACTGAGGAGAGGGGGGGCCTTGGATACTCAGGCATTGGGACAAAATCCATGCCGCTCACTATTTTGAACAGCGTGAGTTCTGTGCTACTGTGAACAGGAGCTTCCTGGGGAAATGGCGGCCGGCTTCTGAGCTCCGTATGTTTACGGAGGCTCTTTGATGGGGCAGGGATGCTGCTGGCCCTCTTTTCCACCTTGAGGGCCGGGAATCAGATCATCGACCACCCTGGCTTTTCCTAGGATCTAAATTGGTCCTCCAGGGTGGTCGGACAGCCAGGGGGGGGAAGGAGAACGTGCCGGCTGGAGTTGGAGTTGGAGCTGGAGGCCGGCGGCGGCGGCGGCGGCGGCGGAGGAGGAACAACAAAGGGCGTGGCAGCGACGTCCCAAGCGACCCGGGCAGCGACAGCACTCGATCCGGCGACCCGAGTGGCGACGACAACGGCGATGGTGATTGAGGAGACGCCGAATGCCAAATTCTCGGCCGCTGTGAGTGCGAACTAACGGGAAGCCTGGCGAGGGCCGTTTGAGGGCCGTGTGGGGGCTGAGCAAGGCTCAAAGCGCCGGAGGCCGATGGAAGGTCTGCGGGAGGCCCGTAGGCTGGCCGGAGCGGCACTCGGGTCTGGAGCAGTGGCTGGGGGTCGCCGAGCATGGGGAGGCAGGCCACGAAGGGAACCAGACGCTGGAGGTTTGTGCCGGAGTTTTGGCAGGAGGAGGGAGACCTGTGGCACCGGGGGCAGGACAGGGCTCGCCCTAGGGACTGGCAGGAGGCTTAACACCAGGTTGGCAGAGGATTCATCGGCCTCCTGCCAGCTGCCTGCCATGGCTGTGCCCATTCGCTCCTCGGTGACCATCTACCGATTATCGGCCCTGCTGATATCTGGCTGTGTCCATCTGCTTCCAGCGGACTGTCGGTTTGTACCTGCTGGATTACCCCCTACCATCTTTCACCCCTATCGCCCTACTATTCATCTACTATTCATCTATCTCCTCCGCTTACCATCAATTCTACCATAGACTATCAGGCCAGGAGGGGGATTAGTGCCAGGCGAACAGGTGTGGTCGGGAGGGGAGTGAGCGGAGTGGGGGAGGGGAGGGAGAATGATATTCCAGTGGAGGGTTGTCCTATTCCAACGGTCGTAGGGAGGGGTGGTTGCGAGGATGGACGAAAATCTTGTAGCTGGTTGGGAGACCGTGGCTGTTGGACACGCCCGGTCACTTGTACCAACCCCCGCACTCTAGGTGGTCAGGACCTACAGAGCCAGGGCTTAAGGCTGATGTTATGCAATGCAAGGTCCGTTGTCAATAAGGCCCCCCTCATTAATGATTTGATCTCGGAGGGGGAGCTGGACCTTGCAGGGATAACGGAGACCTGGTTGGGCCATGAGGGTGGTTTACCCCTCGTGGAAATGTGCCCACCGGGCTACCGTGCATTTCATCAGCCCCGGGCCCTGGGTAAGAGTGGTGGGGTGGCGGTAGTTATACGGGAGAGTCTGGAACTGAGGGAGTTCACTGTGCCACAGATATCCGTGTGTGAGTCTCTTGGCGTGAAATGGGGCCCAGGGAGGCAGCTGGGCTTGCTGATTGTATACTTGGCTCCTCGCTATGCATCAGCGGCCCTACCTGAGCTCCTCGAGCTGATCGCAGAGACGGTGGTTGAGACCCCCAAACTTCTGGTTATGGGGGATTTCAACCTGCCGTCGACGGGTGAAGCATCTGAGGTGGCTCGGGAGTTCATGGCTTCCATGACAGCCATGGACCTGACCCAACTAATTCAGGGCCCCACACACGAGGGAGGCCGCACGCTGGACCTTATTTTTGTCTATGGACAGTGGACGAGTGATCTGGGAATAGGGGATTTGGTTATTACACCCCAGTTATGGTCAGATCACTCATCTCTCCGGCTCGACTTCCCTGACGCTACCCCCCACCGCGGGGAGGCGGAACCAGATTGTCCTAGATGGTTCCGCCCCAGGCGCCTGATGGAACCGGATAGGTTCCAGATGGAGCTTGGGCCACTTCCTGTAGCCCTGACCCGCTCCCGGATGGAGGACCTGGTGACCGCATGGAATAGTGCGGCTGCCGGGGCCTTGGACCGGGTTGCGCCTTTGCGGCCTCTCCTGCGGCAACGACCCACCCGGGCTCCCTGGTACACCGAGGAGCTAAGGGTGATGAAACGCCACAAGGGGGTTGCCAGCTTAGGACAGCTTGCACTTTGGCTGGGTCCATCTCTATCCCCCCATTTGACACTCAGGTAGTAACCCAGGTAGTCTAACCATGCACGGTGGAATTCACATTTTGAATCCTTGATGTACAGGTTGGCTGCCAGAAGTTTTTCCAGTACTTGGCAGACCAGGGGTACATGGTCACCCATGGTCTCAGTGTAGATAAGGATGTCATCTTGGTAGACGAAGACCCCCTTGTAGAGGTGCTCATGCACACCTCGTTTATTAACTGCATGAATACCGCTGGGGGCCCCTGCAGTCCGAAAGGCATCACTTTGAATTGAAAGCTCCCTATGGGGTAGTTGAACGCTGTTTTCCACTCATCTCCCTCTCTGATTCATACTCGGTAGTATGCTTCTCTGAGGTCTTGTTTGGTGAAGACTTTTTCCTTGGCCAGATGAGATAGCACATCCTTCATGAGGGGGAGAGGGTATAGTTTGTGCACAGAAACCCCATTTATCCCTTGAAAGTCCACACACAATCTCATGGTTCCATCTTTTTTTCTTTAAAGAGGACTGGTGCCGCGACCCGTGGCTTGGCTGGCACAATGAACCCCCTTGCTAGGTTTTTGTCTATGTATTTGCGCATCTCTTGCATTTCCCAGGGTGTCATGGCGTACAGTTTGGGCTTAGGTAGTTTTGCCCTGGGGATGATTTCAATGGCACAGTGTGTCTCCCAGTGAGGAGGGAGAATATCGCATTCAGCCTCGCTGAATACTTCTCCAAGCTCCTGATATTCCTCTAGGATTTTGTCGGATGTGGTTACCAGTTATTCTTGTGGGCTCTTTGAAGGTGTTTCCAGCATGGGTGGTGTTTCTGCTAGCTGGTGTGGGAGGGGTCGCCGGGCCCTTGATATCCTAAGTCTTCCGGTACCCCCTTACCACCAAATGGTCGGTCG
Source organism: Natrix helvetica (assembly GCF_964273705.1). Classification (NCBI taxonomy): domain Eukaryota; kingdom Metazoa; phylum Chordata; class Lepidosauria; order Squamata; family Natricidae; genus Natrix; species Natrix helvetica. The sequence goes on along the minus strand of NC_138554.1, from coordinate 80,376,189 downwards.
CCACTTGTCTAGCCAGAAAAGTCCCAGTATGACTGCCTCTGTCATTTTTGGGGTCTATTATGAATCGAATTACTTCCCAGTGATCCGCTAGTTCTAGCCTCACTGTTTCAGTTTGGTGAGTGGCATATGCTCCACCCATTAGGGATCCGTCTACCTGCTCAAACCAGATCAGGTGGGCCATTCTTTTTGCTCTGATCCCCAGTTTCAGGACTGTGGTTAGGTTGATCAAGCACCTTGTGCAGCCTGAGTCTATTAGGGCTTGAAAATCCTTCTGGTTTCCTGTTTTGGGGGCTGTGAGATGTATTGGAAAAAGGAAAGAGTGAATTGATTTACTCACCATTGGGTCATTTCTCCCCTCTCCTCACTGTCATATGATTTGGGCAACTGGTTGTTGTTGCCTGGGGTTCCACCACTTTTGCCTGAGGGGGAAGGGGCCTCTACAGCCTGGAGGATTTTCCAGGATGTGCTGGTGATCCGTTTGGGCCCTCGTTCTGGTCATGTCCTGGGCGATGGTTCTGGCCTTGGTTTTGGGGCTGGGGTTGGGCATGCAGCTGCCATGTGGCCCATCCCCCCGCATCTGTAGCATTTCAGCAGACTTTGAGAGAGGGCTAGTCTCAGGGCCTGCTGTGGTGCTGTGGTTTCCCACCGGCTGGGTGGTTTCTGGTCGGGTTGACCTCTGTCTTTTGTGTCCAATTGCTTTCTCATGTCGTTGGTGTGCAGTCCACTGTCGACTTTTGTTGCTACTCGGAAACACTCAGAGAGTTGATTTGGGATGTCGCTGTCAGGGGAAGATATTTCACCCTGAACTAAATGAGGCTTTTCCAAACAGGCATATCTTCGATAAGCGAAAAAATAAAATAAAATCCCGGAAACATATTATAATGAGAAACAAAACTTTTAATACAAAAATAAGAAATAAGGAAATAAAACAAATCTATCTAATTGTTACATTTTGGCAGAAGCAGTTTGTCTCCCAGCTTCCTAGCAAACAAAGATCAAAAGGAAAGAAATCTCTGAAATGTGTGATGTATATAAACATGTTAAGCATGCGCAATAAATCATTGCTGATAAAGCTTATGACCTGCGCAGTAATTCTTTCAGTAACTATTCAGTTCAGTTCGGCTAGCAAACCAATTAACGCAGTGACACCCCTTCTTTTGCTAGTTGGGCTGATGTCATCAAATCATCAATTAAGGCACATCTTCTTTCACAGATACTCGTGTTGAACTGCTGGAAGCGGTTTGTTGAGCATGTCAGCAATCTGATCATGTGTAGAAACATATTGCAATTTTACAAAACCTTGCTTAACTAATTGCTTTGTGTTTTGATAACGAATGTCAATGTGTCTGGACCTAGAACCTGTGAAATGTGACTCAGAAATATAAACCACCAATACATTATCTTCCATCACGGTGATTGGTCGAATCGGACATGTCCAGATATCTGTGATCAAAGCATCAAACCACGTTAGAGAATTACAAGCATCTGAAACACAAGCATATTCAGCTTCAGTAGATGAACATGAAACAAAACTCTGTTTTCTCACTTGCCAGAAAACAGGACATCCATTCAGTAACATCATGTAACCAGAAGTGCTTTTGCGTGATTTCTTATCATTTGCCCAATCAGAATCGGCATAGCAACATAACTTTCATGATCAGTGTGTGTTGGTTCTAGCAATAACTTCATGTGTTTAGTGTGTTTCAGGTATTTCAATAACTTTGTAATGCATGCCCAATGAAATTGTGTTGCCTTACCTACGTGTCGTGATAAAAGATTAACACTAAGTGCAATGTCAGGTCTGGTCCAACTACTAATGTATAATAGTGAACCAATGACTGAACGATAAAGTGTTTGGTCCTCGAACTCAGGACTTGGTTCATGTGTTAAGTTGTGAAAATCTGTTTGCATGGGTGTCTTTGTTGTGTTAGCATCTTTCATGTTGCAATGATGCAAAATGTGATCAATTTTCTCTTCTTGTGAAGTATCTCTGCAAACTTTTGGCAAAAATCTCACTCATTTACTTATTTGGACCAATGTAAACAATATCATCAACATAAACAAGAATTATCTCATATGCATTGTTAGATCTTTTTGTGAACACGCATTCATCAGTTTTGGACTTAATAAAGCCCATTGAATTTAGTTTGTCAGTAAGACATAAGTACCACATTAAACCTGACTGTTTCACACCATAAAGACTTTTGTTCAGGAACCAGGTATCCCCTTCTTGCTTTCGGAATCCTGGAGGGCTTCTCACGTAGATCTCTTCATCTAGGTCTGCATGTAGATAAGCTGTGTCCACATCAAATTGGAAAACTTCTAAACCAAGAATAGTTGCAGTGGTTAAGGCAATTTTTACACTTTCAGTTCTGACTGTTGGTGAGTAAGTGTTTGTGTAGTCCTCAGGATAACGTTGAGCGAAACCCTGAGCTACCAGTCTGGCTTTGTATAAAGACTCACCATTCGGTTTCTTCTTGATTCTGTAGACCCATCGGTTCCGGCGACTTCCGGTTCCGGCGGCTACGGCAACAGGCAAGCCTTTGCCTGCTCCCGCTCTCCCGGTGGGCTTCCCCCGCTTCTGGGGGGGCACAGGACGCCCCGGAGAGGCGTCCTGCCGAGGGAACGGCTCGCGGAGGGTCCTGGCGTCGGCGTCGGCTGGCGGGGGCTTCTCCGCTTCGTTCTAGGCACCGGGGAGCAGTCTCGGAGGGCGCCCATGTGTGCGCGTCTCGCCCCATGCCGATCGGAGAACGCATTCTTGAACGAAGCAGCGGCAGTATGGTGAGAGGCTTCCCTTCTTCACTCCCTCTTTCTTGAATTGATGGACTTTTCAGCATTTTTAAAAAAAAGTTAAACTTTCGGATTCCTGCTAGAGGTGCGGCTAGAGGGAGGGGGATTTCCCCCCCTCCCTTGGACAAGCGGCTTGAGAAGATTTTGCTTTCGCCCCCAGGGGAAGGAGGAGGGGGGAGAGCCAACTAATGATGCCTCACCCTTATAAAAGTGACTTTCATTGGACTTAGCTCCAGAACTTATGGGTGAACTGAGAACTTTCTGAACTTTTAAAATTTTATCATGCCTCTGAGCCCAAAGCTGGCAGGGCAAGATGGCACACTTCCGTTGTCTTCATGAACTGTGAAACCTGACTCCACCTTTAAAATTCAGGCTTCCGGTCTTTGTCTCCGAGTCACCCAGAGGAATCTCTTGTGGATTGTTCTTTTCTGAACTCTTTGGAGAAAAAACTTTCATCTATTGCTAGAGTGACTAAAGAAACCCCCATCTGTTTGGATCCTCTGCCTTCTGAATTCGCCTGCCTGCTCTACTTCTCCAGCTGCCCAGTTTCTACTCTGACTGATCTCCTTGCTTCATAAACCATGTCTCCAAAAAGACCACCTCCTGGAAAGCCTGGTTTTGCTACTTCTGCCCCAACGTCTGCAACGTCTAGTCCAGCTACACAGTCAAAGATAACAGAACTGATGCAACCCAAGACTACAGAGATAGACTTTCAACAAATGCTTCAACAAATTTTACAGGGCCAGGAGGAAATTAAGAAACAGTTAAGGGAAATGAAAGATGAAATTAAAGAGAATCAAGCCCAAATCTTTAAGAACTCACAGAGACTGGACCTTGTGGAGGGTGGGGTGGCGGAGGCGAGGGGGGGGGGTAGAGGCCTTACAGAAGGGGAACAAAGAACTCGACATCCAACAAATGAAAACAGAGTTTGAGAGAATGTCCTTTTATCTTAGATTTCAAAATGTAATAGAAGCAGATGGGGAAAACATAAGGGACATTATGACTAATATGTTAGCTGAATACATACACAAAGATAAACAGCAGATGGAATGGGAGATAGACCTAGCCTATAGAGTGAATTCAGCATATGCCAGAACACATAATGTACCCAGGGAGGTTCACATTAAATTCCTTAGGAAAACCACAAGAGATGAAATTCTGGGTGTACAAAGGGGGCAAACACTGACATACCACGACAGGGAGATAACCATTCTAAAGCAGATTCCCAAAAAAATTAGGGAAAAAAGGAAAAGCTATTCGCAATTGGCGAATAAATTATACCAGAAGGGGGTGTGGTTTAGATGGTTGATGCCTGAAGGTATGCTGATATTCTGGGAGGAGACAAGAATTAGAATTAACACACCCATAGAGGCACAGGCCTTTATGGAAAAAAATAAAGCGAACCTAGAAAAAACAGAAGACACTACAACGGTCATACAGGACACGGGAGGGGCCGGAGCTCTGCCAGCGGGGGGTGAAGGGTCAACACCAAGAAAGCTCAGATCACAAAAATAAATAAGAAAACCACAATGTTATAAACAGACCGAAAGTAATAATGAATTTATAACTAGACTATATATTATAATTATATAAATTGATTGAAAATTACCTTTTCTAGAATTAATATGCTGATTCTTTATGATTATGTATTAAGGTTTGATATTTTGATGTAACCTAGGAGTCTGGAGGGAGGGGGCGTCTGCCACACTTGCAACTGCCAAAATTTGTAATCATTCCACTTACCCTTTTCCGCATAAATGTTTTTAAAAAAACCAATAAAACTTTTTGAAAAAAAAAAAAAAAAGGATAACGTTGAGTGAAACCCTGAGCTGCAAGTCTGGCTTTGTACAAAGACTCACTATTCGGTTTCTTCTTGATTCTGTAGAACCATCGAGTGCCAATGACTTTCTTGTTTGCTGGAGGCTTTGCAGGTGTGAATACATTAAGTTTCTTTAAACTGTCCATTTCATCCTGCATTGCATCATACCACTTGTCTTGTTCTGAATCAGGAAGCTGTTTGATTTGTGTGAATGTCTCAGGAGGAAGAGTAACATTGCAAATCAAAGGCAATGGCATTTTTGTCAGTTGCCATGAATATCGTTGTGGAGGGATTCCTTTTGTGACCCTCTTGGAACGTCTCGGAACAATAGTCCATTCTTCTTCTTCTTCGTCCTCGTCCTCACGTTCGTCGCTAGCATCAGCATCCGCAGCTTGCGAAGACGGAACATCAGGTTGTAAAGAACTGGTAGAAGGAATATCTGCCTGTGAATTGTCATCAGGCTGCGTGGCATCTGGAACATCATCTCTAGGAAAATAAACTCCAGGATCATTGGAATGAATCCTGGACCAGTCAATATCTTCCTCAAAATTAGCAGATTGTGAAATGACAATCACATGTTTAGGATCAATGAATTTGCACCATTTTGAGTTATCATCAATACCCATAAATCTCAGTCTCTTTGCTACTGGACCTCCCTTTCTTCTTTGAGCGAAGGGAATGTTCACCATAGCGTATGAACCAAAAATGTGGAGGTTCTTGAGATCAGGCTTGTAGCCATACATCATGTAGAAAGGAGTTTGATTTATTACACTGCTCCAAGTACGGTTGACAATGTAATTTGCATATTTGATTGCTTCACCCCAGTATATGCTACCGAGATTGGCATCTTCTAAGAGACAATGCATCATGGTTTGTAGAACCCCTTGTCTTCTTTCTACCACTCCGTTATGAGCCGGTGTATATGGAGCAGATGTCTGATGAAGAATTCCATTCTTACGCATCCAGTCCTGGAAACGCTGAGACATGAATTCTGCAGCACGGTCACTCTGGATTCTGGCGATGCGAACTTGGTATTGTGTAGAAACAAAAGCTGCAAAGTCTTTAAAGATCTGAAAGGTCTCAGATTTCTCTCTCATAGGGTATACAAATCCATATCTAGAATGATTATCTACAATTATTAGAAAATACTTTCTACCACCAAATGATGGTGCGAAAGGACCCACTATGTCAGTGTGTACCAAATCAAAAATGGGTGTTGACAGGCATGTAGCGTGTTTGGGAATTGCAGCTGCCTTGGATTTAGCTTTCCTGCAAACTGCACAATCCAAAAACACCTTTCACCCCTTTAGATCCAAACCTTTTGCGAACTCCGGCATCTTTCTAAGAACACGGAAACTGGCGTGCCCCTATCTTCTATGCCACTTGTGGATACACCTGGAATGCAAAGGTTTACCAGTTAGTGAATTCTCAACATTAACAGTTTCATGAGGAACCTCAGGCTTGCTCTGAGCAACCTGCTTCTGTTTTCTCTGTTTGTTGGCTTTAGGAGCCTTTGGAGTAGCAACGGGTTCTCTCTCTGAACCAACTCTCTCTGGGCCCGTGCTGTCCCTTTTTGGAGTTTGCATACTTGCCTGTGCTTGCCCTTTAGGCTTTGGCTTTAAGTAATAAACACCACCAATCAGCATGGTTTCAGCAACAATATCTCCATCTTTAACTATGTAACTTGCTTTTTCGAGGTGGTGAACCTGGAACTTTAACTCTCTAGACAAGTGACTTTGACTTAGCAAATTACTGGTTGCTGAAGGTATGCAATAAACATCAGGGATGAATGTATCGAGCTCTTCAATGTAAACAGTTCCTTTTCCCATGACCTTGCAAGTGTAGTTGGAAAAGGAGTACAGTTCTCGATATTCGGGCTCTGGCTCGCCCATCTCTGTGAAAAGTTCCTTTCTGTGGGTAACGTGTACAGCTGCTCCACTATCTAAAGTCCACAAAACGTCTGTCGTACTTTGGATCAGGTTGTGGAACGTTGGTTATGGCCAATGTTGCGAGTAGAGCTTGTGGATCATGCCTTGGACCACGACGACCTTGTCTTCCGCCTCTACCACTGCCTCTGGAGTCTGTTCCTCTGGGCTGGTATGTGACGGGAGCTGGAATTCGTTGGGGACAATCCCGGGTGTCATGTCCCACACGGTTACAGTTGTAACATTTTTGCATCCTTGGAGCATAGCCTCTTCCTCGGAAGTGACGTCTAGCTGGAGCCTTTGATGCTGGGGGTCGTTGCAGATGTGTCATAGCTAATTTAATAGCTTCCTCTGTCAGGGGAAAAAAACCCTGTTAGAGACCGATGGACCGTGGCTGATTCCCTTCTGCATATCTTTTGAGATATTGAGAAAAATAAGTCTTTAAAAGTATTCTAATTAATAAACAAACTTTAATAATAAAATAAAACAGAAAATGACTAATTGGTTACATTTTGATAATGAAAGCTTCGTCAGCCAAAAGTTGGCTGCCGAAACAAAGAAGAGAGGAATTTTGGAATGTGTAACGCGTGCGCAATAAATCACTTTCAGATAAGAACCCTTTTTTGTTTTATGACCTGCGCAATAAAGCTTTCTTAGTTTAACTCTTGAGTATCAGTTTAGGCAGTTCAGGCCTAGCAAACTTTTTAACATCGTGACACCCCTTCTTTTGCTAGTCTGGGCTGACGTCATCAAATCATCAATTAAGGCACATCTTCTTTCGCAGATACTCGTGTTGATTTGCGGCGAGTGGTTTGTTAAGCATGTCTGCGATCTGATCATGTGTAGAAACATATTGCAATTTAACAAAACCTTGCTTAACTAATTGCTTTGTGTTTTGATAACGAATGTCAATGTGTCTGGACCTAGAACCTGTAAAATGTGACTCAGAAATATAAACAACAGATACATTATCTTCCATCACGGTGATTGGTCGAATCGGACGTGTCCAGATATCTGTGATCAAAGCATCAAACCACGTTAGAGAATTACAAGCATCTGAAACACAAGCATATTCAGCTTCAGTAGATGAACATGAAACAAAACTCTGTTTTCTCACTTGCCAGTAAACAGGACAACCATTTAGGAACATCATGTAACCAGAAGTGCTTTTGCGTGACTTCTTGTCGCTCGCCCAGTCGGCGTCGGCAAAACAAATCAACTTTGGTTGATCAGTGTGTGTTGGTTCTAGCAATAACTTCATGTGCTTAGTGTGTTTTAGGTATTTCAACAACTTCTTAATGCATGACCAATGAAATTGTGTTGCCTTACCTACGTGTCGTGATAAAAGATTAACACTAAGTGCGATGTCAGGTCTGGTCCAACTACTAATGTATAATAGTGAACCAATGACTGAACGATAAAGTGTTTGATCCTCGAACTCAGGACTTGGTTCATGTGTTAAGTTGTGAAAATCTGTTTGCATGGGTGTCTTTGTTGTGCTAGCATCTTTCATGTTGCAATGATGTAGAATGTGGTCAATTTTCTCCTCTTGTGAAAGACTAAACCCCTTCTGTGTCTTTTCAATTTGAACACCTAAATAAGTGCTAATGTGTCCTAAAGATTTTAGTGTGAAGTATCTCTGCAAACTTTTGGCAAAAATCTCACTCATTTTCTTATTTGGACCAATATAAACAATATCATCAACATAAACAAGAATTATCTCATATGCATTGTTAGATCTTTTTGTGAACACGCATTCATCAGTTTCGGACTTAATAAAGCCCATTGAATTTAGTTTGTCAGTAAGACATAAATACCACATTAAACCTGACTGTTTCAGACCATAAAGACTTTTGTTCAGGAACCAGGTATCCCCTTCTTGCTTTCGGAATCCTGGAGGGCTTCTCACGTAGATCTCTTCATCTAGGTCTGCATGTAGATAAGCTGTGTCCACATCAAATTGGAAAACTTCTAAACCAAGAATAGTTGCAGTGGTTAAGGCAATTTTTACACTTTCAGTTCTGACTGTTGGTGAGTAAGTGTTTGTGTAGTCCTCAGGATAACGTTGAGCGAAACCCTGAGCTACCAGTCTGGCTTTGTATAAAGACTCACCATTCGGTTTCTTCTTGATTCTGTAGACCCATCGGGTGCCAATGACTTTCTTGTTTGCTGGAGGTTTTGCAGGTGTGAATACATTAAGTTTCTTTAAACTGTCCATTTCATCCTGCATTGCATCATACCACTTGTCTTGTTCTGAATCAGGAAGCTGTTTGATTTGTGTGAATGTCTCTGGAGGAAGAGTAACGTTGCAAATCAAAGGTACTGGTGATTTTGTCAGTTGCCATGAATAACGTTGTGGAGGGATTCCTTTTGTGGCCCTCTTGGAGCGTCTAGGAACAACAGACCAGTCTTCTTCTTCTTCTTCTTCATCATCCTCGTCCTCACGTTCGTCGCTAGCATCAGCATCCGCGGCTTGAGAAGACGGAACATCAGGTTGTGAAGAACTGGTAGAAGGAATATCTGCCTGCGAATTGTCATCAGGCTGCGTGGCATCTGGAACACCATCTCTAGGAAAATAAACTTCAGGATCATTGGAATGAATCCTGGACCAGTCAATGTCTTCCTCAAAATTAGCAGATTGTGAAATGACAATCACATGTTTAGTATCAATGAATTTGTACCATTTTGAATTATCATCAATACCCATAAATCTCAGTCTCTTTGCTACTGCACCTCCCTTTCTTCTTTGACTTAAGGGAGTGTTCACCATAGCATATGAACCAAAAATATGGAGGTTCTTGAGATTAGGCTTGTAGCCATATAGCATGTAGAAAGGAGTTTGATTGATTACACTGCTCCAAGTACGGTTGACAATGTAATTTGCATATTTGATTGCTTCACCCCAGTATGCGTTACTGAGATTGGCATCTTCTAGAAGACAACGCATCATGGTTTGTAGAACCCCTTGTCTTCTTTCTACGACTCCGTTATGAGCCGGTGTATATGGAGCAGATGTCTGATGAAGAATTCCATTCTTACGCATCCAGTCCTGGAAACGCTGAGACATGAATTCTGCACCACGGTCACTCTGGATTCTGGCGATGCGAACTTGGTATTGTGTAGAAACAAACGCTGCAAAGTCTTTAAAGATCTGAAAGGTCTCAGATTTCTCTCTCATAGGATATACAAATCCATATCTAGAATGATTATCTACAATTGTTAAAAAATACTTTCTGCCACCAAGTGTTGGTGGGAAAGGACCCACTATGTCAGTGTGTACCAAATCAAAAATGCGTGTTGACCGGCGTGTAGCGTGTTTGGGAATTGCAGCCGCCTTGGATTTAGCCTTTTTGCAAACCGCACAATCCAAAAACACCTTACACCCCTTTAGATCCAAACCTTTTGCGAACTCCGGCATCTTTCTAAGAACACGGAAACTGGCATGCCCCAATCTTCTGTGCCACTTGTGAATACACCTGGAATGCAAAGGTTTACCAGTTAGTGAATTCTCAACATTAACAGTTTCATGAGGACCCTCAGGCTTGCTTTGAGCAATCTGTTTCTGTTTTCTCTGTTTGTTGGCTTTAGGAGCCTTTGGCACAGTAACGCTTTCTCTCTCTGGGACAACTCTCTCTGGGTCTGCGTTGTGCCTTTTTGGAGTTTGCATACTTGCCTGTGCTTGCCCTTTAGGCTTTGGCTTTAAGTAATAAACACCACCAATCAGCATGGTTTCAGCAACAATATCACCATCTTTAACTAAGTAACTTGCTTTTTCGAGGTGGTGAACCTGGAACTTTAAATCTCTAGACAAGTGACTTTGACTAAGCAAATTACTGGTTGCTGAAGGTATGTAATAAACATCAGGGATGTGTGTATCGAGCTCTTCAATGTAAACAGTTCCTTTTCCCATAACCTTGCAAGTGTGGTTGGTGAAGGAATACAGTTCTCGATACTCGGGCTCTGGTTCGCCCATCTCTGTGAAAAGTTCCCTTCTATGGGTAACGTGCACAGCTGCTCCACTATCTAAAGTCCACAAAAGACGTCTGTCGAACTTTGGATCAGGTTGTGGAACGTTGGTTATGGCCAGTGTTGCAAGTGGAGCTTGTGGATCACGCCTTGGACCACGACGACCTTGTCTTCCGCCTCTACCTCTGCCTCTGGAATCTGTTCCTCTGGGCTGGTACGTGACGGGAGCTGGAACTCGTTGGGGACAATCCCGGGTGTCATGTCCCACACGGTTGCAGGTGTAGCATTTTGGCATCCTTGGAGCGTAGCCTCTTCCTCGGAAGGGACGTCTGGCTGGAGCCTTTGGTGCTGGAGGCCGTTGCAGATGTGGGGTAGCTAACCTGATAGCTTCATCTTCCACTAAAAGTCTGCAAACGTGGTTAACTGTGCGTTGAGCAATAGGCACGTAGTTAATCTTTGCAACAGCATCTTTCCATTCATAATTCAATGAGTTAATGATGATGCTAATCATTTGGATATCATCGATTACATGGCCATTTTGTCTCAATTCACTTCTCATTCTTTTCAGTTTGGTCAAATGTCCACCAATTCGTTCACCAGGTTTCAACTTCGAACCATGGAACTCAGACATGAGCAAACATGAGGATTCAATTGAAACGGGCCTGTAGCAATCTTCCAAAATAGCCCAAATTTCTTGGGCAGTTGCATCAGGTGGAAAGATACCTTGGATCTCAATTTCCATTGACATGAGTAAAGTCGTGATAGCTCTGTTTTCAAGGTTTCTTATTGCAGGTGTCCAGGGTTGACGGGGAGGATCAAAAACCATGGAATATGTGCCTTCTCTTCGAAACAAGAGCGCAATTTCACTGACCCAGGCTTTATAATTCTCTCCTGACTCCTTTAATTTGGACTCACCAGTCAAGGGGGTGACTGTGAATACCTGCTGAGGAATAATTTGTTGCTCTGGTTGCAAATCTGGTTGTTGAACCAGGGGATGCTGGGGTTGCATCATTGGCCTTTGCGTGGCAACATCAAATTGGCTTCCTCGAATTTGCCTCTGGCTTTGCCTTTTTCCATCTAGGGAGAATTCCACACCGCCAGGGGGTATTGAAGACTTAACCTTTGGAGACAAAGTTTTGGCTTCTAAAGGACTCATAGACATATCTCTGAAAATCTGGTCCAATTTCTTAATCTTTTGCTGTAATAATTTTTCTCCGCCAGCAGATGGCAGTGCAGCTTCACTTTTTGGCTGCCTCTCCTTTTTATACGTATGCGGAAGCTCGGTTGACTCAAAGGGACCACGTGACCTCGGTGACGTGTACATGTCTCTTTGTTCTAATTGACCAATGAACTCTGTGGGGTGTGTCTTAGGCTGTTGTTTTGAAGAAGACAAGATGGCGTCCTCAGACATTTTGGGAGTGGGGGAGCTTCTTCTACTTCGCCTTATCTCCTCAAAACACACTCTCGCCTCCTTAGCATATTTTTCAAACAGTTCTATTTGATCTAGATAGCTTTGCATTTCTTGCTCACCATCTGGGGGAATTTCATAAACTTTGCTTTCTGCGTGGGAGGAATTTTTCTGTGCCGGCAGTTGCCATTCATCAATCGTTTGATAATCTGCGAGGGTCTGGGAATGGAGTGGCTCTGGCAGAGTGGGAAGTTTTGGCTTGGCCCCCAAAAATTCATAATCTCCTGGAGATATTTTAGAAGGAGGAACCACTGACCTCGTTTCGTGGATGTCGCGTCCTGTAGCTCTTTCTCCCATATTTGGCTCGGCACCTGAAGGAATTTGTTGTTCCTGAAGCACGTTTTGATCTTGCTTCTCTGTGTCCGAGGGAGCCTCTTTGTCAGAGGAAGCTGATTCATCTGTGTTCGCCCCATCTTTCTTTTTCTTTCTCTTCTTCGACATTGCTAATTAGGCTTAGTCGGTTATCTTTAGATAGCATGAAGGGAAAATACAGCCATAAATTGTAGTCATCTCAGCTGGTCATCAAAAAGCCAAAACTCTGCTACCAAGGTGTCAACCAAACCTCTGCTACCAAGTTGTCAGGGGAAAAAAACCCTGTTAGAGACCGATGGACCGTGGCTGATTCCCTTCTGCATATCTTTTGAGATATTGAGAAAAATAAGTCTTTAAAAGTATTCTAATTAATAAACAAACTTTAATAATAAAATAAAACAGAAAATGACTAATTGGTTACATTTTGATAATGAAAGCTTCGTCAGCCAAAAGTTGGCTGCCGAAACAAAGAAGAGAGGAATTTTGGAATGTGTAACGCGTGCGCAATAAATCACTTTCAGATAAGAACCCTTTTTTGTTTTATGACCTGCGCAATAAAGCTTTCTTAGTTTAACTCTTGAGTATCAGTTTAGGCAGTTCAGGCCTAGCAAACTTTTTAACATCGTGACATCCTCCTCCACTAAAAGTCTGCAAACGTGGTTAACTGTGTGTTGGGCAATAGGCACGTAGTTAATCTTTGCAATGGCATCTTTCCATTCATAATTCAATGAGTTAATGATGATGCTAATCATTTGGATATCATCAATTACATGGCCACTTTCTCTCAATTCACTTCTCATTCTTTTCAGTTTGGTCAAATGTCCACCAATTCGTTCACCAGGTTTCAACTTCGAACCATGGAACTCAGACATGAGCAAACATGAAGATTCAATTGAAATGGGCCTGTAGCAATCTTCCAAAATAGCCCAAATTTGTTGGGCTGTTGCATCAGGTGGAAAGGTAACCTTTAGTTCAGTGTCCATCAACATGAGCAAAGTTGTACATGCCCTATTCTCTAGGTCTCTTATTGCAGGAGTCCATGGTTGTGCAGGAGGATTAAAAACCATACAGTGGGTGCCTTCTCTGCGAAGCAAGAGTGCAATCTCACTGGCCCAGGCTTTATAATTCTCTCCTGACTCCTTTAATTTTGACTCACCAGTCAAAGGAGTGACAGAAAATGCCTGCTGAGGGATATGCATTTGAACAACTTGCTGTGCAGGTTGAAAAGCTGGTTGTTGAACCAGGGGGCGCTGTAATTGCACCATTGGTCTTTGTGTGGCAACATTAAATTGACTTGCTTGAGGGGGTGGCATTTGCCTTTCGCTTTGCCTTGTTCCATCTAGGGAAAATCCAACACCACCAGGGGGAGTTGAAGACTTAACCTTTGGAGTTATTTGTTGCATTGCAGCTTGGACATCTGGACGAGCTACAGGTAGCCAAGGCTGTTGCAATTTATTTAATTGTTGCTCTAATAGGTTTTTGCCATGAGATGGCAGTGCAGCTTCACTTCTTGGCTGCAAGAGGCCTGCGTATGTGGCAGAATCTGAAGAACATAGAAGATCACGTGACCTCAGTGACGTGTATATATCTCTCTGTTCTGATTTGCCTGACACTTTTTTTACCAGGGGGTGTGTCTTAGGTTGTTTAGAAGAAGGCAAGATGGCATCCTCAGACATTTTGGAAGTGGGGAAACCCCTCCTACTTGCCTCCAATCTTTCATAGTGTTTTTTAGCTTCTCGGACTTGTTTTTCAAAGAATTCTATCCGATCACGATAGCTTTTCATAGCTTCCGCAGGGCCTGAGAAGGATTCATAAGTTTCACTTTCTGCATGGGGGTGTTTTTCCTCTGCCGGCAGTTGCCGCGAGGGCTTTGGCCAGACATCAATCATTTCAAAATCTCCAAAAGTTTGGGAGTGAAGTTGCTCTGGCAATGTGGAACGTTTTGGCTTTGCCCTGAGCATGTCATAATCTCTTGGAGATATTTGGGAACGTGCATAATCAGAAGGGGGAACCACTGACCTTGGTTCGTAGATCCTTCCTCCACAGCAGGGTCTTCATCCAGTCCGGTTACTGGAGTTTGGGAAGTTGGAAGCCAGCGTGAGAAGTATTGCATTTCTGTGTCAGAAGAAATGGATCCCTCCGAGCGTGTTTCATATCTGTCTTTTTTCTTTTTCTTCCTTGGCATGGCTAGAATTCTTTCTAATTAGCCTGGTCGCTTATCTCTTAAAGATAGCTTGGAAGGAAACAGCCGTAAATTATAAACCATCCTTCTGCTGCCATTAATTGTCAGGGGAAGATATTTCACCCTGAACTAAATGAGGCTTAGACCGTGGCTTTTCCAAACAGGGATATCTTCGATAAGCGAAAAAATAAAATAAAATCTCGGAAACATATTATAATGAGAAACAAAACTTTTAATACAAAAATAAGAAATAAGGAAATAAAACAAATCTATCTAATTGTTACATTTTGGCAGAAGCAGTTTGTCTCCCAGCTTCCTGGCAGATGAACAAAGATCAAAAGGAAAGAAGTCTCTGGAATGTGTGATGTATATAAACATGTTAAGCATGCGCAATAAATCATTGCTGATAAAGCTTATGACCTGCGCAGTAGTTCTTTCAGTAACTATTCAGTTCAGTTCGGCTAGCAAACCAATTAACGCAGTGACAGTCACAGTATGCGGTTACCTGGGCAATTTGTTTGTCCAGGCTTGTTCTGAAAAAATGCACCAGCAACCTCTCTGGTAAAGGGGGTAGCCTTCCTATGACCCTCCTAAATTCACGGATGTGCTCTTTGATGGGGCCACCCTCTGCTTTTGTTTGCTGTGTTCCTCTTCTGCATATGGGTCCTCCTCCACCTCCTCAAATCTGGCCTCTAGCAGTTGCAGGAAGTCATCTATGTCTTGCAGTTGGGGGGCTCTCCTCTTGTGGAGGGCTGCTAGCCATTCCCTTGCTCTCTCTCTAGACCCTCTGCGATGGTATTCACAATGGCTCTGGGGGATGGGTAGAGGTGCCCATAGTGTTCTAGGTGGATATCAGCTGAATCAAGGAATAGGGTTAGCTGGTCTGAGTCTCCGTCAAACTTTCCCCTGAATTTGGGTCAGTCATTCAGCCCTACTCCTCCAACCTCCTCTTGGCCTCTGTATACTTGCGCCTGATGTGGCTGGTCATCTTCACCCCTAGTTTGGAGAGAGGGAGGGGGTTGCCTGCTCTCGGCAGCCTGGCTGTTGTGTAGGAGTGGCACTGGTTGCCATTTCGGGCTCCTTCTCCTTCTATCAGGAGGGGGAGGGAGGCTACACTCCAGTCTGCAACTCCTCCCTTCAATGGGATCAGATGTCCCTCCCCTCTCTTTTGGGCGACATGATGGCCCCTCATCATGAAGGGTGGCCTGGTCAAAATCCTCCCTCAGTTGCTCTTTTGCACTCGCTAGGGATTCCATCTGGGGCTTTGGGAGCCTGGCTTGTTTCCAGTCCCATCACCAGTCCACCCTTGCCAGCTTGCTTGATACCATTCCCTGTATCTGGGAATTGGGATAAGGGAACTCTACTTCAGCTGCCTTAGGGGTTAATTTCCAAAAGTACTCATCCTTTGTTGCTGCTGCTGCTGGAGAAGACATCGTAGCGTGGAAGTGTGGAGCTCTGATGGGGGGGGGGGCTGGCTAACTTCCTCCAGCTGAAATCAGCTTTTTCCCGATAATCCACATTCTGCCATGGTTGCCTGATTTTCCCTCCAAGCACCACAAATATTGGGAAAGTGCTCGAAGAGCCCGGGATTCAGGAGACCCAGAAATCTTGATAGATTTTTAAAAGTCAGTTTAGGCTCTCTGTGAAGTTCCCAAGAGATGACCTAATTAATTTACGAGTCTCGAAACAAAGTTCAAACAAAAAACATTCATTTATTAGGATCAACATCTCGGCTTGATCTTCTGTGGAGCCTAAACTGGCTTTCGCTTAATTGTGTTTGAACTTTGCCCCCCTATCTCCTCCCTTCTGTCATGTGTCATACATCATATTCACGAACTAGGTTGTATAAACATGAGATCCAACTCTGGCCGAAGGTATGCATGGAATCCTCCCTCGAATGCCAACCTGATAATAGTCATGGCAACGCTCTACAAGTTGACATCCTGCTTCTCTGGGTTCAGAATTCTATTTAGGCTTGATTTTAATGATTTATGCATATTTTTTTATAATTTCACGTAGTTCTTCAAATTCCCAGCTTTCCATGATGTCCAGTTCCAAAGTTACAGTTAGTTATATTTGTTTCAGAGTTCAGTTAGTTAGTTCTTCTTTCAGAGTTCTGATCCACCTTAAATTTATCTATTTCAGCTGCTATGGGGAAGAGCGACGGAAGCCATCTTGGTTTTTTGTTCTTCCTTAAATGTCCAGTTCCAAAATTGCAATTAGTTATTTCGAGGTTCTGTCCACCTTAAATTTAGCTAATTTAATTTATGTAAAAACGGAAGAGAAGCTGGAGCCATCTTGATCTTTTACAGAAAAAAAAGAAGAAAAGAAGAAAAACTTCATAGTTTCCCAGTTTTTTCCCTTGCTACCTTCCACCTCTGGTTAGCTATAGTTGCTCAAAATATATTAATTGGAACAAACTTGCAAACAGCCAGACGGGTATGTTTCTCTTTGACTCCTGCTTTTCCATATTCTTATTTATGGCAGTTGGTTAATTAAAACTTCTCACACGGTCAAGATTAAGTTATCAGTTTTCAGTGAGAAGATAGTGCTTTTTTCTTGATTTTTCTCCCCAATTGGAGTTGCTTAAGATATATTATTTGGAAGAAGTTCAGACGAAATCCATCGGAATATTTGGTTTCTATTTCAAATCCAAATCCAAATTTAGAGTTTATATTTCAGTGGGTTTGTCACTTCTCTGCTTTCTCCCTTTCTGTCCGAATTATTTCAAACAAATAGCTTTTTTTTGGGGGGGGCTAGTGTTTCAACCCTCCATTTTCCCTTTCTTTCTTTCCTTTTATCAAAATCCAGATCTATTTATTAATATTATTTGTACTCTCAACTTTCTTTGCCTTTTCCAAATTTTGATTTATGACTGGGGGTTAAATGAGTCTCAGAGGGCAAATCTCCGACCTGCAAGGGACTTGTTGCCTCTTTCTGGGTCTGATGAGACACTGCCCCTTCTTTGCCCCCTGGAGAGGGGTTCTGATCCAAAAAGGATCTTGGAATAGGTTTGTCAGAGAGGGTTCATGTGAGGCTCTTGAGACCTCAGCCCCCCCCCCCACACACATCTGCCCAGTTGGAGAGCTTCCATTGACTCCCTTCACAAGATCTTCTAACAGTTTCTCCAGCATAGCAGTTTTCTATAATATAGATTTCTATGGATTTTTTTACATAGTTGTATTGCATTATCTGCCTAATCTTCTCTTTGGATTTTATTGTTATCCAGAGAATAGAATTTATTTCTTGACTCATCAAGCTTTGAAAAGCAATTAAACCAATATAGTCTGCCCAAAATGTATTTTTGAAAATAGCAAATAATTTCAAGCAATATGTGCTTATGTTTTATCCTTGCTTAATCACAGGGTAAATTCTCTTATTTTTGCCAATTAATCTCAACAATTCAATTTGCTTGACTCCTATGTGTAGAATAGACATAAAGCTTTTAAAAGGTCTGGTTTCTTGTAATCAAACTAGAAAGCATGAGATTGAGAGTCCTAGTTCTTCCTTAGACACCAAGTGATCTGGATAACTTTGGGCTAGTCATTTCTTTTACCTCTAGAAAAGAAGCAAGGGATTTTCAACTTTTAAAAAATACTCCCAAGAAAACTGCAGGGAGCAGTAGGCAGAAATAAAACATGACTTGAAGGAACAATTTTTATTTTGAAAAAAGCACTAAAGATGTATTAAAGAAGTATTTGTCAATTATAATTGTTTTTAGTTTTGATCTTTGTAACAATTCTTTCTATCTTTTGAATACATAGTGATAGCTTGAGAACTTGCTTCACTGTTTCCTTAACAATGAGGCATCATAGTATAAACATTATTTTGAGGGCTCCATTTATAACAAAAACAAAAATCATGTTACCAAAGCTAATGTAGAATTCAATATTTAAGTTTCTTGAAGTTTAGATTTCTTAATTTAAAATTTGGATTATTTTTTGTTTTCTTCATTGAATTGTTTTTGTGCCATATTTTGGGGGGTATAAGACGCTCTGAAGTATAAGATGCACCTAGATTTTGGGAGGAAAACAAGGGGGGGAAATCTGCCTCTACCTCCCAGCAATTTGCCTCCTTGTAACAAACAGCAAACAGTACAGAAGATATACACTGTGGTGTATTTCTGTGCATGTGTGCCTGGCCCATAGAAATAGCAAAGAATTGCAGAAATGTGCATTATGGTAGTATATTAATGCCAGAAAGTTTTCTTAAATGTAGTCACATAACTCCTCCCAATTATTTAAATAAATATACCCCAAACATGACTGTCAGGGTCTAATTAGACAACAGGACACTATTACATTTCAGACTATACTTGTATAGAAGCTGTTAAAATGGATGTGGCTTTCTGAAAGTATACTATTCTCTGCTATTCAAAAGAAGATATAATAGCATTGGGCCTCTTCAGATCAAGCATTTATTTTTAAAAGGCTTCTTCATTTCGTTAAGTTATCTAGAACAATAATAAAGCAGTCTTTAAAAATAAGACTAATAATTTGAACAGTCTATAGGCATTTAGAGATATTGATGTCAATGCCTAAGGCGTTTGCATGACTACTATCAACTTGAGAAGGGGGTGGAAATGCCATGCATACTTTTGCACAGAGTAAAAGTCTCATATTTCTGTACTGGGATATGAATGTGCATGTCTAGAACCCTGCCATAACATCCTGTTGGAGAATGTGATTGATGTCCTCAACCAGAGGGGAGGGGGCACAGGGGTAAAGTTCAGACGCCATTAAATGTGATTTCAGCTACACAGAAGTCCGTGCCAAGATGTTAGTCCTAATAAATGAATGGTTTTTTTTTTAACTTTGCCTCGGAGCTCATAAATTAATTAGGCCAACTCTTGGAAACTTCACAGATAGCTGAAACTAAATCACATGACAAACGCAGTCATACTGGGACTTTCCTGGCTAGACAAGTGGGGACCAACTATCTGGTGGCAAGGGGGTACCCGCAGACTTAGGATATCAAGGGGGCCCCAACCCTTCCCACACCAGCAAGCAGAAGCACCACCCACGCTGGAAACCCCCCAAGAGAGCCCACGGGGACAACTGGCAACCACATCCAACAAAACCCCAGAGGCCGAACTGATTCCGATAGAATATCAGGACCTCACAGAAGTATTCAGCGAGGCCGAGTGCAATGTTCTGCCTCCCCACCCGGAGACAGACTGTGCCATTGAAATTATCCCCGGGGCAAAACTAACCAAGCCCAAACTGTATGCCATGACGCCCCGGGAAATGCAAGAGATGCACAAATACATAGACAAAAACCTAGCAAGGGGGTTCATTGAGCCAGCCAAGCCACAGGTCGCAGCACCAGTCCTCTTTAAAGAAAAAAAGATGGAACCATGAGATTGTGTGTGGACTTTTGAGGGATAAATGGGGTGTGCATACACAACCTATACCCCCTCCCCCTCATGAGGGATATGCTATCTCATCTGGCCAAGGGAAAAGTCTTCACCAAACAAGACCTCAGAGAAGCATACTACCGAGTACGAATCAGAGAGGGAGATGAATGGAAAACAGCGTTCAACTGCCCCATAGGGAGCTTTCAATTCAAAGTGATGCCTTTCGGACTGCAGGGACCCCCAGCAGTATTCATGCAGTTAATAAACGAGGTGTTGCACGAGCACGTCTACAAAGGGGTCCTCGTCTACCTAGATGACATCCTTATCTACACTGAAACCATGGACAACCACGTACCCTGGTCCGCCATGTACTGAAAAAACTTCTGGCAGCCAACGTGTACGTCAAGGTATCCAAATGCAAATTCCACAATGCCCGCTTAGAACCTGGGTTACTGAGTGTCAAATGAGGGAATAGAGATGGACCCAGCCAAAATGCAAGCCGTCTTACGCTGGCAACCCCCTCACACCCGCAGACAACTACAAAGTTTCCTAGGTTTCGCGAACTTCTACAGGCAATTCATCCCCTCCTTTGTGAAAATTGCCAAACCCCTAACAAACCTTCTGAAGACAGGGAGCCCAGGAATGAAACCCCATCTGGAACAACCCCTACAGTGGGACCTAACCTGCTAAGAGGTGTTCGAAACACTAAAATAAATGTTTGGAAGGGAGGCAGTGCTGAAGCATCCTGACCCTGAGCAACCTTTCGTGATCCAGGCAGACACCAGCAACATGGCAGTGGGAGTGGTGCTACTCCAAAGAAACAACCAAGGAAACTTACAACCCTGTGACTACACCTCCCGCAAGCTCACAGACACAGAGAGACGATGGGCCGTGTGGGAAAAGGAGGCTTTTGCAGTGAGATGTGCACTCTAACCTGGAGACACCTGTTGGAAGGGGGCCAGAAACCTTTCAAAGTCTGGACCGACCACAAAAATCTAGAGGTGCTTAGGACCCCACGGAAGCTATCACCCAAACAAGTCCGATGGGCTCAGTACTGCAACCATTTTGATTTTGTTTTAAAGCACATTCCAGGGGGGAGGAACTTTCTAGCTGACGCCCTCTCCCGCATACCTCAGTACAAATGTGAACAGGTCATTCCCTCTACCCAAACCGCTGCCCAAGTGACCACCAGACGGCAACGCCATGACTGGAAAGACCAACTTGCAAGTGACCTAACCACGAGCCTCAGAACTGAACTGCTAGCAGACCCCTGGTTCCAAAGCAACCAACACATCTTGACAAAGAGAGATGACCTTGCATGGAAGGGGACAAAACTCCCAGAATGTCCCAGAATCCCTACGTACCCTAGTTCTCCAGAGGAGTCATGATGCCAAACCAGCAGGCCACTTCTGGTTTCTAAAGACTTTACACTTAGCCCGGAGGCAATTCTGGTGGCCTGGCATGAAGAAAGATGTAGACAGTTACGTGAAAAGTTGTACTATTTGCACCACAATGAAGAGACAACCAGGAAAAACCCCTGGACTACTGCAAAAAGTAGCAGAGCCAATGAGGTCGTGGGAGGAGATTGCAAGGGACTTTATAGTAGACTTGCCAAAAAGTGGGGGAAACCCATTGATTTGGACTGTAATGGACCTGTTCTCCAAGCAGGCACACTTCATACCCCATAGCGGACAACCCTCGACTCACAAGCTGGCTAAACTGTTCGTGAAGCATATCTACCGACTGCATGGAGTACCTCGAAGAATTATCTCAGACAGAGGGGTCCAGTTCACGGCTAAGTTCTGGAGGGAGTTCCTGCAGTCCATTGGATCATCTCAGGGTCTTAGTTCAGCTTCTCATCCGAGCACCAATGTAGCAGCAGAGAGACTTGATAGAGCAGTACCTGAAGTGTTACGTGAACTATCAGCAGTCCAATTAGGCAGACCTTTTATCTTTTGCTGAGGTCGCGTACAATAATGCTGTCCAGTAGCACAGGACTCACGCCATTCAAAATAGTGAGTGGCATGGACTTCGTCCCAATGCCTGAGTATCCAAGGGATCTTCCCTCCTCAGTCAGCTTGGCTGACTGGATGTTGATGCTGAAAGCGACCTGGGAAAATGTCAAAAAGGCACTGGCTAAAGCAGCAAGAACCTATAAGAAACAGGCAGACAGACACTGGGCTCCACAACGGCCATTCCAGGTGGGAGAGAAGGTTTACCTCTCCACAAAATATTTGAGATTAAAACTGCCTAGCAAGAAACCAGGGCCAAAGTTTATGGGACCATTCCCCATAGTAAAGATCATCAACCTAGTCACAGTGCAATTGAAACTGCCTCGATTGTTGGGGAAGATGCACCCAGCATTCCATAGCAGCCTCTTAAAACCCTTGATTGGATCCACTCTGAGACCACTACCCCAGGAGCCCCCAATCCCTATGGTCATAGGGGGCCAAACCCATTATGAAGTTCAGCGTATCCTTGATTCAAGGTGGCACAGGAGACAACTCCAATACTTAATCAAATGGAAGAGCTATCCCTTATCAGAGGCGCCTTGGGTGAAAAGTAGAAATATCCAGGCTGATCGCCTTATATAAAAATTCCATGCAGAAAATCCAAGCAAGCCTGGGGGAGGGACACATCCCTAAGTTATACACCTGTACTCAAATTGCTTTTTTTTATGCAGGTCGCTTTCAGGAAGTAAGGGGAGCCAGATGTCAAAGCCTAAGGCATTTCCATGACTACTAACAGCTTGAGAAGGGGGGGGGGAATGCCATGCATACTTTTGGCCAGAGTAAAAGTTTCATATTTCTGTACTGGGATGTGAATGCGCATGTCCAGAACCCTGCTATAACGTCCTGTTGGAGAATGTGATTGATGACCTCAGCCAGAGGGGAGGGGGCACAGGGGTAAAGTTTAGATGCCATTAAATGTGATTTAGTTTCAGCTACACAGAAGTCCGTGCCAAGATGTTAGTCCTAATAAATGAATGGTTTTTTTTTAACTTTGTCTCGGAGCTCATAAATTAATTAGGCCAACTCTTGAAAACTTCACAATTGACTTACTTCCTTGCAGCAAACAGCCTGATTAGCACAAGAAAAAAAATCTGCCTCTGCCTTTCAGCAATTTGCCTCTGTTCAGCAAACAGCAAGTTTCACTTTCAATTTCATCAGGGGC
Organism: Natrix helvetica; assembly: GCF_964273705.1. Classification (NCBI taxonomy): domain Eukaryota; kingdom Metazoa; phylum Chordata; class Lepidosauria; order Squamata; family Natricidae; genus Natrix; species Natrix helvetica. Next base: position 80,353,197 of record NC_138554.1, on the reverse strand, counting down.
CTCCCGATCATCAATTGTTTCCGGCTCCATGGATTGCCATAGCCCCCATTTTTCCCCTTTAGTGCAAGGAGATAGATTGGAGGCAGAGGCCAAAGGGTAGGGGCTGGCAGGTGGGTGGGGCTACATTCAGTGTATTAGATGCACTCAAATTTAAGCCTCTTATAGGGAGGAAAAATGTGCGACTTATATTCCAAAAATATGGTAAGTATGGATGATTAAATTTCTGCTTTTTAATGATTAAATTGTTTTTTTAATCTGTTTTCCAAATATTATCTGTATTATCCTGATCTGTATTATATTTTGATCATTCCCTTCTGACTTTATCCTTACAGTGAGATGATATCACAATATAGTGTAGCCAGATGAGTTTAAGTCGTCAGTCATCAGGAGACAACTCTGATTCACTTTCTGGTCCTGTCTTTCCTTCACCCATTATACAACAGACTTCCGCACAGACTGGTTATGTCATTGCATCCCCTTATTAGTAGTCAGAAAGAGGAATTGGAGGAGAATTTCGGGATTCAGATAGTTAGGAAAGTGTTGGAATCTTGGAATTTCATTGATGGCGAGATGTTCCTCTGTAAGAGAAGATAATTTTGATAGACTATTACAATAAATACAAAAAGATTTGGATAAATGGGCGGAATTGCAAATATTGCAATTGGAAGAATTGCTACGATAAAAATGAATATACTACCTAAAATCCTTTGTCTCCTCCAAACAATACCAATAAAATTGGGGATTTTTTTTGAAGAACTAAATAAGATAACATTAAAGTTTATTTGGTTGGAGAAGAAATCCCACATAAAATTAAAACTCTTGCAAAACAGTAGAAATAACTCCCAGATGGGACTCCCAGATTGGACTCCCAGATTGGGAAATTTACTAACATGCAACCGCTGTGACTTGGCTTAAAGATTGTGTAAACTTAAGTAATAAAAGGATATTAACAATAGAGGGTCATGACCTTCATCTTGGCTGGCATGTATTTATTTGGGAGGGGAAAAATAAAACACATTCATATTTCCAAAGACACCTAGTAAGAGATGCCCTATTATATGTCTGGGAGAAAAAATTAAAAAGTCATTATTATATGAAAATTCTACCCTGGTTATCAACAATGGAGGCAATGTATTAGATGTAAATAAGGCAGTGAGATACAAAGATTAACTGGATGAACAAGGGATATTAACTGATCAAGAATTAAAGAGCCAAGAAATAAAGATAAGCTGGTGGCCATATCTACAAATCAGGACAAGATATAAAAAGAGTTAGAACAATTTGGCTTCTATAGAGAACAGCAGGAATTGGACAAAATACAGGGGGAAATGATTACCAAAGCATACAATTACTTCTTAAGATTCAAAATGGAGAAAGAAATAGTGAAAGAGACAATGATAAGTTGGGCCCAAAATTTTGGTTATAGTATTGAATTGGAACATTGAAAAAAATATTGGGGGGGGGGGGGAACCTACAATGTCAGCAGCCTGCAAAGAAAATTTGTATAAGATCTTTTATCGTTGGCATTTACCCCCAGTGAGATTGGCCAAAATGTTTCCAAATGGTTCGCCTGAATGTTGGAGATGCAATCATAAACAAGGAACATTTTATCATATGTGGTAGTCTTATCCCAAAGCAAGGGACTGCTGGCATAAAGAAAAGAAATGGTTAGAAGAGATTATAGGATAAAAGATAGAAATGAAACCAGAAATATTCTTATTGGGCATATTAAGGGGAAATGTTTGTAACAAATTTCAATATATAATACTGCATATATTAACCATAGCTAGAATCGTTTTTTGCTCAAAATTGGAAAAAGAACAACATCCCCTCTGAGCAAATGATAAATCTAAATTGGCAATATATGAAACAACAAATTAAGAATATGAACCTAGGAAATAAATTTGAAAGATTAATAGAAACAATATATTCCACTCAAAAGGCAAACATACTATTAAATGGGGAAAACACAGTCTTTTGAGATAACAAAAGGAGTGAGACAGGATTGCCCACTATCACCTCTGCTCTTCATCCTGACACTAGAAAGTCTTCTGAGACGAATTAGACAAAACCCAGAAATAAGAGGAACCAAAATTAAAAATGAGGAATACAAAATCCAAGCCTTTGCAGATGATTTGGTATTTATTATAGAAGATCCATTAGAAACAGCAAATAGTTTAATGTTAGAACTAGGAAAATATGGAAATGTGGCAGGATTAAAAATTAATAGAGAAAAGACCAAAATAATAACCAAAAATTTAAAGGAAGAACAAAATAAAGAATTAGAAAAAATAGTAGGACTCCAAGTGGTAAAGAAAGTCAAATATCTCGGAATATGGCTAACTGCTAAGTGCTCAACTATAAAAGAAAATAATTATACAAAATTAGTGCAACAAATTTAAAAAGATTTAGAAATATGGGGGAAATTACAACTATCTTTACTAGGGAAAATAGCAACCATAAAAATGAACATTCTACCAAGAGTCCTATATCTATTTCAAACTATCCCCATAAAATTAGAGAAAAAAATCTTCACTGAACTGAATAAAATTATACTAAAATTTATCTGGCAAGGGAAGAAAGCTAGGATAAAATTGAAAGCATTACAGGATGATAGAAGCAGAGGTAGTATGGGGCTACCCGAGTGTGAACTCTACTACAAAGCAGCAGCATTAATTTGGATCAAAGACTGGATAAATTTAAAAAACAGAAGAATATTGACATTAGAAGGCCATGACCTGCAAACAAGATGGCACTTTTTCTTATGGGAAGAAAGCCAAAAGAAACAAAAATATTTCCATACACATTATATTAGAGATGCTCTAATACAGGTCTGGAACAAAATTAAAGCAAAACACTACATGAAAATACCGATATGGCTCTCCACTATGGAAACTATGATACATCCCAATACGCTAGATCTATCAAAAATGATTAGATATAGTGAAATTTTAGATAAGGGGAATCTGAAAACAAATCAAGAACTAAAAGAGAACAATATTAATATAGATTGGTGGCCATATCTGCAATTACAGTCAAGATACAAAAAAGATGTAAAAGAATATGGAATATATACAGAATTGCAACAAATAGATAAAATCTTAATCGGCCCAGAAAACAAATTCATAACGAAAATGTATAAATATTTGCTAGAAGTAACATTAGAAGAAGAAAAAGTCAAAAGCTGTATGATAGCATGGGCCAAAAATTTTGGTTATAATATAGCTCTAGCGGATTGGGAAAATTTTTGGAACATAAACTATAAATTAACACGATCAGCAACATTGAAAGAAAATATATACAAAATGTTTTATCGTTGGCACTTATCACCAACAAGATTGGCCAAAATATATCCAAATCTGGAACCGACCTGTTGGAAATGTAAAAAAGAACAAGGGACCTTCTATCATATGTGGTGGTCTTGCCCGGAATCACAAAAATATTGGAAAAAAATTTGGAAATGGAATCAAGAAATCACGAGAGAACAAATAAAATATAAACCCAAAACCTTCTTGCTGGGAATAATCAAAGGGAATTACGCAAAAAAAAATTTTTTTTACTAACACATCTTCTAACTACAGCTAGAATTGCCTTTGCTCAATCCTGGAAACAAACTACTACTCCTCCAGAAGAATTAATGATAAAAAAAACACTGGACTGCGCAGAGATGGACAAATTAACTCTAAAATTAAAAGATAAAGAGGAATCGGAATATTATGAAATCTGGAATAATTGGTATGAATGGTTAGAAAACAAGAAAAATAATTAAGCCAAAAATAATATATATAAATACATATAGAAATGTGTATAAAAGTACGTAAATATAGAAGCAGAATATTATAAACATGTATAGATAAAGATGATATAACAAGGTACAAATGTTAACATAATGACTGTAATATATGGTGAAAAGAGGAAAACATGTATAGATAAGACGATATGACAATGTACAAAATGTTGACATAACGATTGTAACATATGCTGAAAAGAGAAAAACAATAAAAATTACCAGGAAAAAAAAGCATATATACTTAAAGCAATATATGTAGCTGATAGATGATATATGTGAAGGGTTATTAAGAATGGAACACCCAGATTATTTGAACTGAGGAAATAAATTGATTTGTCATGTATATAAATGTATGGTTGAATATGAGATGATGCATATATATATTATCTATATATTTTTGGTATTGAGGTGATCAATAAATTACTATTTTTCAGAGTATAAGATGCATCTTTTTCCCTCAAAAAAGAGGGTGAAAATCTGAGTGCATGTTATACACTGAATACAACATTTTTTGCCTACTGAAATCCCATCCCCTTTGCAAAAATGGATGTGCAGAGGGTTTGGGAAGCTTGCAAAGTGCTCCTGAGGGCTGGAGAGGGCAAAAACGAGTAAAAACTGGGTTGTTTTTGCTCATTTTTGCTCCCACCCAGCCCCCAGGACAACTTTACAAGCCTCACAAAGCCTCTGTATGCCCCCCTCTTTTTTTTTTTACAAAAACCTGTCCATTTTTGCAAAAACTGGCCTGTTTTTTGCTCATTTTTGCCCCCTCCCTCCCAAGGCCACAGGAGCACTATAAGAGCCTCCCAAAGCCTCTGCATGCCCTATTTGTTTTTGTTTTTTGTTTTGCAAAAAAACGAGGCGGGCAGAGGGTTTGGGAGGCCTGCAGAGTGCAAAAACTTTTTTAAAATTTACCTCTTCAAAATCATGGTGTGTCTTATAGTCCCAAAAATATGGTAGATGAATAAAAAAATATTGGCTGAAAGGATCTACTGCATAACTCAGCGGGGTTTTTTAATGCTACATGTGTTCATTAAAAAAAATACTTGATGATTCTTTCGTTCCTGCTTTGCTTAATCACAGCTGATCATTACAACCAAATGAATGAAATATGGTTTAATTGTGATTCACTTAAACAAGCCAAGAAGAAATTATTTTGAGGAAATCAAGAAGCAAAAGCTTTTGATTCATGATGATTCTACTTATAATAACAAACATCTCCTTTCACTCCCAAAGAAGACAGATATTGAGAATGCAATTTTCATGCTCAGAACATGATAATAGGTAAGAAGCAAATTCCAAATGGGATGTTGTGTATTCAATAAAGACACAACATATATACAAATTAATTATGAATGAAGGCATATATACATATATATGGGTGGGTTCCTGCTGGTTCGCACCGGATCGGGCGATCCGGTTCGTGATCGAACCCGGAAGTAACCGGCACCGGCCATGTGGCTCGTCGTTGCAGCTAGCTCGCTCCCCCGCCCGTCGCAACTCACTCGCTCCCCCGCCCGTCTACACTAGGCTAGCCCAGCCCACCGATCACTGATTGGCTGGAGTCCAGCCAATCAGTGAGCGGGCTGGAGGAGACCCGTTTAAAAACGTGGTGCCAACGGCCAACATTCCTCTTTTGAAAAGAGTCTTTCTCTTTTGGAGACTTCTCTTTTCAAAAGAGTCTTTGCTCGCGATAGCTTGCTGACTGGGTCTGGAGTTTCGTTTCTACTTTCTTCCCTTCACCTTCCAGGAGCTTGCTGCTTTCCTCAGGTAAGCAACTAAGCATGAGGAGGGGCAGCAGGAGGTGGGCAGGCAGGTGGCGGTGGCCAAGTTTTGTGATGGAAGGCCTTTTTCAGGCCTTCCCGATAGAAGCCGTGGCCTCGCATAGGCGCACGAGGCGGCGGGACTCGGGAGGCGGGCGGGCGGCGGGACTCGGGAGGTGGGTGGGCGGCAGTGGCTTAACTTGTGTGAGCCGCGGGCTCGCATAGGCCACACGGTCGAAGATGGGTGGGCGGGTGAGCGGCGGCAGTGGCAGCGACCTAGTTTTGCGCGGGAAGGCCTTCTTCAAGCCATCCCTCTCAAAAGCCGCAGCCTCGTGTACGCCACGCGGCCGAAGGCGGGCGGGCGGGTGGGCGGCGGCGGCAGAGGCCTAACTTGCGCAAGCCACCAGCTTGCGTAGGCAATGTGGCCAAAGGCGGGCGAGCGGCAGTGGCAATGGTGGCAGCCTAACTTGTGTAAGCCGCGGGCTCGCATAGGCCAGGCGGCCGAGGTCCTGGTTTTTTTATTTTTTTAATGTATTTTAAAATAATATTTTATTTAAGAATTATTTTAAAATAGTTTTACTTAAAAGTATTGAGTATAAAATATTTTTAAATGGTCTACTTCAATTTATTGTGTGTGGATCCTTTTTAAAAATTGTCTTAGACTATTTAAAAAAGATTCTATTTCCAATAAATTAAAATAAACAATTTTAAAATATTATATACTCAATACTTTAGAATGTATTGTGCGTAGAATTTTTTAAAATAGTTTTATTGTAATTTGTTGCATATGGAATATTTTAAAATGGTTTCCTTTTTAATTGTATGTGGATCCTTTTTTTAAATTGTCTTAGACTATTTTAAAAAAGAGTCTATTCCCAATAAATTAAAATAAACAATTTTAAAATATTATATACTCAATACTTTAGAATGTATTGTGCGTAGAATTTTTTAAAATAGTTTTATTGTAATTTGTTGCATATGGAATATTTTAAAATGGTTTCCTTTTTAATTGTATGTGGATCCTTTTTTTAAATTGTCTTAGACTATTAAAAAAAAGATTCTATCCACAATAAATTAAAATAAACATTTTTAAAATATTATATGCTCAATACTTTAAAATGTATTGTGTGTAGAATTTTTTAAAATAGTTTTATTGTAATTTGTTGTGTATGGAATATTTTTAAATGGTTTCCTTTTTAATTGTGTGTGGAATAGTTTGAAATGGTTACAATATAAATCATTGCTGGTGAAATAGCAGTAACAGTATAACTTAAAATAGTTACAGTATAAGTTATTGCTGGTGGAATAATGGTAACAGTATACCATGGCTGATACAATACTTTGCAGTATAAATTATTGCTGGTGGAATACTTAACAATGGTTTTTAAGGATTTTTTTATTTATAGATTTTTTTTTCTAATTATTTTTGGGGAATTTTTATTTTTTATTGTTTATAAATTAAAATTACTGCAATAAATGTTACTCATTTTTGCAAATGTTTTCTTTGTGATGCACAATGTTGCTTAAAAGTGTTCAGATCAGGTTTATGTGTCTCAAAGTGGCTGCTTTTCCATGGGCAGGCCAGGTTGGTGCAAGGCAGATTTAGTGTGTTTCACCCTCGTTGTTAGGTAATTCTGAGGTGGTTGATGGCTCTGTGAGCTTCCTGGCACTGTCCTTTATAATTTCCCACAATGTCTTGATAATTTTTATTCCAGTGGCTTTGTCTTTCCTGTCCTTAGGGTTAGGGGGAAAAAACTGGTTTCATTTGCAGTCTTTTTTTGGGGGGGGGAATTATTTTTTGGTTTTTTCCTGGCATTGTCATAGTTTGTGTGGGTGTCGGTGTGTAATGTCACACAGTTATCTACGCATTAATAATGATCTAGTAATATTTGTTTATACATTTTAGAGACCCTACCTTACATAATTGGTGTTTTCTTTCATACTTTTGAAATTCTATTTTCTGTTTCCATTAGTTAGCAATTGCTAAAACAAATCCCATGTGAAAAAGTATTCAAAGCCTTCTTGATTTTAATTGTCAATTTATTTATTCCTGCACATTGTAATATTTATTCATTTTCATAACTCTGTTTTTCCACTGTTGTGCAAACACAATTCCAGCAGCTGCCAACATGTGTAAAATTAAAGATATATTGTACTCCCTTTCAAATGGCCAACAAAATATTTCTGGTTTTAATTCCATATCTTACTTTACCATTGCTTCTAACCATTAACTTCTGAATAGCTACAAATTCCTGTTTTTTGGAACTGAGAACTAAATCTACCTATGACATTCATTCTTGAACTGAAGACTATATCTTTCCTGTTTCTCATCCTTCCTGAAAAGACTATACATTGTTGGTTGAAATCAGAGGTCCCTTCTGTTACCTGTAGTCCTCAGCTTACAACCCTCAGTCCAATATTGTTTTATTTCTTTGGCAGGCAGTTAGTATTACTTAGCATAATGAAGAGGCAACAGAGTATGACTGCTTTCTTCTCCAAAAACCAAGAGTTGAGGAATCAGCTGATCCAAAACAGGCACCACTAGCAGCACCAGCAGCGCCAGTACCACCAGCATCGCCAGTACCACCAGCACCGCCAGCAGCGCTGCCAGTACCACCGCCAGCAGCGCCAGCACCACCAGCACCACCAGCACCGCCATCACCACCGGCACAACCACTACCAGATATTTTGGGCAACAAAGTCGATTGAAAAGGTGGTGAGCAGAAGACGGGCAAGCCGGTGATCTCTCCTCTGTAAGTAGCTGTCTTTATTGCTGGCTGTGTGGTGTGGTCTGTGCTGTGTTCATCCTTGAGATGGTGAAGTACAAAGCCTTCATGCTTTCTGTGTCTTTCTTTATGCAGGTATTTTGGGCAACAAAGTCGATTGAAAAGGTTGTTGGAGCAAGGTGGTGCAGAAGACGCAAAAAAGGAGAGTAATTTTCCTTTTCTATTATTTTGTGTGCTTGTTTCATCCAAATGCAGTGCATGCAGTTAAGGTCTTGCTTTCTGTGTCTGTCTTTATGCAGGTTGTTGGAGCAAGGTGGTGCAGAAGATGCAAAAAAGGAGAGTAATTTTCCTTTTCTATTATTTTGTGTGCTTGTTTCATCCCAATGCAGTGCATGCAATGAAAGAGTTCGTTTCTGTGTGTTTTCTTTGTGCAGCCGATTCACTGGAGTCTGTGATACTGAACACTGGCAAGAACAGTCATCTTACTTCTGTAAGTAGCTCTTTTATTGTTTTTCTACTTATTTTAATCTTATTGTAGTTCACCCATTGGGGCAAAGAATTCAGTGACATTGTCTTGACCACTCCCACCCGGTCACATGGCCGGCAAGCCACTCCCACCCGGTCACATGGCCGACAAGCCACTCCCACCCGGTCACATGGCCAGCAAGCCACTCCCACCCGGTCACATGGCCGGCAAGCCACTCCCACAAAGGAGGCCACACCCACAGAGTACGTTCCCAAAAAATTTGAAACCCACCACTGATTTTATATATATATATATGTGTGTGTGTGTGTGTGTGTGTGTGTGTGTATGTGTGTATGTGTGTGTGTGTGTGTGTGTTGTAATTGTACTGATAAATAAATAAAGGGAGACTAGGATAGATCTATTTCGAGCTAATTAGCTCTCATCAGCTAGCCATACCCTTACTGGGATTAGAACCCGGGCTGTATATATCTTAGGCAGGAGTCTTAACCACTAAGCCATGGGTTCTCTTCCTTATCAGTTGAGCCAGGGAAATAGGTATGTATTTATGTTACAACCCAGGGTAGTCATGCCAGGGGAGAGCTAATTAGCTCGAAATAGATCTATCCTAGTCTCCCTTTATTTATTTATCAGTACAATTACAACACAAATATAAAAAGGCAACAGTAAAAATAAAAATATGGTTTTCTGCCTGCATGGTCTTTGTGATAAGCCGAAGGACAGAAAGAGGGAGTGGTGACCTTCCTCCCATATTTGGTCATACCAGGGGTTGTAACACAAATACATACCTATTTCCCTGGCTCAACTGATAAGGAAGAGAACCCGTGGCTTAGTGGTTAAGACTCCTGCCTAAAATATATACAGCCCGGGTTCTAATCCCAGTAAGGGTATGGCTAGCTGATGAGAGCTAATTAGCTCAAAATAGATCTATCCTAGTCTCCCTTTATTTATTTATCAGTACAATTACAACACAAATATAAAAAGGCAACTGTAAAAATAAAAATATGGTTTTCTGCCTGCATGGTCTTTGTGATAAGCCGAAGGACAGAAAGAGGGAGTGGTGACCTTCCTCCCATGTTTGGTCATACCAGGGGTTGTAACACAAATACATACCTATTTCCCTGGCTCAACTGATAAGGAAGAGAACCCGTGGCTTAGTGGTTAAGACTCCTGCCTAAGATATATACAGCCCGGGTTCTAATCCCAGTAAGGGTATGGCTAGCTGATGAGAGCTCATTAGCTCGAAATAGATCTATCCTAGTCTCCCTTTATTTATTTATCAGTACAATTACAACACACACACACACACACACACACACACACATATATACAAAGAATATGTTTATTCTTATTAATATGCATTAATTTTATTAATACATTGATATTAATATACTTTTATTCTTATTGAATAAATTCTTTGCTGTTAATTATTGAAATTAACAGCAAAACAAATTTGATATAAAAATTAAGAAGGAAAATCATTTCCAAACTAACCAAATGAACATATCCAGCAATTTTTTTGTTCTGCCTACAATTTATAAAAGTAATAATTTTCAACACTCCAGCAAAGAGATGAAATGAAAATGAAATGAGAATAACCAGGGGATTCACTTAGCAATAAATATTTATCATTCGAAATAATTACATAGAAAGGGAAGGTTTTCCCCCTCAAACAAATATCTATGAATTCGGTGGAATTCTCTTGCATCAACTGAGATTAAGTTAACTTTATTTAGCATTGAAAAAAAGGAACAGATTAAAAAAACAAATACAAATAGGCCTGAAAGGAAGAGAAACTTCCCGTGTGCTTCTGACAGAATTAGAATCTTTAACTTATATTACTCTTATTTGCATAGGCTGAGAATGAATATTTCCAACTGAAAGAGTCTCCTCATGCTAATGTGGATTATAGGAAATCAGGCTTCTTAATTGTTAACAGTTCCATGTATTGAGAGGTTCCCCATAACAAGCATTCCGTACATATGAAAACTATATATTGAGAAGGAAGTGAGACAGGCATGCGGACTGAAGAGGAGTAGAAGTTCTAAGCATTTTCACTAGGAAATAGGAGCCATTGGAAGAACTTGTACTTTTACTTTACTTTACTTTATTTCAAACTTTTATACCGCCCGCTCTCCCAGAAGGGACTCGGGGCGGTGTACAGTCAGATTAAAAACACATAAATACAAGAAAATAAATACAAACATAGTTAAATACTAAATACTTAAAATACTTAAAAGAGGATGCTGGAGGTAAGATAAGACTATGAATGGGCCAAGCCGGCTAAACGGAACAGATGAGTCTTCAGTTTTTGTCGGAAGGAGCGGAAGTCGGTGGTGGTTCTGATATCGGGGGGGAGGTCATTCCAGAGGGTTGGGCCCATCACAGAGAAGGCTGTACTCCTAGGCACCGCCCGTTGGCATTGCTTGGTGGATGGCACCAGGAGGAGTCCCTCCCTGTGAGAGCGAATTGGTCGCAGGGAAGTATGTGGTAGGATGCGATCCCGCAAGTAACTAGGTCCTATGCCATGGAGCGCTTTAAAGATGGTAATTAACACCTTGAAACGCACCCGAAAGACATGAGTGACAGTGCGTAGGGCATCCCGGTCCAGTAGGGGGCGCAATTGGCGCACCAGGCGAACCTGGTGGAACGCCCCCCCTTGCCACGGCTGCCACATGGTCATCCATTGACAGCCGGGCATCTAGGAGGACGCCCAAATTGCGCGCCCGTTCCACAGGGGTCAGTTGCTCGCCCCCTATGGCCAGTGATGGTATCAACTGGCTGAACCGGGGTGCCGGTAGCCATAGCCACTCAGTCTTGGAGGGGTTGAGCTTGAGTCTGTTGTCCCCCATCCAGACCCCGACGGCTTCCAAACACCGGGTCATCACCTCGACAGCCTCGTTGGGGTGGTTTGGGGTGGAAATGTACAGCTGAGTATCATCAGCGTACAGATGATACTCCACCCCAAAACCACGGATGATCTCCCCCAGCGGCTTCACATATGTGTTGAACAGAAGGGGCGAGAGGACTGACCCCTGCGGCACCCCACAAGTGAGTGGCCTCAGGGTCGACCTCTGCCCCCCTGCCAACACACATTGCGTCCGGTCGGAGAGGTAGGAGCCGAACCACCGCAGGACGGTGCCTCCAACTCCCATCCCCCCCAGCTGGCGCAATAGGATACCATGGTCGATGGTATCAAAAGCCGCTGACAGATCTAATAGGACCAGGATAGAGGAACAACCCCTATCTCTGGCCCTCCAGAGATCATCTACCAACGCGACCAAGGCTGTCTCCGTGCTGTGTCCGGGCCGGAAGCCTGACTGGCGTGGGTCTAGATATTCGGATTCCTCAAGGTGTTGTGGAAACTGCTGTGCCACCACATTCTCTACAACCTTCGCTAAAAAGGGAAGGTTGGAGACTGGACGGTAATTAGCTAGCTCCATCGGGTCAAGGGAAGGCCTCTTGAGTAAGGGCCTCACCACCACCTCTTTCAAGGTGGTAGGTAAGGACCCCTCGCCCAATGAGGCGTTCACCAAGCCCAGTAGCCAGCCTCGTGTCACTTCCCCGGATGCCTGTACCAACCAGGAGGGACACGGGTCCATTAAACATGTGGTCGGTCGCAGCCGTCCACGCAACCTGTCCAAATCTTCGGGGGCAACAGAATCAAACTCCTCCCAGATTGGTCTCACAAGACTCACTGTTGACGGCTCCTCTGGTCCACTGAAGGGGGCCCATCCGCTCCGGATCTGAGCGATTTTGTCCTGCAGATATTCCCCAAACTCCTCTGCTCTGCCCAGTAAAAGGGCTTCCCGCGTCCCCTGTGATAAGAGGGAGCGGGTCACCCGAAACAGGGCGGCAGGGTGGTTATCGGCGGATGCAATAAGAGTGGCACAATGTCTACGTTTGGCCACTCTTAATGCCACAAGGTCCGTGAATAGGCTCTTACCTGTGTTCGATCAGATTCGGAGCGTGAGGACCTCCACCTGCCCTCTAGGCGTCTCCTATGGTGCTTCATCACCCTCAGGTCCTCGGTAAACCAAGGAGCCCGGGTGGGTTGTCGCCGCAGGAGAGGCCGCAAAGGCGCAACTCAGTCCAGGGGCCCAGCGGCCGCCCTATTCCAGGCGGCCACTAGGTTCTCGGAGTGAGAGCGGGTCAGGGCTACAGGGAATGGCCCAAGCTCCGTCTGGAACCTGTCCAGTTCCATCAGGCGCCTGGGGCGGTACCAACTTGGACAGTTTGGTTCCGCCTCCTCGCGGTGGGGGGTAGCGCCAGGGAAGTCCAGCTGGAGAAATGAGTGATCTGACCATGACAGGGGAGTAATAATTACATCCCCTCTTCCCAGATCACTCGTCCACTGTTCAGATACAAAAACAAGGTCCAGAGTGTGGCCACCTTCGTGTGTGGGGCCCTGAATTAATTGGGTCAGGTCCATGGCTGTCATGGAAGCCATGAACTCCCGAGCTACCTCGGATGCTTCCCCCATCGACGGCAAGTTGAAATCCCCCATGACCACAAGCTTGGGGGTCTCAACTGCCGTTTCTGAGATCAGCTCGAGGAGCTCGGGCAGGGCTGCTGATGCATAGCGAGGAGCCAAGTCTACAATCAGCAAGCCCCACTGCCTCCCTGGGCCCCATTTCACACCAAGGGACTCACACCCGGGTATCTGAGGTACAGTGAACTCCCTCGGCTCTAGACATTCCCGTATAACTACCGCCACCCCACCACCCTTACCCAGGGCCCGAGGCTGATGGAATGCACGGAAACCTGGTGGGCACATTTCCACGAGGGGTAAACCACCCTAGTGGCCCAACCAGGTCTCCGTTATCCCTGCAAGGTCCAGCTCCCCCTCTGAGATCAACTCATTAATGAGGGGGGCCTTGTTGGTCACGGACCTTGCATTGCAGAGCATCAGCCTCAGGCCCTGGCTCTGTAGTTCCTGACCACCTGGATTGCAGGGGTTGGTACAAATGACCGGGCGTATCCAACAGCCACGGTCTCCCAACCGACCTTGTGGTCTTCTCCTGTCCTCACATCCCCTCCTCCCCGCGACCGTTGTAATAAGACAACCCTCTGTTGGAATGTCCTTTCCCCTCCCCCCCTCCACCACACTTACTTCCCTCCTAGACTCACCTGTTCGCCTGACACTGCCCCCCCTCCTGGGCAGATTAACCCCCCCCACCCTGAAACCCTTCCTGGAACCCTCTAAAAAAGATAAAAAACATTTGGTTAAAAACCCCCTAAGCTTCCGTTTCCTCCACCTCTCGGGGTCTATAAACCCGTCATCAAGGCGGCCCCTTACAAGCGTCAAGGGCCATGCCTGCCAGAGGGGGGATTCCCGCAGGCGGAGCAGGTCTAACCTCGAATAAATAATCTTAAAAAACACGATGGGGTCAAAGGTGCTGTAGATAGTAAGTGGTCAGTCAAAAAAGGGGGGGAGAGTCATCAAATGTCCAAGTGGTCTGTGTGGTGGAGAGATGGTCCAAAGGGTGGTAGCAACCTAGATGATCCTAGGTGGGTGGGTGAGACTTCATAGAGAGTTCTCCAGTAATCTGGAGTTCCCCATTGGGTGGGGGCCGATGTTCTTGGGGGCAGATGTTCTTGGCCTAGACGTCCCTTTGGCCTACCCATGGCCCTAATATAGGGCTTCCAGCGGCCTCCGGTGTTCTAGGCCGCCCCCAGCCTCCATTCCAGTCCTGCTCTCTCATGACTCCCACCCAAAATCCAGATGTTACTAGCTCTCACCCAATGTCCTGATGATCCTGGCGTCCATGGCAGATCTTTCAACGGCTGCTGCTGGTGCCAGCGGGCCTGAGGACGTGGGAGCCGCCGGGAAATGTCCTAGCAGCGGCGTTGCTCCTCTCACTCTGCTCGGTGCTGCCGTCGCCGTTGCCATTGTCAGCCTCTTTTCCTCTCCTACCAGCCACTCTCGCCAGCCTCTCTCCTTCCAACGTCGCTGCAGCCTCTTCCTCTCTGCTCAGCATCGCCGCAGCTGCAGCTGCAGCTGCAGCCTCTCTCTCGCAACCTCACAGCCTCACAGCCTCTCTCTCCTCTCGCCCTCACTCTCTGCATCGCTGCCGCTACTGCAACGCCGCCATTGCCATTAACGTTGCTGGCTTCTCTCCCCGCTCCACACTCTGCCTTCTTTCCAGCCTTCCCTCCAGCCTCCCGACCTGCCCTGGTGGGCCCAAATGGGTCCAAAATGGGCCAGGGTGGTCGTGCTGCCTGACTCCCGGCCCTCAGATGGAACGAGGGCTGGTTACAGCCTCTTCCCCCATCGCCGAGCTCCTTGGTGTTCCCGGAGCTCAGGAGGCAACCGCCATCGCCGGAAGCTCCTCCTCCTCCTCATATTTACTATATTACCACCATGTTTTCTAAATTGATTCATCCTCAGTACAACAATTGGTTAAGCATACATCCCTGGGAATAAGACAATTGACTCCTGCAGAATTTATTTCCTCTATCAGTGTGTATTTATGTGAATATGTAAGTACAAAAGAGAAGTTCATGAGACAAAATGGTTTTATGTTTAAATACCAAGGGAGAATCAATAATATTATAAATTGAGTTCCTTATATTATAGAGTATTCATATTGCCAATAGTTACTAACTGAATTATTAATATTGAGAATTTGTCCTCTTTCCTGTAGTGTTACTTCTGTCTTAACAAGAAAACTGTCTGCAAGAAAACAAACAAGCTCAGAGAGCACCAAGAACCTCTCAGAAAAAAAAAACTATGAAAGACTCCAATAAGAGATAACAAGTAGGGAAACTGGGCAATGTGTTAGATATATTTAGAGCTATTTATTTTGTCTGCTCTTTGTTGGGAAAATATCTTAAATTCAGGATCACTTTCCTTTGAATAAAAGCAGCATTATGCTGTTCTTTTTTAATAGAATTTATTAATTTCCAGACATTTATGATAATCATGGTACATGTACTTTTAATGCAACAGCTGTCAAGAATTAGCATCAATTGTTGAAGATTGGCCAATTTATAGCCTGACACAATGATTCAGCTTTTTCATTTTCATTTAGATTTGATGAAGTGGTAAAATGACCATCTTTACTAAAGGTCTAAGTAATATCAGTCCTTGATTTTAAAAAGGGAGAAAATTGAAAGCTGCAGAATATCACAGAGGTTGATCTTAAATCTTCCAGATCCATCTTTTGAAAATGGTTCTGCAGGTATGAGGTGAACCATTACAAAGTTGTTTTAACAATGTTTAATGTATTCTTTTCAGAAGAATACAGAAGTCAATTATATCCTTGGTGAAGGCCCTTCCCATCCCTAATCTCATTAATGAACAGGGCAGCTTCATTGCTAAAAGATCAAAATATCTCTGATTTGATCAACCAATTTAAGCATCTTACTCAGGTGGTGGTGTTTATCAAAGATATAACTATTAATTACTATTTTTTCATCCTGCTTCTAACAACATTTTAAAAAAAAAGAATTTTATTGGTTTTTACAAATCTTTATAGGAAAGGGTAAAGAGGTACAAGAAAATTTTGACAGCTACATCATGCGAAAGGTAGAAATCCCCCCGAATCTCACAACTTTTACAGAAAAAAAGGAATTAAAAATTAAAAAATATACATTGGCAGCTTTTTGTTTTGCATATCAACAATATGTTCAATCATCTTTTATGTCACTTCCAACAATTACATTATAACAACAATTGCAATAATGTTTCAAACTCATTTTTGTGACCTGAGTCTTTCCACTATTGCTTCCTCCCCCCTGTCTTCCGGTAGAGCCATGGCCCCTCCCCCCTATATCTTGTGTACTGTCCCCTGTTCCATCTAGAGAGGCACTGTATTTTTCAATGAAAGCCTCTGCCTCCACAACTGTATTAATTCTAATTCTAGTGCCCTTCCAGAAAATCACCATTCTTTCTGGCAATAACCATCTAAACCAAACTCCTTTATTATATAATTTCTTTGATAAAGAGGAATATTTCTTCCTCTTATCTCTTACTTTCTTCGGAATTTGTTTAAGAATGGTTATTTCTTTGTCTTTATATTTTAATGGTCCCACCCTTTGAGCTCCTAAGACCTCATCTCTTGTAGTCTTTCTAAGAAATTTAACATGTATTTCCCTTGGAACATTGTGTGTTCTAGCGTATGCTGAGTTGATCCTATAAATCAAATCAATATCCCACCATAGCTGTTGTTTATCTCTTTTAATATATTCTGCTAAAATTGTGGTCATGATCTCCTTAAGGTCTTCATTTTCTGTCTCTGGTAAGTTTTGAAATCTAAGAAAAAAAGACATTATTTCAAATTCCATTTTTATCATATGATTTTCAAATTCTCTATTCCCCTTCTGGACAATCTTAACGTCCTCCCTCAGCCAGTCGTGTCTTCCTCCAGTACATCTATTCTCTGTTTATTTTGTGTTGCTTGTTGTTGCATTTCTCTGAGTTGATCATTTAAGTCTGCCAGTTGTTTTTTCAGTTTGTCTTGTCCCTTCATAATAGTTTGAAACATTTGGGCAACAGATAAATCCTTTGAACTCTCTTCAGTTGATTTAGGTTGTAGAAATGAAGCCATTTGTGTCTGTTGAGTAATTGGGCTAGACGTGGAAGATGTCGGGGCCGAGGATGCCTTGCCAGGCAGTGGCTTTTTAGGACCCATGTTAAGTTCAGAGATAGCTGTAAGTCTTACACAGAAGAAATGGTGTCTGTGGAATACACAGCTGGGAGAGATCATGAGGCAAACAAGCCCAGAAGTGAAAGTTAGCTAACAACATTTTTTAACCCCCCGGAGACAGTTTAAATGTCTCTATTAAATATAATAAACCCTGAGGAACATGGAGTTGAGCTAACAGATGATTGGTTGAACTTTACCAAATAGCTTGTCCTTTCCCTCAGGTTTTATGCATATAAGTGTAAGTACAAAGGAATTAGATCAAATAGTATCCTGGATGCTTCTAAATAATATAATTGTCAAAGTTCTGACAGATGCCCTAATTAATTCATGAGTCTCAAGCCATGTTTCAAAAGAAACCATATTTATTAGGAGGAGCATGTCCTCAACTACTCGAGTGAGGTAAACTCTGTAGTACGTAGTTTATGATTCTACTTTGACCCTGTTTCCCCCCCTCTTCTCAGTCTCTGTCATAAATCACATTTTCCAACGAGGCACTCCCACGGACTGTCTCCTGTGCCACCTCGAATCAAGGATTCGCTGAACCTCATAATGGGTTTGTCCCCCTATGACCATGGGGTCTGGTGGCTCACGGGATAGTGGTCCCAGGTTCGATCTGACCATGTGTTTTAAGAGGCTTCTATGGAATACTGGGTATATCTTCCCTAGCAATTTCAATTGCACTGTGACTGGGTTGAGGATCTTTACTATGCGGAATGGTCCCATAAACCTTGGCCTTAGTTTCTTGCTAGAGAGTTTTAACCTCAAATATTTTGTGGAGAGGTAGACCTTCTCTCCCAACTGGGATGGCTGTTGCGGAGCTCGGTGTTTGTCTGCCTGTTTTTTATAGGCTTGTGCTGCTTTAGCTAGCGCTTTCTTGACATTCTCCCAGGTTGCTTTCAGCATTGACATCCAATTGGTCAAGCTGACTAAGGAGGAGGGTGTTCCATGGAGGCATTGGGACAAATTACATGCTGTTCACTGCTTTGAATGGGGTTAGTCCCGTGCTACTGTGAACTGCATTATTGTACATGACCTGAGTGAAAGGCAAGAGGTCTGCCCAAACAGACAGCTGGTGGTTCACATAGCACCCCAGGTACTGTTTTACCATGGTGGTCAGTCTCTCTGCCCCCCATCCCCCATTGGTGCTCAGATGAAAGGGCGAACTAAGGCCCTGGGACAACCCAATGGAGTGCAGGAACTCCCTCCAGAACTTAGCCATGAACTGGACCCCTCTGTCTGAGATAATTCTTCATGGTACTCCATGCAGGCAGTAGATGTGCTTCAGAAACAATTTAGCCATCTAATGGGCTGAGAGTAGTTCACTGCAGGGTATGAAGTGCACCTATTTGGAGAATACGTGTATCACAGTCCAGATCACCATGTTTCCCCCACTTTTCTGCAGCTCCACTATAAAGTCAATTGCGATTTCCTCCCATAGCCTTGTTGGTTCTGCTACCAGTTACAGCAGTCTGAGGGGTTTTCCTGGTCCTTTCTTCACTGTGGCACAGATGGTGCAACTTTTCACATAACTGTCCACGTCTTTCTTTATGCCGGGCTACCAGAACTGCCTCTGTGCTAAGTGTAAAGTCTTTAGGAACCTGAAGTGACCTGCCAGTTTAATGTTGTGGCTCTTCTGGAGGATTAGTGTGTATAGAGATTCTGGGATGTAGAATGTTGATTGTCTCGGACCAGGGGTCTGCTAGCACTTTGATTTTGAGTTTTGTGGTTAGATTGCTAGCTGGTTCGCCTTGCCAGTTGCAAGACCAACTATTTGAGTAGGGGGAAACAATGGTATCTACTACCTGCTCCCGTTTGCATTTGTACTGGGGCATGTGAGAGAGGGTGCCAGCTAGAAATCCCCCCCCTCCCCGGGATGTGCTTTAGCATGAAGTCGAAATGGTTGAAGTATTTAGCCCAGCAGACTTGTCTGGGTGATAGTTTTCATGGGGTCCTGAGGGCCTGCAGATTTTTGTGGTCAGTCCAGGCTTTGAACTGTCTCTGGCTCTCTTCCAGTAAGTGGCACCAGGTTAGCAGTGCACATCTCACCTCAAAAGCCTCTTTTTCCCATGTGGTTCATTGTCTCTCTGCGTCTATGAGCTTGTGGGAGGTGTAGGCGCAGGGCTGTAGATTATCTTGGCTATATCTTTGCAGTAGCGCTGCTCCCACTACCATGTCACTGGTGTCTGCTTGGATAACAAAGTGTTGTTTGGAGTCAGAATGCTTCAGCACTGGTTCCTTTGCAAACATTTCTTTTAGTGTTTCAAATGCCTTTTAGCAGGTTATCTCACTGTAGAGGTTGTCCTGGGTGAGGTTTTGTCCCTGGGCCCCTATCTTTAAGAGGTCCATCATGGGTTTGGCGATCTTTGTGAAGGAGGGGATGAATTGTCTGTAGAAATTTGCGAACCCTAGGAAGCTTTGTAGCCATCTGTGGGTGCGAGGGGGTTGCCAGCCTAGGACAGCTTGTACTTTAGCTGGGTCCATCTCTATGCCCTCATTTGACACTCCATAGCCCAGGTAGTCTAGCATTTTGATAGCTTGACGTATAGGTTGGCTACCAGAAATTTTTCCAATACCAGGCGGACTAAGGGTATATGGTCGTTCATGGTCTCAGTGTAGATGAGGATGTCAAGTAGACCAGTTCCCTCACCATTGGATCAGTTTCACCCTCATCCTTGCTGTTGTAGGATTCTGGTGACTGGTCATCATCGCCTGGGGCTCCCCCTTCTTCAGATGGGTGGGGAGGGAACTCTGCAGCCTGGAGGACCTTCTGAGATGTGTTGGTGGCATGCTTGGGGCCTCGCTCTGGTCATACCCTTGGTGGTGGCTCTGGCCTTGGTTTTGGGACTGGGGTTGTGCATACTGATGCCATGTAGTCTATCCCCCGCATCTGTAACATTTCAGCAGACTTCGTGGGAAGGCTGGTTTGGGGGCCAACTGTGATGCTATGGCTCCCCATTGACTGGGTGGTCTCTGGTTGGGTTGACCTCTCTCAATTTCATGTCGTTGGTATGGAACCTGCCATCGACTTTTATGGCTACTCGGTACCACTCAGAGAGTCAATTTGAGATGCTCCAGTAGGTGGTTACCTGGGGAATTTGCTTGTCCAGGCTCGTTCTGGTAAAGTACACTAACAGCTTCTCTGGTATTGGGGTAATTTTCCAATGACTCTCCTGAATTCTACATCTTGCAGTTGGGAGGGCTGTCCTCTTGTGGAGGGCTGCTAGCCATTCCCTTGCTTCTCTCTTTAGTTCCTCTATGATGGTATTCACTATGGCCCTGGGGAATGGGTAAAGGTGTCCCTAGTGTTCTAGGTGGATCTCAGCTGAGTTGAGGAATAGACCTAGATGGTCTGATTCCCCATCAAATTCCCCCTTGAAGTGGAGTGGTTCGTTCAGCACTACTCCTTTGTCCTGTCGGCCACAGTAAGCTTGCGCTTGATGTAGTTGGCCCTCTTCCTGAGCTCTAGTTTGGAGAGAGAGGGGGGTATGAAGTTTCCAAGAGTTGCCCTAATTAATTTACAAGCCCTGAGACAAAGTTCAAAAAACCCCATTCGTTTATTAAGACTAACATCTTGGCACGGACTTCTGTGTAGCTGAAACTAAATCACACTTAATGGCACCTGACCTTTACCCCTGTGCCCCCTCCCCTCTGGCTGAGGTCATCAATCACATTCTCCAACAGGACGTTATGGCACGGTTCTGGACATGCACATTCACATCCCAGTACAGAAATAGGAGACTTTTACTCTGACCAAAAATATGCATGGCATTACACACCCCTTCTTAAGTTGATAGTAGTCATGGAAATGCCTTAGGCATTGACATCCGGCTCCCCTCACTTCCTGAAAGCAACCTGTATAAAACAAAGCAATTTGAGTACAGGTATATTACTTAGGGATGTGTCCCTCCCCCAGGCTTGCTTGGATTTTCTGCATGGAATTTTGTTATAAGGCAATCAGCCTGCATATTTCACCCAAGGCGCCTCTGATTATGGCAGGGTTCTGGACATGTGCATTCCCATTCCAGTACAGAAATATGAGACTTTTACTCTGACCAAAAGTATGCATGGCATTTCCCTCCCCTTCTCAAGGTGATAGTAGTCATGGAAATGCCTTAGGCGTTGACAGGGGGTTGCCTGCAGCATGGGAGTGTCACTGGCTGCAATCTCAGGCTCTTCCTCTTCTGACGGAGGAAGAAGGGAGCTGCATTTCAGTCTGTGTCTCCTCACTTCAAAAGGATCAGCTGTCCCTCCTCCCTCTTTTGGCCAGCATGAAGGCCCCTTCTCATGAATGGTGGCTCAGTCAAATTCATACCTCAGTTGCTCTATGGAACTCCCCAGGGGGTCCATCAGGCGCTTTGGGAACCTGGCTTGTGCCCAATCCCACCTCCAATCCACTCTTCCCAGTTTGCTAAGGAGCTTTCCCTTTTTCTGGGCATTGGGATGAGGGAACTCAACCTTAGGTACTTTAGGGATTATCTTCCACCAATACTCATCCCTTTTTGCTTCTGCTCCTGGAGCATCCATCTTAGCTTTGATGTCAGGAGAGGGCTGCTGACAGTCTATGCTTTGCTTACTTGCTATTGGCTGCCATAGAAAAAGGGAGGGTGAGGGCATGGTATTTGGGATGGGAAAAAATGGTGCTGGAGGTGATATGGTAAAGGGAGTTTTCTTCTCACCATCTTCTGTGCATGCTGATGACCGGTGTTTGGACCCGGTCAAGGCCAACTGTCCTGCATACCAACGTAATGATGTTGTCTGGAGATGCAACCCACATGACACCTTAGGGAGTTGCAGATTGGACACTGGAGAAGGGGTTATTGGAGGGAGGGGGTTGGGCAATCATTTGATATGTATGTGTTGGCGCCTTTCTGGCTCAGATCTTGCTTTACTTTCACAGCTATCTTTTCATAACCAGTAAAAGTACTTTTTAATCCAACAAACAATGGAGTTGGGAGTTTTCTTTCTTGGTTACTGAAGGAGGCACGCCTGACAGCTGCATTCTGGTTGCAATCAGGCTGCTGTGTCCTGGGATTGCCAGGTTGGAGGAAATCTCTGCCTCCTTTTGGATAGCTTGCAGCAGGCTTTCTTTGGATAGCCTGTCCTCTGCCATGGTTGCCTGAGTTTCCCTCCAAGCACCCCAGATATCGGGGAGGGATCGGAGGGTTCAAGATTCAGGAAGTCTGGTAATGTTGATTGATTTTAAGAAGAGAGCTGACCTGCTGTCAAGGTTCTAACAGATGCCCTAATTAATTCATGAGTCTCGAGCCAAGTTTTTTAAAAAAACCAGTTATTTAGCATGTCGGCAGCTACTCGAGTGAGGTCAACTCTGTGGTACATAGTTTATGCTTGATTATGTTTCCCCCCTCCTCTCAGTCTGTGTCATAAATCACATTCTCCAACAAGGCATTCCGGCGGGCTGTAAAAGTCAATGCCTCATCAGCCAGCTTTGGTAATCTGAGATCCGACCCTGAAAGAATGTATGCATGGAATGTGCTTCCCCATTGCTGCAACTTGAGAGCAGACTAGAAATGCTTTTGCGAGTTGACAATAATTCTAATATGTCAGTGTCTAAGCTAAAGATAAGTATAATCATGATTTTCTGCTCCTTAAAATATAATAAAAATGTGAATTTTTTTGTGTTTCCTTTGATTTAATTCATGTATATAGCAATTTGAAAAATGGATAATACATCATTTGTTTGTTAACTTGTTCATTTATGCTTTGGGGTCTTTTGACTAGAAATAAAATTGAAATGAATTTATGTAGTTTATATTCAAATTGCTCATTTGGATCAATAGCAGATTGTATATACAGTATAGGTACAATATAATGCATACATAGAAACACCTTTAAGATGGTTTGAGCACATAATTTAATAAACTACACCCATTATGGTGTCCAAAACTACAGCCTTCCAAAGAACTAGGAAACAAAACTTTGTAATAATTGAAGTTAATATCTCATCTTGACTATCTATATACAGGTTCAGTTTCCGATACCGTGTTTCCCCAAAAATAGGACATGTCCTGATACTAAGCCCAATCGGGCATTTCAGGACATGGGCTAAAATAAGCACCCCCAACTCGTGAGAAGGTTTTTTTACAAAGTGTTTCCCTGGACACAAGGGTGAGGAACGTGATGGAGCTGGAAAAGTAAGACATGCTGGAGCGCAATTTGGGGGTTGGCAGGTGGGGCAGGGGATGGAGTGGGGTGGAGGCTCCTGCAACCTACCCATTCCCGTTCAGAACAATAAATCTCCGCTACCTGCCACAGGATGAGACGGCGGGAACCAAGCACCTTCCTGCACCTCGAAAGCGGCTTCGTCCGGGTGCTGGTGCGGGGACTGGTGATGACGTAGCCGCCACCAGCGTGAGGGTGTTGTTGGTGCCAACATCTTGCAGGCTGGGCGGACAGAGGTGCTGAGATTGGCCATGGGTGGCTCCCATCTGCTTCATCATCAGCGCCACGTACATGCTACAGAGCTGCCTAGAAATCCGAGCACTTCTCACCTGCCCCACCTGCCACCTTCCAGAAAACAATAAGCAACCCCCTCCCCTATAATAAGGCCAAGGCCATATTTCGGGGGTCAAGGAAGAATGGGGATTGTATTAAAAATGTTGGACAAATGAGCTATTATGAAATGTTATTGATGTAATTATGATAGCTATGAGTATATTCTTCTACTTTCATGAATTTGGTAATGGTTCTTGTTTAGTCTTTGACTTCAAAAATATTTTCTTCCATTTATAATTTCTTTAGTTTATACTAGTATTAAATCAAAGCTACTTTATTTATGTCAATATCAAAATGACATCAAAATGATATTTACATATTTTTATGTCACTACAAACTGTTAGTTTGAAGACAGAACCTAAATATTGTTAATATTTCATTGAGAAGCACTTGGTTCTGGAAACCTTATTAATTAAAAAAAACCCATAGATTTCAATCATGTATAAACCTGAAATACCAAGAAAACTAGAAGATGGTAGATGCCTTGATAATGCTATTCTATTTTTCTATATCTGTTTCTGAATTTAGTCTCAATGTATGTCCCTGCAGTGATGTTCAGTTGGAAGGGGGGCCGTTACACTGTAAGAGAGTGAGTAGCAGGGTCTCACAGTGAACCGGTCTCTTTTCTTACTGTGTCAAATTTCTCCCAATAACTATGATTGACATAGGGAGCAAGCTACTAATTGTATTATTTGTATTATTTTGTTAAATGTTCATTGTATTTTATTATTACTAAGCTTGGGAACAAACAGTAATAATTAGTGGTATTGTTTTCAAATTTCCATAACTCCCAAATATTTCACTCACTAGAACAAACAACAGTTTCAGTTATCTAAGTAGCTACTATAGTATATTTCTAAACTTCTAATTTTTCAGTGAATTAATATTGTATATCTATAAGACACTTTGATAAGTAGGAATATATGCTATAAGTCTAGAAAAACTGAAAACATTATCCAATCGGCCTTCATGTACGTATTATATAATTGCTATGTTAAACTGGCCAAACAAATGTTTGTAATTCATATGTAAGGGGAGGGAATGCTTAGATATTTTATTAATTGATTTTTTCTTTTAGAATATGTTATAAGATGTAATGTTACAGGAGGTTTGTTGAGATTGCCAATGAATGCCAGTGGGTGGTTGTGTTTTTGAATGCAAATGATATCAGATAAAAGCACGTTTAAATAATTTTAGCTAAATGAGAATGGTGGTGTATTGACAGTAAAATACATGAAGATTTTTGATGTAAAATGGGAAGGAAATATATGTAACAATTATGATAGAAACACACAAAAACTGTTTGTAACCAATTGACACGCTTTCGACAGGGTGTAAGGAAGGATTATTCTTTTTTGTGCTTTTGTTTATTTAAAACAATAAAAAATTTTTTAAAAAGAATAATTTATCATGATCCTCACATTTCTCTTATTTCCATATAGAATAGAATTCTTGTCAGCTGTGTGATTGAACACACAAGTAATTTGCCTTTAGTGCATATGCTCTCAGTGTACATTAAAAAACAAGATGCATTCATCAAAAATCATACGGTACAACACTTAATGATAGTCATAGGGTATAAATAAGCAATCAGGAAACAATATCAATATAAATCGTAAGGATACAAGCAACAAAGTTACAGTCATACAGTCGTAAGTGGGAAGAGATGGGTGATAGGAACAATGAGAAAATTAATAGTAATGCAGCCTTAATGAATAGTTTGATACTGGTGAGGAAATTATTTGTTTAGCAGAGTGGTGGCATTCAGGAAAAAACTGTTCTTGTGTCGAGTTGTCTTGGTGTGCAAGACACCAAGTCATTTTGAGGGTAGGAGTTGAAACAATTTATGTGTCAAGTTTCCTAATGATGCCGTAACTGATTCATAATAATCGAGTCAATGTTTTAATACAAAAACCAGTGATTTATTGATAGCTTCATTAGGGAAGATGTATTTGCAGCCAAATCTTTGCTCTGTTTATCTACTTCTGAATTTTACCCCTGTTCCTTCCCTCCTCTCAGTCTGTGTCATAAATTACCCACTAGATCCACCCCTCTATTCTGGCAGCAGTAATCTGAGATCTGCTTCCAGTTGACAGTATGTGTGGAATTTACTCCCACTC
Organism: Natrix helvetica; assembly: GCF_964273705.1. Taxonomy (NCBI): domain Eukaryota; kingdom Metazoa; phylum Chordata; class Lepidosauria; order Squamata; family Natricidae; genus Natrix; species Natrix helvetica. Next base: position 80,327,153 of record NC_138554.1, on the reverse strand, counting down.
ATTCTGTCCCCATGACAAAATAGAGAGTTGACATCCCCTCACTTTCCAAAAGCAACCTGTGCAAAGCAAAAACAATTTGAGTACAAGTATAGGATCCTACACGTATAGGATTTGAGTACAAGTATAGGAGTATAAGTATAGGGAACAAGCCCCCCCCCCCCCCCCCGGCTTGTTTGGATTTCTTTCTATAAGGCGATCAGCCTGGATATTTCTACTCTTCACCCAAGATGCCTCGGATAAGGGGTAGCCCTTCTACTTGATTAAGTACTGGAGTTATCTCCTGTGCCACTTCGAATCAAGGATTCGTTGCACCTCATAATGAGTTTGGCCTCCTATGATCACAGGGCCTGTGGGCTACTGGGGTAGTGGTCTCAGAATGGATCCAACCACGGGTTTTAAGAGGCTACTATGGAATACTGGGTGTATCTTCTCCAACAATTGAGGCAGTTTCAATTGCACTGTGACTGGGTTGATGATCTTTACTATGGGGAATAGTCCCACAAACTTTGGTCCCAGTTTCTTGCTAGGGAGTTGCAACCTCAGATATTTTGTGGAGAAGTAAACCTTCTCTCCCACCAAGAATGGTCATTGCAGAGCTCAGTGTTTATCTGCCTGTTTCTTATAGGTTTGTGCTGCTTTAGCCAGTGCTTTTTTGACATTCTCCCAGATTGCTTTTAGCAATGACATCCAGTCCATCAAGCTGACTGAGGAAGGGAGATCCCTTGGATACTCAGGCATTGGGACAAAGTCCATGCCACTCACTCACTACTACAACGGTGTTAGTCCTGTGGTACTGTGAACAGCATTATTGTACAGGACCTCAGCAAAAGACAGAAGGTCTGCCCAATTGGACTGCTGATAGTTCACGTAGCACCTCAGGTACTGCTCTACCATAGCGTTCAGTCTCTCGGCCCGCTCCATTGGTGCTCGGGTGAAGGCCCTGGAATGACCCAATGGACCATAGGACCTCCCTCCAGAACTTAGCTGTGAACTGACCCCTCTATCTGAGATAATGTGCTTCAGGAACAGTTTGGCCAGGTTGTGAGCTGAGGGTAGTTGCTGCAGGGTATGAAGTGTGCCTGTTTGGAGAACAGATCTATTTCAGTCCAAATCACCGTGTTTCTCCCATTTTTCAGCAACTCTGCTATAAAGTCCACTAGCCACTGCTAGCCACTCCCTTGCTTCTCCCTCTAGTCCTCTGTGATGGCTCTGAGGGATGAGTAGAGGTGTTCATAGCATTCCAGGTGGATCTCAGCTGAGTCAAGGAATAGGGATAACTGATTTGTGTCCCTATCAAACTTTCCTATGAACCGGGGCGGTTCAATCAGCACTGCCCTTCCCTCCTCTTGTCGGCTTCTGTAGGCTTGCATTTGATGTGTCTGAAATAGGATTAAAATCTTTGGAATATAAGAATGGTACCTTCCAAGGGAGAAAAAGAGCTACAAGCAAAATGGAAACAAAGCAGAATATCAAATAAACACATTGTAATTAGTTTAAAAACTACCAGAAAGGGAGTTACAAAATTATGTAGATTTTTCAAAGTTTCTTAGAACTTTCTTTGAAGATTTAATAACGTTTGATATTACAAATATGATATTGGGATGTATGTGATAGCGGTAACACTATAGCAAAAATCATGGGAATAGAAGCAGTAAAATAGCAAATGAATAAACTTAAAATTATTGATTGTTAGCAGCTGAACATATAGTAAAATAAATAGTTTGTCTAGCCTTAGATGCCTCCAAAGACTAAAATTAAGTTTAAAAGCTTGTAGGAATATGTTGTTTACCCAGACCAGTGCAAGCTCTGGTACTAGTAATTTTTGTTGTGGTTGTTTTGCATAGGAAATGTGATTTTGAATGGAGTAGTATTAATGACTTCTACAGCAATTTGTTAAAGAAAAATTTATGTATAGCATCCCTAATGTGTTTGAAAATGTGCATTTTCCCATGGAGAACAATAGAAAGTTGAGATGGCTGAAGTCACAGAGCATATGAGCTCATCTGAAATTAAAGCTTCCAACAATGGCGGTCGCCTCCTGAGCTCCTAAGAGAACTACGGAGCTCCCGACCAGGTAGGGGATTGCAGCCAGCCCAATGACACCAGAGGGGCTGAGAGTTGATAGCCCGACCACTCTGGCTTGTTTTGGGCTTGTTTTGGCCTGCCAGGGTGGTCGGTGAAGATCGGAGGGCAAGAAGGAATGGAGGACTGTAAGCGGCAAGCGGCTGGGAGAAGCTTGCGTAATTATGGCGACGGTGCGGCTGCGCTGACGGCGCTGGCGCCGACAGACTGGAGAAAGCCGGAAAATGCCGAAAAAACAAAGAGGAAGGGGCGAGAACCACCGGAGAGCCACCAGAGAGCCATCGGAGGCACCGGAGGGTCTTCAAAGGCACCGGGGGCACAGGGAGGAACAATGGAACATCGGAGCGCCGGAGAGCGCCGGAGAGGCATTAAAGACTTTAGAGAGGCACCGGAGAGGTGAGCAGGGAAGAAGCAATGGGAGACGGCTGCGGCGATGGAGGAGTAGAAGGAGCCGCAGCCAGGGACTTCCTCATGTTATCTTGCTGTTCCTTCCCGTTTTGGCTGGGAAGTGAATGAAGACCTGAAACAATGGCTGGGGGCGGCGGGGAGCCTTCGAGGCCACTAGCGACCTGAAACAATGGCTGGGGGCTATGGACAGGCCTGATTAGCTGCCTAGGCTAAAACAACCAGGCCAAGAATGCCCCCCCCCCATTAAGAAACATATATCCACCTGGGACCATCTGAATCATCTCCCTCTCATTTACCATCTTTGTCTCTCTCCATCTTTTGGGACACTTAAATACCTCCCACCTTCCCCCCCTTCTTCTACCAAATTACCATCTAGACATTACCATCTGGACATTACCAAATTAACATCTGGACATTAAAACTCTTGGTCCTTCATTGAGACTCTAGCCCTGCCGGCTACGAACTGTTAATTGTGTTTCATCAGCACCCTTACCCTACGGGGTCTTTTAACATTCAACAATTTACTCGAGGTTAGACCTGCTCCACCTGCGAGAAGCCCCTCTCTCGCAGGTATGGCCCTTGGCTCTTTCAAGGGCCAGCCTTGATAACGGGTTTGTGAACCCCGAGAGGTGGAAGAAAAGGAAGCTGAGGGTCTTTTTATCAAAATGTTTTATACTGTTTTTAGGGGGTTCTGGGAAGGGGGGGGACAACCACTCCGGGAGGGAAGCCAGTGCCAGACGAACGGGTGAGTCCAGGAAGGAAGTGAGCGGGGTGAGGGGGGAGAGGGAACAAGTTATTCCAGTAGAGGGTTGTTTTATTACAACGGTCGCGGGGAGGGGAGGATGTGAGGACAAGAAAAGATCACATGGTCGGTTGGGAGACCGTGGCTGCTGGCTACGCCCGGTCGTTTGCACCAACCCCTGCAACCTAGGTGGTCAGGAACTACAGAGCCAGGGCCTGAGGCTGATGCTCTGCAATGCAAGGTCCGTGACCAACAAGGCCCCCTTCATTAATGAGTTGATCTCGGAGGGGGAGCTGGACCTTGCAGGGATAACGGAGACCTGGTTGGGCCACTAGGGTGGTTTACCCCTCATGGAAATGTGCCCACCGGGTTTCCGTGCATTCCATCAGCCTCGGGCCCTGGGTAAGGGTGGTGGGGTGGCGGTGGTTATACGGGATTGTCTAGAGCCGAGGGAGTTCACTGTTCCTCAGATACCCGGGTGTGAGTCACTAGGTATGAAATGGGGCCCAGGGAGGCAGTGGGGCCTGCTGATTGTATACTTGGCTCCTCGCTATACGTCAGCGGCCCTGCCCGAGCTCCTCGAGCTGGTCTCGGAGACGGCGGTTGAGATCCCCAAACCTTTGGTTATGGGGGATTTCAACCTGCCGTCGACGGGAGCAGCATCTGAGGTGGCTCGGGAGTTCATGGCTTCCATGACAGCCATGGGCCTGACCCAATTAATTCAGGGCCCCACACACAAAGGTGGCCACACATTGGACCTTGTCTTTGTATCTGAGCAGTGGACGAGTGATCTGGGAATAGGGGATTTAGATATTACTCCCCTGTCATGGTCAGATCACTCATGTCTCCAGCTGGACTTCCCTGGCGCTACCCTCCACCGCGAGGAGGCAGAGCCAGTTTGTTCAAGCTGGTACTGCCCCAAGCACTTGATGGAACCGGATATGTTCCAGACGGAGCTTGGGCCACTACCTGTAGCCCTGACCCGCGCTCGGTCAGAGGACCTAGTCGACGCCTGGAATAGGGCGACGGTGGGGGCCTTGGACCGGGTTGCGTCTTTGCGACCTCTCCTATGGCAGCGACCCACCCGGGCTCCCTGGTACACCGAGGAGCTAAGGGTGATGAAGCGCCATAGGAGACGTCTAGAGAGCAGGTGGAGGTCCTCACTCTCCGAGTCTGACCGAACACAGGTAAGAGCCTATTTACGGACCTACCTTGTGGCATTGAGAGCGGCCAAACGTAGACATTGTGCCGCTCTCATTGCGTCTGCGGATAACCGCCCTGCCGCCCTGTTTAGGGTGACCCGCTCTCTCCTGTCACAGGAGACGCGGGGGGCACCCTTGCAGGGAAGAGCAGAGGAGTTTGGGGAATATCTGCAAGACAAAGTTGCTCAGATCCGGAGTGGATGGGCCCCCCTCAGTGGGCCGGACGAGCCGTCAACAGTGAGTCTTGTGAGTCCACTCTGGGAGGAGTTTGACTCTGTTGCCCCCGAGGATTTAGACGGGTTGCGTGGGCGGCTGCGACCCACCACATGTTCAATGGACCCGTGTCTCTCCTGGTTGGTACTGGCATCCTGGGAGGTGACACGAGGCTGGCTCCTGGGCCTGGTGAACGCCTCATTGAGTGAGGGTACCTTACCGACTGCCTTGAAAGAGGCGGTGGTGAGGCCCCTACTCAAGAGGCCTTCACTTGACCCAACGGAGCTAGCTAATTATCGTCCAGTCTCCAACCTCCCCTTTTTAGCGAAGGTTGTTGAGAATGTGGTGGCGCAGCAATTTCCACGTCACCTTGATGAATCCGTATATCTAGACCCATGCCAGTCCGGCTTCCGACCCGGGCACAGCACAGAGACAGCCTTGGTTGCGTTGGTTGATGATCTCTGGAGGGCCAGAGGTAGGGGTTGTTCCTCTATCCTGGTCCTATTAGACCGCTCAGCGGCTTTTGATACCATCGACCATGGTATCCTATTGCGCCGGCTAGAGGGGATGGGAGTCGGAGGCACCGTTTTACGGTGGTTCGGCTCCTACCTCTCCGGCCGGATGCAATGTGTGTTGACTGGGGGGCAGAGGTCGACCCTGAGGCCACTCTCTTGTGGGGTGCCGCAAGGGTCGGTCCTCTCGCCCCTTTTGTTCAACGCATATGTAAAGCCGCTGGGTGAGATCATCCGTGGCTTTGGGGTTGAGTACCATCTGTATGCTGACGATACTCAGTTGTACATCTCAACCCCAGGCCACCCCAACGAGGCTGTCGATGTGATGTCCCGGTGTTTGGAAGCCGTCGGGGTCTGGATGGGGGACAACAGACTTAAACTCAACCTCTCCAAGACCGAGTGGCTGTGGCTACCGGCACCTCGGTTCAGCCAGTTAACCCCATTATTGGCCATAGGGGGCGAACAATTGCCCCCTGTGGAACGGGCGCGCAATTTGGGCGTCCTGCTAGATGCCCGGCTGTCAATGGATGACCATGTGGCAGCCGTGGCAAGGGGGGCGTTCCACCAGGTTCACCTGGTGCGCCAATTGCGCCCCCTTCTGGACCAGGATGCCCTATGCACGGTCACTCATGCACTGGTGACGTCTCGCCTGGACTACTGTAACGCTCTCTACATGGGGCTCCCCTTGGGACGCGCCCGAAGACTGCAGCTAGTTCAGAACGCAGCCGCGCGGGTAGTCATGGGGAGTACCAGGTACTCCCATGTAACACCTCTCCTGCACGAGCTGCACTGGCTGCCTGTGATCTTTCGGGTGCGTTTCAAGGTTTTGGTGACCATCTTTAAAGTGCTCCATGGCACAGGGCCTAGCTACCTGCGGGATCGCATCCTCCCACACACATCCCTGCGGCCAATTCGCTCTCACAGGGAGGGGCTTCTCCTGGTGCCGTCCACTAGGCAATGCCAACGGGCGACACCGAGGAGTAGGGCCTTCTCTGTGATGGGCCCAACCCTCTGGAATGACCTCCCCCCCGACATTAGAACCACTACTGACCTCCGCTCCTTCCGACAGAAATTGAAGACTCACCTGTTCCGACTAGCTGGTCTGGCATAATTATAACATCTTCCTCCTGGCATACACACTTTTATTGGTTTTTAGAGGGATTGTCTCGTTTAAATTTAATTTTACAGGATATTGGGATTTTAAATTTGTATATCCTGATTTATTTATTTAGCTGTACAGTTTGGCATATCTTTTATCCTCCGCCCCGAGTCCCTTTTTGGGAGAGGGGGCGGTTTAGAAATCCAAGAAATAAATAAATAAAACTTATCTATTTATTTAATAATTTTAACTTGTTTATTTTTGCTACGGACTTTACACCGCCCTGAGTCCCTTTTGGGAGAGGGGGCGGTATATAAGTGCTAATAAATAAATAAAATAAATAAATAAATAAATTATCTTTCTTTCTACTACTATTCTTTCTCTATTTTATATATTTCTAACATGTACTGTATAAGCCTTCACTTTTGACTGGTTCTTATACAGCAGTTTTCAAACATACTGAAGAAACTTGTTAAGTTATGAACAATCATGGTGTAGAACTTTCACCTAAAAGATACCTTCCTGCTCTTTTTTACACTGATTCCTTCTGTCATATTTTGGGTTTTACTGCTTATGTTTTTAAGTTTCTCTTTAATCAATCACATTTTTCATAAATTTTTAATTTTCAAAATTTCATAAATTTTGACTCTTTCAATGTTTAAAAATTGTTGTGCAGGTTTATACACAAATCTACTTTATAACATTCGAAGCTCAAAAAACATTTGGAGAAGCTTTAGAAATGCTGTGAGACAACATTAAATACGAATGATATGAAAGTCTTTATTTCCTTGATTTAATTAACTAGATTTACATTATGGTACATTATGGCCTTGCAGATCAAGGCTGCACAATACAAAGTTGTACAAAGGCCTTCCTAGCCATGATAGCCACCTGCTCTTCTAGCAGGAGTCATGAGGACCACCAAGTGGTGTGCTGGATCTGTCTGGGGTAGTACAACCCATCCAGAATTAAAAGATGATAAACAATTGGATCCAGAGGTCCCTTGCATGCTTCCACAGCCACTTTGTCTTGCTGGCTTCAGTTGAACCTGTTATGCTCCATCCAGACCCATACAGCCTGAGGGAGGAGAGACACAGCATTGCTTGCATCACCAAGGATTGAGATGTGGGCATCATCAGCCTGCTGATATCTTGTCCTATGCTGTCGGATGATCTCACTGAGTATCATATTTTTCAGAGTATAAGATGCACCAAAATTTTGAAGAGGCAAAGTAAGAAAAAAAGTTTTTGCACTCTGCAGACCACCCCAAAATGGCCCGTTTTTCGCAAAAACAGGCCCGTTTTATGTCCAAAAAAAAGGGTATGCATAGCCTTTATAAGGTTTGTAGAGTGCTCCTAGGGGCGGTGGGGAGGCAAAAATGAGCAAAAACTGCCCATTTTTGTCAAAAAAAGGGCATGTATAGCCTTTAGGAGGCTTAGAGCGTGCTCCTGGGAGCTGGGGGGGGGGGGAGCAAAACACAACCCATTTTTACTTATTTTTGCCCTCCCTAGCCCCCAGGAGCATTCTTGAAGCCTCCTAAAGGCTCTGCACGGCCATTGTTGCAAAGGGGGCAGGGTTTCGGAAGGCAAAAAAATGCTATATTCAGTGTATAAGACACACCCAGATTTTCAGCCTCTTTTCTGAGAGAAAAAGGTGCATCTTATACTTTGAAAAATATGGTAGTTTCATGGACATTTTAAAAAGGAGCGGGGGAAATCTTTCCTGATTTTCAGATCTAGTCTTCTAATTGCATCATGTAATCCGGTTTAACATATACTGCAAATCATTTGGCTTCCCAGACAATAACATCTGCATTGAAAAGCACAAATATAGTCAGGTTCCTAATCAATTATTTCCTAAAAGCATCACAGATATTTTTATACATTTAACTATAAATGTATTCTTTCATTTGTCAGTGATAAATTTTATCTTGACTCACACATTAAATAAGTCACACAGTGATTATATAAGCAAACCATATTCATATTTTAAGATGTTCCAGATATACCATCTATAACTGCAGCCTTGCTAGTTTTTAATATTTTCACTACATTTATGATTTTTAAAAAATATTTTAAATTACTCCAGCTTAAAAACAATACATTGATAAACTCAGCAAATACCGAGAAAGGCATCAAGATGCTATAAGGATTGAAACCCATGTCCTATGAGAAACTGATAAAAGACAGTTACATTTAGTTTACAGAAGAAAATGTTGAGAGATAGCATAATAGCAATCTTTAAATACATAACAGCTGCCTCACTATAGAAGGTTTGCACTTATTCCACTTACTCCAAAGGCCTTGATCAGAACAATGGGATGAAATTTCAGCTGTAGATGCATATTAGACCCTGGAAAAAACCTCTTGACAGAGTAGTCAATCAGTGAAATAACTTGCCATAAGGAGTCAGTTTTTCCCCTATACCAGAGGTTTTTAGACTGGATAGTTATCTTTCGGGGATGGTAGAGTGAATCCTAATTCACACAATGCCTCAGTGCTAAAATGCTGAGCTTGTCAATCAGAAAGATCATCAGTTTGAATTCCTAATGCCATGTAAGTGAGTGAGCTCCTGTTACTTGTCCCAGCTTCTGCCAACCTAGCAGTTCCAAAGCATGTAAAAATGCAAGTAGAAAAAAATAGGAGCCACCTTTGGTGGGAAGGTAACAGCATTCCATTCGCCTTCAGTGTTTAGTCATGCTGGCCACATGACCATGGAGACGACTTTGGACAGCGCTGGCTCTTTGGCTTTGAAATGGTGATGAGCACTGCCCCCTAGCGTAGGGAACAACTAGCACATATGTGCAAGGGGAATCTTTACCTTTAGAGTGAATCCTGCAATGTGCAAAGAGTTGGACTTCACAATCTGTTAGGTCCCCTCCAAATCTATGATTATATTATTTTTCTCCTTGAATTCTACCATATATTGCATATATTTCAATTCCAGTATTCCTTTACTTCAAGGAAGTGGTTTCTGAAGAGAGAGGCAGAATGATAAAAGCAGTATTGTGCCATGATGCAAACCTCTTTTGTACATGTTTTCTGACATTGCACATATGTACAAAAGAGATAGGACAACAGCACAATGTGGACTAGTCATTTTGACAAAAATAGCAAGCAATATGTCTTTAAGTTTTATTCCAGATAATCAATTTTATTCCATTTTCTCTGTTGGATGCTCTTTGTTCAATTAGTCCTCTTCATCTGCTTCCAAAATAATTATTTACTTTAATTAAAATCATTCTGTATTTTCTTTGCCTCTTTTAATCTTGTTTATCTCCCTCATTTTGATGTCATACAATTAACTTTTGGTTAAATACATATTAGGCAATAATTTTTACCATTAGTTTCTGAGCCACCATTTCCTGCATTGTTTATCCGTGATGCATTTTCACACCATCATTCCATGTTCTTTACTATATTTACCATTGGCATAACTCCAGACAATATGTGTGTGTGTGTGTGTGTGTGTGTGTGTGTGTGTGTTGTATTTGTGCTGATAAATAAATAAAAGGAGACTAGTATAGATCTATTTCAAGCTATTTAGCTCTCATCAGCTAGAGATACCCTTACTGGGATTTGAACCTGGGCTGTGTTACATATTAGGCAGATTTGTTAGCCACTAAGCCACAGGCTCTCCTCCTTATCAGCTGAGCCAGGGAAATAGCTATGTATTTGTTTTACAACCCCTGATATGCCCAAATATGGGAGGGAGCTCACTACTCCCCCTTTCTGTCCTTTGGCTCATTACAGAGGACCATCCAGGCAGAAAACCATATATATATACACATACATACATACATACATACATACACACACACACACACACACACACACACACATGTATTTGTGTTACAACCCCTGGTATGCTTCAAATCCCAGTAAGGGTATGGCTAGCTGATGAGAGCTAAATAGCTTGAAATAGATCTTTACTGGTCTCCCTTTATTTATTTATCAGCACAAATACAACACACACACAAACAAACAAACACACACACACACACACACACACACACATATATATATATACACACACACACACACACACACACACACACATATAATGTTGTATTTGTACTGATAAATAAATAAAGGGAGACTACAGTACAAATACAACACAAATATAAAAATGCAACATTAAAAATAAAAATATGGTTTTCTGCCTGCATGGTCTTCTGTAATGAGCCGAAGGACAGAAAGAGGGAGTAGTGAGCTTCCTCCCATATTTAGGCATACCAGGGGTTGTAACACAAATACATATATATATTGTATTGTATTATTTATATATATTGTGTTGTATTATTTATTTATCAGTACAAATACAACACACACACACACACACACACACACACACACACACACACACACACACACACATATATATATATATATATATATATATATATATATATATATATATATATATATATATATATATAGTATAAGATGCTCCAGAGTATAAGACGCACTTTAGTTTTTTTGGGGGGAAATAAGAAAAAAAAATCTGCCTCTGCCTAGTAGCATCCATTGGTATTAATCTGGCTATCATCAACAAACAGCCTGGTCAGCTTCATCACAATAGCCTGATTCAACACGAGCAGCTGATTGTCATGTGGATCATCCCCCTCCCATCAGCTGTTCCTAGCTGAACTTTAGCAACAGGTTCTCTGGTTGTGAGCACACACATTCACTCACTATGCACCACCTCGTTGGGCAGATACACAAAAATGCAGCTGATCATCACAGAGTGCTCCAGTGAGAGTGCTCCAGTGAGTACAGCAGATGAAGTGCAGAACCAGTCCGAAAATGCAGCAGCTGTTCTGTGTTGCCATTTTGGCCTCTGCACCTTGCTTTTTCGAGCGCCTTGAAAGCTCTGTTTAAGAGGCTGACTTTGCAGCCTCCAAACGCTGGGGCTGATGGTTGGGCGGGGCTACAGTCAATGTATAAGATGCACCCAAATTTTCACCCTCTTTTAGTGGCAGAAGTACTGTGGGCTGGTTGTTTGCTGTTTCCAGGGTGGCCCCATGGCCAGATCTAAGAACCCCGCAGGCTGGATCCAGCCCTTGGGCCTTGAGTTTGACACCTCTGACCTAGAATATTTAAAATGTTCAAAAAAGTGAACTGGGGATTCACAGAAATCATTCTATGACTTTCTGTGCAGTATTTGTACCATAATGGAATAAGTGACTAGGATTTTTATGAACAAATAATATCAGTGTTAACATTCATTGTTCATAAAATTTAAAGTAGATTATTTATACTCAGATATGAAACACTTTATCTGTCTTTTTTAAAAATCATCTCTGCTTTTTCCCTGAGAACAATTGATTACACCAGTAGTTTTTTTTTGGCCATGTCCCACCTAAGCATCTCTAAAATCCTGATTCCTTCCCCCCCCCCCCCGGGACATACAATTCTTCCTATTCAAAAAGTGAACTCCTACTCACACGGAGGAAGCATAAAAGGCTATTAACTTGGTTTAGACCAGTGCTTCTCAATTATTTTCTGTCATGCCCTGGAAGAAGAAAACATTTTGCCCCCCCCCCCCCCGCGCGACTGTAAATAGTATAATTTGTCTATAAAATTGTTATAAGTACACCTCTGCATAACATAGCACACCGGTCTTTCCTCGACTCCCACCGTAGTCACATGCTTTCTTTCCTCTTTCCCTCTTGCTTGTCTATCCTTCCTTCCACCCTCCCTTCCTCCTTCCCTTCCTTCCTGCCTCCCTTCCAGTTCCCTCCTTCCTCTTTCCCCCTGCCTGCCTGCCTTCTTTCCTCTTTCCCTATCCTCCTATCCTTCCTTTCTCCCTCCCTCCTTCCCTGCCTCCCTTCCAGTTCCATTCTTCCCTCCTTCCTTCTGCCTCCTTCCTGCCTGCTTGCCTTCTTTCCTCTTTCCCTCTTGCTTGTCTATCCTTACTCCCTCCTCCCTTTCTTCCCTCCCTCCCTGCCAGCAGCTCCTCCAGCATCCCAGCTGGAAGCAGCAGCACAACAGTCGCCGTTACCAGGGGCGAAGGGGTGGCGGTGGCAAGATCGGGCGACCGCCGCCCCTTTGTCCCTTCCCCAACAGCGGCTGTTGCGCTTCTGCTTCCAGACGGAATGCTGGCGGTGGAGCTGCTGGCGGGGAGGCGAGCTACCTGCATAAAGACGCCGCCGAGGGCATGGCAGAATATATCCCGGCTTGAAGTGGCAGCGCTGGGGACTGCTCAGAGACTCATCAGAGCCGCGGGCTGGAGCTGTGCAAAAAGTCTGCTTGGGCTGGGGGGGGGAGGGAGGGAAGCCTGGGACAGCCATGGAAAGGGAGCCTTCGCGCCCCCCTTTACGGAGCCTCGCGCCCCCCCAGGGGGGCGCGCCCCACTATTTGAGAACCGCTGTTTTAGACAAAGTTGCAAATTGCCCCCATTAAAAATCAAATTGCCCCCTGTGAGGCGTGGGCCCCACATTGGGAACCACTGGATTACATCCAATAGTTCCTGTTTAACTAAACTGCAATTGCCTAAAGCTAACACATATTTTAAACATATTTAAACCCCAGGGAAAAGATGTTTGACTAATTTTCCAATGTTCCTTAATAAAATTGGAAAATGTGCTTACCATATTTTTCGGAGTATAAGACACACCTTTTTTCCTCCAAAAAGAGGCTGAAAATCTAGGTGCATCTTATACACCAAATACAGCATTTTTTGCCTCCCGAAGCCCCGCCTCCTTCACCAAAATGGCCATGTATACCCTTATGGAGGTTTTCAAAGAGCATTTCTGCTGGGGATGGCAGAAATGAGCAGAAAACAGGCTGTTCCCCCCTCCCCCAGCCCCTAGCAGCATTCTATAAGCCTCCATAAGGCTATGCATGCAATTTTTCTTGTCAAAAAACTGGCTGGTTTTTGTGAAAAATGGGCCATTTTTTGCTCATTTTTGCCCCCCCCCCCCCGGAGCACTCTGCAAGCCTCCCCAAGACTATTTATGCCTCTCTTTTTTTAAAAAACAACCGGGCCCTTTTTCGTGAAAAACGGGCCATTTTGGGAAGGTTTGCAGAGTGCAAAAACTTTTTTTTCCTTTTGGAAAGCTCTTTAACTGATTGATGAGAATTACATTGATCAAGTGCTATGCCAGCGGAAAGAAAGTCTTAGGTGCTGCAGATTGTCAGCAATTTCCTTCTCCAAAACATGGATAAATACACCTGGAAACATCTACCTACCTAGCTACTCTCTCTCTTGCCCTACCTACCTACTGTATTTCTCTCTTCCCCCCTCTCTCTCCCTCTCTCCCTCTCTCTCCCTTTTTCTCCCTCTATCTACCTACTTACTCCCTCCCTCCCTAATTACCTACTGTATTTCTCTCTCTCCCCCCCTCTATCTATCTATGTACCTACCTATCTACTCTCTCTCTCTACCTACCTATCTACTGTATTTCTCTCTCTCTCTATCCCCCTACCTATCAACCTATCTATTCTCTCTATCTCTCTTCCTACCTACTGTATTTCTCTCTTTATTTCTCTCTCTCTCCCTCCCTCCCTACTGTATTTCTCTCTTTCTATCCCTCTACCTACCTATCTATACACTCTCTCTCCCCCTACCTACCTACTGTATTTCTCTCTCTCTCTCTTTCTCTCTCTCTATCCCTTTATCTACCTATCTACATAACTACTCACTCTCTGTCCCTACCTACCTACTGTATTTCTTTCTCTTTCTCTCCCTCTCTCTCCCTCTCTCTCCCTACCTACTTTGTTTAAATTTGCCTCTTCAAAACCTTGGTGCATCTTATACTCCGAAAAATATGGTAATTATAGTAATTTAAGCAAATGACAACACCTTTGTTTTAAATGTTTACTTATCAGTGTAAAAGTGCAGTGCAATCTACTCTCTGAAACTGTGCTATCAAATTCCAGCTGATTTGCTTTGATTCTTATATGACAAAAAATAGACATATCAAATATGTTCCTAAAGCATTCACACTAATCTAGATATGTGAAAAAGATCTGACAGGAGGAATAGTGATAAAAATATAACAAAAATTAATCAGAGATTCTGTAAGAAACAAAATGGTGCAATATACCAAAATACATTTCATCACAGGACAGATGGAGCAGTGAAGAGAATCTGTTTGCATATTTAGTTCTATTCTTAAAAAATTGTCCAACCGAGAGAATATTTGGAAAAGTTGCACTACATAAAATGTATTACAATCACAAGCCTTTTACAAAGAATATACTATATATATATATATATATATATATATATATATATATATATATATATATATATATATGTGTGTGTGTGTGTGTGTGTGTGTGTGTGTGTGTGTGTGTGTGTGTGTGTGTGTGTTACAACCCCTGGTATGACTAAATATGGGAGGAAGGTCACTACTCCCTCTTTCTGTCCTTCGGCTCATCACAGAAGACCATGCAGGCAGAAACCCATATTTTTATTTTTAACGTTGCCTTTTTATATTTGTGTTGTATTTGTGCTGATAAATAAATAAAGGGAGACTAGTATGGATCCATCACAGAAAGAGGGAGTAGTGAGCTCCCTCCCATATTTGGGCATACCAGGGGTTGTAACACAAATACATACCTATTTCCCTGGCTTAGCTGATAAAGGAGGAGAGCCTGTTGCTTAGTGGCAATTACATCGGCCTTATATGCAATACAGCCCTGGTTCGAATCCCAGTACGGGTATGGCTAGCTGATGAGAGCTAAATAGCTTGAAATGGATCCATACTAGTCTCCCTTTATTTATTTATCAGCACAAATACAACACAAATATAAAAAGGCGGACTTCCGGTTCTGGCTGCAGTACGTGACGGGCAAGCTTTGCTCTCCCCGCGCGCTCCTGGTGGGCTCCCCTTTGATTGGGGGGGCACAGGATGCCCTGGAGGGGCTCCTGCCGAAGGGGCGGCGTAGCGGGGGACCCCCTGTATCGGCGGCCGGGGGGGCTCCCCGCATCGCCCTAGGCATCGGGAGGCAAAAGGGGAGGTGCCGTGGCGTCTTTGTGTTGAGGCAGCTGGAAGAAAACTCAAGATTTGAAGGACGCAGTTGCAATGCGGTGAGATGGAAATTCCCCCCCGTTCCCCCTTATGAGTGAAGGAAAACAAAGGACTGTCAGCCTTTTAGAAAAACTTTCAACTTGCTCCTGGGAAGTGTGATTGGAGGGAGGGGGATTTCCCCCCCCCCTTGGACAAGAGGCTTTAAACTGTTTTGCTCTCTGCCCCCAGAGGAGGAGGGGGGGAGCCTTGGAATGCAATCACTCTCATAGCAAACAGCAGATTCCCTCTACTGCAATTGTGAAATGAGGTGATGATCTGTTTTTTTTTTTTTTTTTGAACTTTGAAAACTTTTGGCTTGTTGTCTTCTGATCCCGGAGCTGGCAGGGCAAGATGGCACACTTCCGTCATCTTCATGTACTTTGAAATTTGACTCCACCCACAGAAATTGCTGGCATTTTGTCTTTGTCTCCGTGACACTCAGAGAAATCTCGTGTTACATTTTACCCTGGACTTGGAACAAAGGATTTTATTGCTTTATTGCCCGGAGTTGGAACTGAGAAAAGATCCTTATCTGCTTAGACTCCCTGCCTCGCAATCTTTCTTGGCTATCCACTTCCCCAATTGTTTCTTCTCTGTACTGATATTGTCATCTCTGAGCTTTGTCTATCACAATGCCACCTAAAAGACCACCACCGGGGAAACCGGGTTTTGCTGGCTCCGCCCCGGCATCTTCAACGTCCAGCCCCAGCGAACAACGGACACTAACTTCTTTGTTCCAGCCCAAGCCCCCTGAGTTGGACTTTCAACAGATGTTTCAACAACTCTTAAAGGGGCAGGAGGACTTAAAAAATCAATTGAAGGAAATGAACGAGCAGCTCAGAGAGAATCAAGACCGTGTGATCCAAAACTCACAGAGACTGGAACTTTTGGAGGAGAGGACGGCTGAGATGAGGAGATAGGTGAAGGGGGTGCAGAAGGGAAATCAAGAACTTGAGAACCACCAGATAAAAACAGAATTTGAACGAATGTCTTTTTTCCTTAGATTTCAAAATGTAATTGAGGCTGATGATGAAGATCTGAGGGATATTATGACAAATTTATTGGCTGAATATATTAAAAAAAGACAGACAACAGATGGGGTGGGACATGGACCTGGTTTATAGAGTAAACTCAGCATATGCCAGAACACACAACGTTCCAAGGGAGGTACACATTAAATTTCTCAGAAAGACCACAAGAGACGAGATTCTGAGTGCACAAAGGGGGCAAGCATTAAAATGCAAGGATAGAGAAATAGCCATTCTGAAACAGATCCCAAAGAAAGTTAGAGATAAAAGAAAAAACTATTCGCTGTTAGCGAAGAAACTATACCAGAAAGGGGTATGGTTTAGATGGCTTTTTCCAGAAGGTATGCTAATATTCTGGGAGGACACGAGAGTTAGAATCAACACAACTATGGAGGCTGAGGCTTTCAAGGAAAAAAATAAAGTCCTCCTAGATAAACCTGATGACACTACACCGGACATACAGGACACGGGAGGTGCCGGAGCTCTGCTGGAGGGGGGAGAAGAGGCAACATCTACAAAACTCAGATCACAAAAATGAACTAGAAAATCTGTTTGATATAAAATGATTGAAATTATTTGAGGATAAAAGTTTATACGCTGACAAAATACTATTAAGTAGTAACAATCTAATGTATTGATAAATGAAAGTGATGAGAATGGGGGAGAGGGCCATTTCCTGCATAATGTAACTGTCAAAATTTGTAACTTTATCCACTACCCTTTTCCTTGACTATTTTTTTTAAAACCAATAAAATTTTGTTTAAAAAAAACAAATATAAAAAGGCAACATTAAAAATAAAAATATGGGTTTCTGTCTGGATGGTTTTCTGTGACGAGCCAAATGACAGAAAGAGGGAGTAGTGAGCTCCCTCCCATATTTGGGCATACCAGGGGTTGTAACACAAATACATACCTATTTCCCTGGCTTAGCTGATTAAGGAGGAGAGCCTGTGGCTTAGTGGCAATTACATCGGCCTAATATGCAATACAGCCCTGGTTCGAATCCCAGTACGGGTATGGCTAGCTGATGAGAGCTAAATAGCTTGAAATGGATCCATTCTAGTCTCCCTTTATTTATTTATCAGCACAAATATAACACAAATATAAAAAGCAACATTAAAAATAAAAATATGGGTTTCTGTCTGGATGGTCTGTATTATATAATACATATTAAATTGCAAGCAGCAATCTTGTATGAAATTTATAGAAATAAAAATAATTATACTAGAGATTAATCAATAGTAATAACCTATATTGGGGTTGGAGTTTATATTAGTTTGCATATGTTTGTTATATGTGTATATTGGGGGTGTCAAACTTGCAGCCCAGGAGACAGATGCATTATGCACTGGCCATGCCTTTAGCGAAGAGGAAAAAAATTGTAATACAACACATGATGATAACACTCAAAGGCTGCCCCAACTTTACTATGTAATTTTGGGGTTGGAAAGCATTAGGACAGTGCTGATTTTGTAGGCCACACCTGGAAAGTCTTCTGTTTCCCATCCACCTCGCAGCTACCTCCATTGGACCCTTCCTGAGCCATTCTTCATAGGCCAGTGGAGCAAAATTTAGAAGAGTTGGAAATTTAGAAGAAACAACAAAAAAAGAACATTACCAATCACATTCTTTGAAATGGCACAGAAACTGAGTTTACAAGAAAAAAAACAGAAAACAAACAATATACCTTCTATTCCAATCCACACAAGTGATGGTCAAGGATAGACATGGTCTGGATGACACAGGGATTGAGAAGAGATACAGAGGAGATTGAAATAATGACTGATACCTGGGCAGACCACAATCCAATGAGAGTAGTATGGAAAGGACAGAGGAAAAAAAAAGACATGGACAATTAACCAAAGAATATTGAAAGATAAAGAATACATAAAAATGACAGAAAAAGAAATGAAACTCTTCTACAAAGTAACAAAAAAGAAACCTCACTACAAAACTTATGAGATACAACAAAGACATTCATTAGAGGAGTGACAATAACATCTGGCAAGGAAAAACAAAGAAAAGAAACAAAAACGAGAAACATTAGAGAAAGAACTTTAAAAAATGGAAGTTGACCTGCAAAAAGATCCACAAAAAACAAAAATAAAGGAAAGCAAAGAACTGATAAAACACAAATTAAATTTGATGACACAAAAGGAGAAAATTAAAATAGCTAAACATTTTTTTTCTAAAACACTTACAAGCCGGGGAGATGGTTAGTACACAAACTAAAAAAAGAAAAAATAATACACCAACTACAAGATGAAAAAGGAATCATACAACACTGGAGGGAAAAAATACATAAAATAGACCTTTCAAAAACTATACAGTAAAGAAAACATAGTATAAGACAACATCAAATAATACTTAAATAAGATGAATTTACAAAAAAATTGGGGAGATGAAAAGAGAAATGTTAAATAGAAAAATTACAATGATGGAACTAACGGAGGCAGTGAGGAGACAAAAAAACAAGACACGGGCCCAGATGGAATACCTGTAGAATTCTACAAAAACATACAAGAACCAAGAGAAACAGTAGTTAGACCTGTATAACAAAGCACTTACAGAAGCCAAATTACCAAAAACATGGACGGAAGCATACATAATACTCATACCCAAAGAAGATTCGGATTACCAACAAATAAAAAATTACAGACCAATTTCATTACTGAATACAGATTACAAAATATTCACATCCATATTGGCAGAACAATTAAAAAAGTACTAAATGAAATTATCCACTCAGATCAAAATGGTTTTTTACTGAAACAACAATTGAAAAGTAACATGAGAATAATTATGAATACATTAGAATATTACGAAGAACACTCAGGGACAGGAAGCTGCCCAGCACATCCAGCAGGCTGGACCAGGTGCCTTCTCCCTGTCCCTCTGGTTACTGCCAATGCAATCAGCCAAGACAAAGTGATACAGGGTGGGAACTGCTGCCAGACACTATTGGCCCTCCAACCCATATGTTTTTGCTTGCAGTTGGTGAGCAGGTCACCGCTGGTCATTTCCTTGGCCATCTCAGTCTCTTAATGGGTCTTGCCTTTGGCTTGTGCATGGAACATGTTCCCCTCACACACCTAATGCACTTCAGCACCGCTGTGGGCCACTGCCACCACTAAGGCCACTAGCAGCTTGTGCAGGTCAAATTAGGCCCTGCTAATCGCCACTCAGAGCACCAGACCAGCATGAACTACTTTGTCTCCTTTGGGCCCTGCTGTGGCCTGCCACTCTCCAACCACAAGCCAAAACAGAGATTGGGATGGAGTAAGTGCATGCAGTGGTTTGCACCACTTGTCTTCTCCTGCTTCCACCTGCTGCTTGGACAGCCAGCCTGATGGTAGCAGTGGGCTTCGGAGCCACAGTGGGCTCTGGAAACCATCGTCCCTCTGTGCCAAAGGGGCGGCAAGCTCATAGTGTCCAACAGTTTCCAGTTGCAGCCATCCTGTCCCCTGATTTGCCTCTCTTCATTCTACGAGATAAGCCCACCACCCACCACCCCACCCACCAGAGACCCCTGGTTTCCCTCCCCGATCCTGCCCAGCCCCCCATACACCATCTACATGAGTGACGTCAAGCTGACCATGCCTCCAGGCCATGCCCAGTTAGTAGCAACCACCCTGGCCATGCCCCTTCTTCCCCTGGCCCCTGGAGGACAACTACAATGCTGATATGGCACTCAATGAAAAGAAGTTTGAAGCTGCACTAAAAGTCCATTGCTATCTCCTCCCAGGGTCAGGATGATTGGCTACTTGTTGTAACAGTCCAGGAGATTTCCAAGGCTTTTTCTTCATTGCAGCACATACAGCACAGCTTTTTACATAGTTCTCAAATGTTAGTTAAAAGAAATTCTACCTTAAACAGTGAATAAACATAGCTATTTATTATAACATTTATTTACCATATTTATTAATTCAATTTGTAGTCTTCCCATATCACATATATGATTCTAGGCAGCTCACAACAGTTAAAACAGTACCAGCTTGGAGTTGTTCTGAAAAGGAAATTTGGTGTGTTACTTTCAGTTTTATGAAGAAAAGACAGAAAAAAACTTATTATTAATTGTAATAATTTCCAGTAATGTCACACTGGCTCATTCTTTTAGCTTCCAGAGAGAACCAGAGTTCTAATTTATTTTATTTAAATGATTTAGTTGCTTGTGCAATGCCTGGCATATAGTTGCTCCTTAATAAAATGAAGACATAGAGGAAGTCAGAATAAATATATTAGTAAAATTCCTGGCCACCAAAGCAGCCTCCTTGCCAGGTGCCATGTTTTTAAGAACCCAAAGTGACCAGATGGGACGCCAACAAACTGGTGGTGGCTGGACCTTTTGGATTATAGTCTCCACTGGCTGCTCATACCTGCACATTGTGTCCACTACCTGGATCTCCATATGGTTGAATCTCTCTCTCAGCCATTCGAACCCAAGCAAACTTCAGAACAGAACTCTGAATCTTCCTCAAATAACTTCTTTATTGGATACATCATATTGGCATGATCAAATGCAAAACCAACTCTAAACGTTTTCTGTGGTTTCAGAATAATTAGAATAGGAAATAACTCCCTCCCCAAATGTCACAGGTTATGTTGGCCAATTGGGTTAATTGGCGGGCTCTCCAGGCACTCCTCCCCAGCTCTATCCACCACCTATAGAGAGAGATGACCTTGGTTACCACAAGAAAGCTTTGTGTTTTGTCTAGCTGTGCAATTCATCCTCCTTCCCCCTCTCCACTCTGTGTGGCAACTGAGGAATAGAAAAATGACTTCTGCCAGGTTTGATTTGAAGTTGACAGCTGATATTGTGGATTAACTAATTTCTTTTGGTTCTGATTTTAGCATGAGTACCCTGAGCTATGGATGCCTTTGATCTTCTTAAATACATAATAAAAAAATAATGAAAAGTAAAGCCTCAAAGAAAAGGCAGATTAGAAAGAACAAAACTTTTTGGAATCTTCAATTCCCTTGTTAAAGGTTGCTCTTCCTTCCTAATAATCAATAAAGGTAATTTTTCAAGAAAATATGTGAACAGTTGTAATTAGTGATTTAACTATGTTTTCTTTTTGGCTGTGTTTTAATTTATATAATATATGTACCAGGAATCTCTACTTTCAACTCAGGAAGATTTGGCTAAACCCTATAATCAACTAACACTGATCTATTTGACCTTGAAATTTCATTATGCATGAAATATGCATGCATATAAAGGTGATCATGGTAAAAAGTTGTCATTAATTATGATTGATTTTTTTTTAGTTGTTAGACTTGCTATTCTGTTGAGTAATGCTATTTGTTAAAAAATTCAGAATGGCCATTTATGCACTTTAAAAGACACAATGAAATAAATTGCTAGGCTGTGAAATGCTTAGATGCAAAGGTAATTTAGGAATATATGCTTGTAAATGAAACACTATCTGCAGCTCCTTAAATGTGCTTTGTCTTTTCAGATGTCTCATTTATCACATGATCACAGATAAATGTTAATTTCGGGACTTTCAGTTGAATAGGGTAGGTGTGACATAGTTGCCATTACAGAAACCTGGTGGGATGAAACCCATGACTGATGGATGTACTGATGGATGGATAAAATTGCTCAAAAGAAACATCTATAAAAAGAGGAGATGGATATCCACTACATATCTACAGAAATGCACATGATCAAAGATAAAGCCCCTCCACAATGTATGCGGGTCAATATAAAAGGGGGGAAAGTGACATTGCCATAGGCGTATATTACTGGCCACCCAACCAATCAAAAGAAATAAATGAACTCTTTGCCAACCAGTTAACAAATGTATGTAGGAAGCATACCATAGTAGTAATGGGAGACTTTAACTATCCAGATATCAATTGCAAGACAAACTGCAGCAAGTGGGAAATCAAATAGATTCCTAACCAACCCCCAAAGGTTAGATGAGGGAACTAGCAGGAAAGCTATACTGGACCTAATTCTTACCAATGGAGAAGAAGTGATAGAGGGAGTTGAAGTTGCCGGAACCTTGGGTAAAAGTGACCACATCATACTGGAATTCAAAATAATGCAAACACAAGCAATAAAAAATAATCCAACAGGTGTCTTAAACATTAAAAGAGCTGATTTTAACAAACTCAAAGAGAACCTAGGAAAGATTCTATGGATGAAAATCCTAAAGGAGAAAACAACTCAAGAAGTGTGGTTAAGTGATTCTACTTCCTGTTTCTGTGGACGACGGACATGCTGTCCGCCGCTTGCCGTCCCGGTGGGCCCCCCTGATCCAGGGGCGGCACAGGATGCCTTGTAGGGGCGTCCTGCTGAGGGGGCGGCTTGCTGGAGCCCCCTGGAGCAGCGGCGGCTGCAGGGGGGGCTGCCAGCTTTGCCCTAGGCACTGGGAGGCTTGGGGGAGGGCGCCTGCCATGTGCACTTTCGTCCGGAGGAGATCGGCAGAAAACGCTCCACTTGAAGGCAACAGCAGAAATGCGGTGAGAGGGGACCCCCCCCAGTGTCTTTCTTTTTACTTTCTTTGAACAATTAAGTAAATGAGGATTAGCAGTATCCTTAAGACTCTTTGATCTTTGCGAAGTGTTAAGATTGGAGAGGGGGGTTTGCTCTCCCCCCCTCTCGGAAAAGCGGCTCTACACGATCTCTCTCTCTCAGAGGAGAGAGGGAGAATTGGGGAAAAAACCTTTGATATTCACTTCGTTCAAGCAATGGGGTAACGATCCTTTTAAACAATTGCGGAAGAAAGAAAGTGAGCTGACCTAAAAAGCTATGAATGGAAACTTTCTAAATGACTGTTCTCCGATCCCTGGGGAGGGCTGAGCCAAAATGGTGTTTCTTCCCCCGTTTCTGTTGTCGTTACAAATGAACTGTCGTCTCTGAAAAACGTTTTGGGCTGGAATTATAAAACCCGGGTGAACCCTAGAGGAATCTTCTTGTACAACTCTTCCTTGGATTGGGAAAAATTGATCTTAACCAGAGGGGAGCAGTATTGAAGATCGATATCCCACACTGGACTTTGCCTGTCTCTTGCCCCCCCCCCCCGATGGTGCGCTCCTACAGACGCCATCTTTTCTGCTTAGACCTATAACTTTTTTTGAACTTTGAAATGCCTGCAAAAAAGCCTCCACCCAAACCAGCCTCGGCTCCATCTTCTGCTGTCTCAAGCCCGGTTCCCCCGCAAATGCAATTAACCTCTTTTTTGCAACCAAAAGCTCCCGAGGGGGAACAGCAGTCTCAAGAAACGTTCCACCAAATGTTTCAGACACTCTTAAAGTGACAGGATGAAATAAAAAAGCAGCTGGCGGACTTAAAGGAAGAACTCAGACAGAATCAACAACAGACTTCACAAAATAGTCAAAAAAATGCTCTGGAGGATGGTGCTGTGGGGGTGGGAGAAGAGATGAAGGCTTTACAAAAAAAATGTTGGGTTTGAGAGTTACATGGAAAAAATGGAATTTGAAAGGATGTCTTTTTTTCTTAGATTTCAAAATATACCTGAAACAGAGGGTGAAGACTTAAGAGAGACTATGATAACAATGCTAGCAGATTATATTAAAAGAGATAAACAGCAGCTAGGGTGGGATATTGACCTGATATATAGAATCAATTCAGCATATGCTAGAATACACAATGTTCCAAGGGAGGTACATGCTAAGTTTTTTTAGAAAGACTACAAGAGATGAGATTCTAGGAGTTCAAAGGGGGGAACCTCTAAGATATAAGGACAAAGAAATAACCATTCTGAAACAGATACCAAAAAGAATAAGAGATAAGAGGAAGAAATTCTTCTTTCTAACTAAAAAGCTATATGAAAAAAATATCTGGTTTCGGTGGTTAATTCCAGAAGGCTTGTTGATTTTTTGGGAGGTGGGTAGAGTGAGAATTAACACAGTGGTGGAGGCAGAAGCCTTCATGGGAAAACATAAGGACCTCCTAGGTGAAACAAGACATGAAGGGGGAGGAGCCTTGGCTCAGCCAACAGACAGGGGAGAGGAGACAGCAATGAAACTTAGGTCACAGAAATGAATTAAAAACATATCGCAATTGCTAATATAATGAAATGTAGAAGTGATATAAAGTATGGTTGAAGATGTCAAAGAATTGAGTAAAATAACTGCTAATATGAATGTAACAATGACATTTTGATATATATAAAATATGAAAGAGATGCAAGATTCCGGGGAAGTACCACCTTCCGTATGATGTAGCTGTCAAAAAAATTTTCCTACACTTATGTACCCTTTTCCCCAAAATATTTGAAAAAAACCAATAAAACTTTTGTTATTAAAAAAAGAAGTGTGGTTAAGTCTGAAAAATGGGTAAAAGTAAGATCAATTTCAGAGCTTTATCTTTAACTTACATTTACAAGGTGATAATTTATTATAGATGATGTTTAATTGGATGCAATGTGCATTTTAATTAAAACATAATCATTTGTTCACAACATCTCTGGATAGGGATGGAAATGCAGATTAGAAGTCCTAGAGAACTACTGCCAATCATTGTAGAATAAGGAACTAGACTGATCAGTGGAGAGAACCATATACTTCTCTTTAATGCCTTAGGGCAGGGTATTGTCAGAATCTACTTGAATTTATGCTTGAATACCATTGGTATTGACAAATCACCATCAACCAATTGCAAAAGGCAGCTTTACTTGGAACAGTTTAAATCCTGTGATAAAACCTATAGTACTGTGAGACATCAACATCTGCCTATCACAAGTCTATGGCAAGGATTCAACAAGTAGATAAAAAGGTCAAATCCATTCTAAACATCTATCTGATTGTGCAACAAACAACAACAACAACAATAAAGACAGGTTATATCCTCTGACATTATCTTAACAGTTCCTAGGTCCTTGACTAGGACTCGAGCTGTTGAGCTACCAGCCAGCCCCAAAGGCTATGAATCTCACCAAAGATTAACATAATAATAATAATAATAATAATAATAATAATAATAATAATAATAATAATAATAATAATAATAATAATAATAATAATAATAATAATAATAATAATAATAATAATAATCCTACAATAGCACCTGGAAGGTAGTCCTCTTTCCACACACACCCCAATTCCTGATCCTGCCTTCCTACCACCAAACAGGAAGGTAGACCACTTTCTTGCCGTGGCTGGGCCTGGACAGTTATCCTGTGCAGTTCCTACAGTTATGGGATTATTATCTTTAGATCAGTAGTGGCTTAGCCATTAAGAACTGACTCAGGCACCTGCCATCACTAATGATGATAAGAAATCAACAAAATTCCATGTCAGGTTGGTCGTCGCCCGGGTCAACAAGGACCATGTCAGATGTTATGGCTCCTGGACATCTGTTGAAAAAGGGACTACTGGGCTCAGTTGTTACTGCCAAGGAACAGTAACTGTCAATCAATTTTATTTATTTATTTATTTATTTTCAATATTTATAGAAGGGACTCGGGGCGGTGTACAGGCATATCATTAAAACAAATACAAAAGATAAATACCCTTAAATACCCTTAAAAGCGAATTAAACCTAAGTTCAGCTGTACAGAATAGTAAACGTTAAAATCAGCTAAAAAGTGTACCCTAGAAATTTAAAAATGCAGACTTGAGGGACTAAAATTGGGATTAGGCCAGGCCGGCTAAATTGAACAGGTGGGTTTTAAGCTTCTTACGGAAGGAGCGGAGGTTGGTGGTAGTTCTGATGTCCGGGGGGAGGTAATTCCAGAGGGTCGGGCCCATCACAGAGAAGGCCCTACTCCTGGGCGTCGCCCGCTGGCATTGCCTAGTGGATGGCACCTGGAGGAGTCCCTCTCTGTGAGAGCGAATCGGCCGAAGGGATGTATGGGGCAGGATACGATCCCGCAAATAGCTAGGTCCTGTGCCATGGAGCGCTTTAAAGATGATAACCAACACCTTGAAACGCACCCGGAAAGCCACAGGTAGCCAGTGTAGCCCGCACAGCAGAGGTGTTATGTGGGAGTATCTAGTGACTCCCATAATTGTCCGCGCGGCCGCATTCTGAACCAGTTGCAGCCTTCGGGTGCATCTCAAGGGGAGCCCCATGTAGAGAGCATTACAGTAGTCCAGTCAGGACGTCACAAGCGCATGGGTGACTGTGCAGAGGGCGTTCCGGTCCAATAGGGGATGCAATTGGCGCACCAGGCGAACCTGGTGAAACGCCCCCCTTGCCACGGCCGTCACATGGTCGTCCATTGACAGCCGGGCATCCAGGAGGACGCCCAAATTGCGTGCCCGGTCCACGGGGGCCAGCTGTTCGCCCCCAATGGCCAGTGATGGACGCAACTGGTTGAACCGGGGTGCCGGTAGCCACAGCCACTCCGTCTTGGATGGGTTGAGCTTGAGTCTGTTCTTTCCCATCCAGATCCGTACGGCTTCCAGACATCAGGACATCACTTCGACGGCATCGTTGGGGTGGTCCGGGGTAGAGATGTACAGCTGAGTATCATCAGCGTACAGATGGTAATCTACCCTGAACCCACGGATGATCTCGCCCAGCGGCTTCATGTATGTGTTGAACAGGAGAGGCGCAGGTGAGCGGCCTCAGGCTCGACCTCTGCCCCCCCGTCAACACACATTGCGCTCGACCAGAGAGGTAGGAGGAGAGCCACCGCAGAACGGTGCCCCTCACCCCCAACCCCTCCAGGCGACGCAGTAGGATACCATGGTCGATGGTATCGAAAGCTGCTGAGAGATCTAATAGGTCCATGCTTCATTAATTATTTTATTAAAAATTGATACTCTCTTCTTATATCTCTTACTTTCCTTGGCACCTGTTTTAATACAATAATATCATTCCCCTTAAATTTTAAGGGCTCACCTCTGGCTCTTTGTAAAATTTGTGCTTTCATTGCTTTTTTTGGTAAATCTAATGTGGACCTCTCTGGGAAGTCTATGTCTCACTGCATATCTAGTGCTGACTCTAAATATGTCATCAATATCTGCCAAGATTTTTTCATTATTTGCTTCTAGATCATCTGCCAATAATTCTGCCATTATTTCTGCAAAATTTTCTCCTTTTTCTTCCTCAATGTTCTGAAACCGCAAATAATCAGCTCAACCCATTTCAAGAGAGATAATTGTTCTCTTTATTTCTATCTGCCAGAGTGAGTCTGTTATCAACTTCATCCACTTTTTTCTGTTTGTTTAACTTTTTCTTCTACTTTCTGTATACGTTGTTCATTACTTGCCATCATTTCCCTATTGTTTCTTTGACTTCTTTAAATTCATCATGTAATGCTTCTATCATTCCTTTCAATTCTATCTCCTGTCAGCATTCCAAATATTATCCAGAATTAAATCAGAGTTCAAGGCATAGCTGTCATCAAAGTTCCAATTTAATAAGAGAGACATGTTAGTAAAATCTATGGAAACCCGAATCTGAAAGCTTGCTGGGTTTTCCACCCAGTTGAAAGTTCAAAACCTTGCCCCCACACCCACAAGTCCATCACATGGTCCAATCTTCGTCTGCCACGCTGGCATTTCCACTCATCTAGTTCTGGTCAGGTGCAGAGGTGCGGAGACAAAAGATGACCTTAGGCTTCTAGAAAGGAATGTTTTATTTTGACAATACATTCTGCTCCTTACTACTCCTCCCTGTATATTTCTGGTATTATTCCCAATAAAAAAAGTTCTGGTTTCAAGTCTATATGTTTATGTATCATTTTCTCCAACCACATGTGTATTTTAGTCCAATATCTTTTAGCTTCAGGACAGGTCCACCACATGTGGTAGAATGTGCCCGGCATATGTTGACATTTCCAGCATTTTTCAGACTTATTCTTCGACATTCTTGCTATTCTCGATGGGGATAAGTGCCACCTATAAAACATCTTATACAAATTTTCTTTATATGCAATTGACATTGTCATTTTATAATTTTGAGTCCACAATTTTTGCCATTTTTCTAGGTCAATCCCATGTCCAAAGTTTTTTCCCCAAGCTAGCATAGTTCTTTTCACTTGTTCTTCATATAATTTCACCTCTAATAAATAGTCATAAATTTTTTTAATTAATTTTTCATCATTACCTGTTAAGATTTTATCTAATTCGGTCAGTTTATCATAAAAGCCCTCATTTTTTCGATCTTCATTGTATCTAGAATGTATTTGCACATATGTATACCAATTGAGTTCAATACCTTCTTGTTTCAATTCTTGTATAGATTTAAGTTCACCCTCTGTATTCAATAATTCAGCATATCTAACTGTTTCTTCCCTTTTAAATACTATTGGATATGAAAAGGCTTCAATAGTTGATATCCAGACTGGAATTTTCAAGTAGTGCAACCTCTTAACCTTCTCCCAATTTGATAACAGAGCCTCTCTTATAAAATGATCTCTGAAATAACCATGCTCTTTAGTTCCTTTATACCATAAGTATGCATGCCACCCCAACAGCAGGTCATAACCCTCTAGATTCAAAAGCCTATCATTTCTTAACATTATCCATTCCTTAATCCACATCAAACTAGCTGCCTGGTAATATAACTCCCAATCGGGTAGGCCCCACCCTCCCCTTGATTTGGCATCTTGTAACAGTTTACATTTTATTCTTGCTTTTTTCCCTTGCCATATAAATTTCAACACCATTTTATTTAATTCTTCAAAATAGCCTTTCCCCAACTTGATTGGAATAGTCTGGAACAAATATAACAGTCTAGGTAAGATATTCATTTTAATTGTTGCGATTCTACCAATCATTGATAATTGAAGGTTCTCCCATTTCGCCAAGTCTGTTGCACTACATGGGGCTTCCCTTGAAATGCACTCGGAGACTGCAGTTGGTCCAGAATGCGGCCGCGCGGGTAATTATGGGGAGTACAAGGTACTCCCATGTGACACCTTTCCTGCGCGAGCTGCACTGGCTTCCTGTGGTCTATCGGGTGCGTTTCAAGGTCTTGATAACGATCTTTAAAGTGCTCCATGGCTCAGGACCTAGATACCTGCAGGATCGTATTCTGCCCCATACATCCCTGCGACCAATTCGCTCACACAGAGAGGGACTTCTCCAGGTGCCGTCCACCAGACAGTGCCGGGGGGCGGCACCTAGGAGCAGAGCCTTCTCTGTGGCGGGCCCAGCTCTGTGGAATGACCTCCCCCCGGATATTAGGATTACCTCTGACCTCTGCGCCTTCCGTGTAAAGCTCAAGACCCACCTATTCCAAGTAGCTGGCCTGGCTCAACCATAGTTTGATGATATCGCTCCTGACGGTTTTTTTAATTTTGTGATTTTATTTAGGGGATTTTAAACTGTGATTTTAATTGTTTCCATCCATCTGTCTACCTCCTCCACGTATATGTCTATTTTGTGTATGTATTGTCCATATTTGTATTTTATATGTTTTTATTGTGCGCCGCCCCGAGTCCTTCGGGAGAGGGTGCGGCTAACACATAAAATTTTATTATTTATTATTATTATTATTAATTTGTTGCTTCAATTTAAGATAATTATCTTCTTTGAGGGTGCTGCACTTGGCTGTTAGGTGAATCCCCAAATATTTAACTTTATTTGTGATTTGCATTTCCAAGTTTTCCGCCAATTCAACAAAACAAAAAGATTGTTTTCGGGGTATATTTTTTGTCAAAATCTTTGTTTTATCTTTGTTTATTTTTAAACCTGCAACTTCTCCATACGCCTCAATTTCTCCTATCAGTTTAGGTGCAGATTGAAATGGCTCCTCAAGAATGAAGACTAGATCGTCAGCAAATGCTTGCAACTTGTATTCTTCCTTTTTAATGGTCATTCCCTTTATTTCTTCCTCTTCTCTAATCTTTCTATTTAGTACTTCTAATGTTAGAACAAAAAGCAATGGTGATAGTGGACAGCCTTGTCTCGTACCTCTTTTAATTTCGATTGAATCCGTCAGTTCTCCATTTATCATTATCTTGGCTGTTTGCTTGTGGTAAATCGTTTGTATAGCTTGAATAAAGTTCTTACCAAAGTTCATCTGTTCCATTTGTTGTGTCATAAACATCCAGTTCACATTATCAAAGGCTTTCTGCGCATCCAGAAACATCAAGGCCATTTGCTTCCCAGAGTGGACCTGATAATATTCCAAAGTATCCAGAATTGTCCTTATATTGTCTCTAATTTGCCTCTTTGGTAAAAAACCATTTTGGTCCGGATGGATGAACCCATTTAAGTATTTTTTCAGTCTCTCTGCCAGTATGGAAGCAAATAGCTTATAGTCTGAGTTCAACAAGGAAATAGGTCTATAGTTTTTAATTTGCATATGGTCTGCCTCCTCTTTGGGTAGCAATGTAATATATGCCTCCAACCATGAATTAGGTATTTTGCTTTCAATCATTACTTCGTTCATGACTTCTAGTAAAGGAACGGCCAAGGATTTTTCTAGTGCTCTATAGAATTCCACAGGAAGGCCATCCGGTCCCGGGGCCTTCCCATTATTTTGTCTTTTAAGGGCCTCGGTTAGTTCCATCATTGTTATTTTATCTTCAAGTATAGTTCTAGTATCATTTGGTATTTGGGGGAGTTTGGCATTTTGTAAATATTGTTTCACTTCTTCCTCTTTTATGTTCTCTTGTTCATACAACTTGGCATAGTAATCTTGTATAATTTTCTTTTTTTCCATATTTCCATAGTGCAGTTGTCCTTGTTCGTCTCTTAGTTGTAATATTTTCTTGATCTCTCTTTCTTTTCTCAGTTTATATGCCAGCCATCTGCCTGGTTTATTTGCATTTTCAAAATAGTTCTGTTTAGCGCCTCTGATTTTTTGAGCCAAGTCCTCCTTTTCCAGTAGGTCCAGTTTGTGTTTTATTGTGTCCATCTTTATTTTAATCTCTTTCTTTTGTGGAAATTTCTGTAGTTCTTTTTCCAGTGTGCTGTAATCTTTTTCTAGATCTTTAGACACTTGTCTTTTCTTTAAGTTTCTCTTTCTTGCATAGTCTATTATCAAACCCCTAGAAAAGGCCTTCATTGTATCCCAGAGATTCTGTAAGGACGTGTCTTCTTTTTTGTTTTCTTTAAAGAAGAAAGTCAATTCCTTTCCCATTTTCTTTACAAATTCTTTCTCTTTCAATATCCTGTTATTTAGTGTCCATCTAGATCTTATTCTTTGTTGTCTCCAACCTATTGCCATTAGATTGTGATCCGCCCAGGTGTTTGACTCAATCTCCACGTCTAGTGCGCTGCTGGATATGCCTGTTGAGGCCCAAATCATGTCAATTCTAGAGAGCGATGAGTGTCTATTTGAATAGAAGGTGTATTGTTTTTTAGCAGGGTTCCTTTCTCTCCAAACGTCTTTTAGGTTTATTTCATCCATCATCCTGAAGAAGGACTTTGGGAGTGTTTTTCTATTTAGTTTTGTTGTTTTGTGGGTTTTATAGTCCAAGTTCTGGTCTACAATACCATTGAAGTCTCCCATCATGCAAATGTCAACATAGTCTAGATCAGAAATTTTCTTGTGGATTTTTAAATAAAAGTCATCTTGTTTTTCATTAGGTGCGTAAATTCCAATTAGCAGTATTTTCCTAGCATTGTCCATTATCTCCACCATTAAAATTCTTCCATCTTCATCTGTATAGATTTGTTTCACAGGGATTTTATCTTTAATGTAAAAAGTCACACCTCTTTGTTTACAATCCGCTAACGAAGTAAAATTTTTCCCCAGCTTTGGTTGTACTAATAGATGACTGTTTCTTTGCTGGATATGTACTTCTTGTAGGCAAATTATGTCTAATTTCAATTTTCCTAATTTGTGAAATATTTTGTTTCGTTTATATGGCGAATTAAGTCCATTTATATTAATTGAGAGTAATTTTATTCCTTCCATCCTTATGTTTTATATATAGGGTTTATAGCTCTAGTTGATCTTGGTTCCCGTTATGCTCTGATCTCTACACCCCCAACAGCACCTTCTTCAATGTCAATTCCACCTACAGCACCCTCTGTCCTCTCAGTTTCGATTGTGGGTAAATCCAGCAGTTGCACTGGTAGCTCTTCATTTCCAGGCTTCTCTGCCTTTCCTCTCAAATGTTCTGTGTAGAAAGCTTCTGCCTTCTCAATTGTATCAATTCTGTATCTCTGTCCTTTCCATACAAACATGAGGCCTTCCGGAATCAGCCATCTATAGTTAACTCCTATTTTAAGTAAAACTGTAGTCAAAAATTGGTATTTTCTTCTTTTCTCTCTCACTCTTCTTGGTATTTGCTTTAGAATTGCAATCTCCTTGCCTTTGTATTCCAGTTTTTTATCTCTTGTATTTTGCAGGATTTGTAGTTTTAGTGCTTTTTTCGTAAATCTTACATGGACCTCCCTTGGGAGGGAGTTCCTCGTTGCATATCTTGTATTAACTCGAAATGTCTCATCTATCCCATCCATTATCTTCTCCTCAGGTATCCCTGATATTTCTATGAGAATTTCAGATATTATTTGTGGCAGATTTTCACCCTTTTCTTCTACTATATTTTGAAACCTCAGAAAGTATTCAGAGCACTCCATCTCCAATCCAATTATTGCAATGCATTCTGTTTCCACTTCACTCAATCTGGAATCAAATTCTTCATCCCTCTTCTCTCTCTGCTTCTCTCTTTCAGCAATTTTTTGCATAACATCTTCTTGTTTTTTGACCCACTGTTGTATATCTTTTATATTTCTCTCTGCTTCATCTGTTTTTTCTATGTTCTCCATCTTCATTTCCATATTGCCCGTTCTCTTTATAAGTGTATCCAATTTTTCATCAGTGCTTGTTTGTAGTTTCTGTATTGATTGCATAATTGAATCTAAAGATATGGTCTTCTCTTTTTCCTGTTGAATCATAGATTGTATTGATCTTTGTCCTCCTGCCGGTGAAGAAGCAGGAGTTGTTGTTGTAGAGCCCACTGGTGTTGGCTTTCTACTCATCTTGTTATTTTATTCTCTCTTCTTCTTCTTCTTCTTCTTCTTCTTCTTCTTCTTCTTCTTCTTCTTCTTCTTCTTCATTTTGTGGTTCAGTCCAATTGCAATTAACACTAGGAGAGGAAGGAGATAGGAAGAAGAAAGGAGAAAGGGAGGAGGAAAAAGGAAAAAAGAGTGTATGGTAGTTAGATAAAAGTAATAAAGGGAGAAAGCAAGATTTAATAAAGGATATAAAAGAGAGGTAGAAGGAGGAGAGGGGCAAAAAGAGAAAGTGAAAGAAAGGAAAAAAAGACAATCCGTATAAGAAAGATAAGGGTAAATAAAGGGAGTGGGAGGAGAGAAAGAAAAAATTGTATCTCTATTTTTTCAAAAAAGAAAAAAGGAAAAAAACGGAAAAAGAAAAAATTACGGACCAAGAGAAAAAAAATTATTCAGCGCTTCCAGGCTCCAGGACTTCAGGAAAAAAAGAGACAAACAGCACACGCACCAACCAGGAAAAAGAAAAAATCATCACATCCCCAGCAAAATAGTATAGACACTTGATGTAATTTCCAAAGTCACTCCAGTTTTCTCTTATAAGTCTTCCAAGATAAGTTTCCAGACCTTACAGCTCCACAAGAAACAGCCTGCTATAAACAGCTGTGTTCCTTGCTTCTTATCAGGTCTCGACCTTGGATGGATGTTTTTTCTCAAAATAGTCCCAGCAGTAGGAATTGGCAACAATGTTTCAAAGTCCGCTAGATGGCAGTGTTAAAATAGCAGTGTTAAAATGTATCCAGTCCCTAGCCCCTCGCAGCGCTGCCTTTAGTAAAAGAGAAAGTTAAACTCAGCGAAAAAGAAAAAAAGTCTTTTAGGTATTAAAAGGAATAAAGTAAAAGAAAAAAAAGGCTCTAGTGAAGTCACTTTTTTTAAAAAAAAGAGGGGGAAATTAAAAATAAAGAGAGAGCTTCAACCGCAATTGTAACAACAGTAATGAAAGTCCCGTCTGGCTTCCGGTAGATAAAAAGGGAAGAACAAAAAGCCCAAATGGTTTCAATTAACTCTATTCAAGCCTGCCGCTAAATCTTCAGTTATTTTCTATTTTCCTTTAATCTTCCACATTAAGGGTGTCCTCTGTATAATTTAAACAAAGAAGAAAGACTTTTTTCAAGTAGTCTCACCAAAACGCGGCATGCCTCTCCTCTCTCTCTCCTGCTCTTGCTTTACGGAGCCGTCAGCTGCTTCGGCAGCCTGGGGGCTGGCTCCAGATCGCAGGCAAAAAGGGGTTTCCCCAGGGTTTCCAGAGACTTTGCGAGTGTTTCTGGGTCCCCCGGAATTTCCCCTTACCTCCCACTGTCTCTACGGGACAGCTTGGGTCCAATGGACCGTCCAAACGATCAGGATTCAACGGATCATCTGGAGTAACCAGAAGACCGGTGGTAACACAGCGACGCGTGGCTCCTCCTCTCCTTGCTAGGCATTCTTAATCTTATGTATTTGATAGATACAAAAACTTTGTCCCCCACATGAAAGGGGGTTTGGAGCGAGCGGTGTTTAGCAGTTTGTTTCTTGTAGGCTTCTGCCACATCTGCTAGAGCTTTCTTTGTATTCTCCCATCCTTTCTTTAGTGTGTCCATCTATTCATTAAGAGACACGGAGGAAGGAGGTTCTCTAGACAGCTCAGGCATGGCAAGAAATTCCATGCCACTGGTAATCTGGAAAGGAGTTAATTCAGTGCTGCTGTGGACCACATTGTTGTACCCTTCAGCAAAGGGTAGCAAGTCCAACCAATTGTCTTACTGATAGTCCACATAACACCTGATGTAGTGTTCCACCATCGCATTGACCCTCTCTGCTGCGTGGTTCATGCTGGGATGAAACTCTGAGCTAAGTTCCTGTGTGGACCCAATGGACCTCAGAACCTCTCTCCAGAACTTAGCTGTGAACTGGACTCCACGGTCTGAAATGATCCTCTTGGATATTCCATGCAGGCAATAAATGTGTTTCACAAAGATTTTCACTAATTTCTTTGCAGACTACAATCCTGAGCAAGTTATGATGTGTGCCTGCTTGGAAAACAAATCAATAACTGTCCAGATTACTCTATTCCCACTGCTGTCTGGGAGTTTGATGATGAAGTCCATTGCGATCTTTTCCCATGGTCAGTTAGAACCAGTGACGTGCAGTGAGGTTTATGGCTGGTGAGGCTGGTGATGTCATCAGCGCGAGCCACAGTCCCCTTCATGTTGACTCAGGAAGGAGGGGAATGGGACCACGTGTGCAGGAGGCTAGCGCTGAGGAGCTTCCTGCACAGGTGGTTCCCATTCCCCTTCTTCCTGAGTGATTGATGATTTTTTTTTTAAAAAGGCCATCCTAAATCCTGTAAAGGATTAGTCATATAACCTGAATGCCAAGCTGACTTAAGCACTCTATAATAAACACCCCAATGACCTCATACTGGTGATAGACCAGGCAACCCCGGGTTCCGACATTAATTTAACCATCTGAATATATGGAGAAGGCTGGCTCCTGACCTCTCTGAAACTGGATTACCACGGAATAAAAAACCCGCTTTCCTCCCAAAAACCCCTTCTGCGCCAGCCAACATTAAAACCAGTGGAAGGTTTCTCTTTCCCGGATTCGATTGCACAATGAAAGCCCCATGGAGGACTTGGGTGTCTCTTCATCCCTCCTGTGGACACGCCCAGAGCAGGCGTGCAAGCCCGGGGTCCGTTTGCTGAGTCAGAGCTCCCTTCCGAGCTGTACAAGGCGATTGGGGAAGGAAACGGAGCCAAGAACAAGAGCTCCCAAAACCATGGCACTTCCCTCCCACAAAACCAGGGGCCTCCACCCGCCTCTTCAGCTTCACTTTCTCCCTCCTCCGCAAGGCATCACCTGCTTGCATTGGCCGCCATCTCCCCCAGTGCTGCTTGCTGCCTTCAGGGGCTCCTCCCCTCCCCCTGACTGAGGAAGGCGGGGAATGGGACCACGTCAGCCTCCCTTGTCACTGCGTTAAATGTTTGCTAGTCGAACTGAACTGAATAGTTACTGAAAGAGTTACTGCGCAGGTCATAAGCCTTATCTGACAATGATTTATTGCGTATGCTTAACATGTTTATGTACATCACACATTCCAGAGACTTTTTTCCCCTTTTGATCTTTGTCCGTCTGCCCGGAAGCTGGGAGACAAACTGTTTCTGCCAAAATGTAACAATTAGATAGATTTGTTTTATTTTCTATTTTTATTATTTTTGTATTAAAGTTTTGTTTTTAATTAGAACATGTTTCCGGGATTTTATTTTATTTTTCGCTTATAGACGATATGCCTGTTTGGAAAAGCCGCGGTCTAAGCTTCATTTAGTTCAGGGTGAAATATCTTCCCCTGACAATTAATGGCAGCAGAAGGATGGTTTATAATTTACGGCTGTTTCCAAGCTATCTTTAAGAGATAAGCGACCAGGCTAATTAGAAAGAATGATTCAGCTACTGAGGTACGCTTAAAAATCAACTTTCTAACCATGCCAAGGAAGAAAAAGAAAAAAGACAGATATGAAACACGCTCGGAAGGATCCATTTCTTCTGACACAGAAATGCAATACTTCTTACGCTGGCTTCCAACTTCCCAAACTCCAGTAACCGGACTGGATGAAGACCCTGCTATGGGGGAAGAAGCTACAGGAGGTGAGATCTACGAACCGAGATCAGTGGTTCCCCCTTCTGATTATGCACGTTCCCAAATATCTCCAAGAGATTATGACATGCTTGGGGCAAAGCCAAAACATTCCACATTGCCAGAGCAACTTCACTCCCAAACTTTTGGAGATTTTGAAACGATTGATGTCTGGCCAAAGCCCTCGCGGCAACTGCCGGCAGAGGAAAAACACCCCCACGCAGAAAGTAAAACTTATGAATCCTTCTGAGGCCCTGCGGAAGATATGAAAAGCTATTGTGATCGGATAGAATACTTTGAAAAACAAGTCCTAGAAGCTAAAAAACACTATAAAAGATTAGAAGCAAGTAGGAGGGGTTTCCCCACTTCCAAAATGTCTGAGGACGCCATCTTGCCTTCTTCTAAACAACCTAAGACACCCCCCCTAGATGAAATTGCCTTAGGCGAATCAGAACAGAGAGATATGTACAAGTCACCGAGGTCACGTGATCTCCTTTGTTCTACTTCTTCTGCCACGTACAAAGGTCTGGTGCAGCCAAGAAGTGAAGCTGCACTGCCATCTCGTGGCGAAAATTTATTAGAGCAACAATTAAATACATTGCAACAAACCTGGACAGATCTATCTATAAGTCGTTGTCCAAGGCGTGATCCACAAGCTCCACTCGCAACATTGGCCATAACCAATGTTCCACAACCTGATCCAAAGTATGACAGATGTCTTTTGTGGACTTTAGATAGTGGAGCAGCTGTACACGTTACCCACAGAAAGGAACTTTTCACAGAGATGGGCGAGCCAGAGCCCGAATATCGAGAACTGTACTCCTTTTCCAACTACACTTGCAAGGTCATGGGAAAAGGAACTGTTTACATTGAAGTGCTCGATACATTCATCCCTGATGTTTATTACATACCTTCAGCAACCAGTAATTTGCTTAGTCAAAGTCACTTGTCTAGAGAGTTAAAGTTCCAGGTTCACCACCTCGAAAAAGCAAGTTACATAGTTAAAGATGGAGATATTGTTGCTGAAACTATGCTGATTGGTGGTGTTTATTACATAAAGCCAAAGCCTAAAAGGGCAAGCACAGGCAAGTATGCAAACTCCAAAAATGGACAGCACGGGCCCAGAGAGAGTTGGTTCAGAGAGAGAACCCGTTGCTACTCCAAAGGCTCCTAAAGCCAACAAACAGAGAAAACAGAAGCAGGTTGCTCAGAGCAAGCCTGAGGTTCCTCATGAAACTGTTAATGTTGAGAATTCACTAACTGGTAAACCTTTGCATTCCAGTGTATTCACAAGTGGCATAGAAGATTGGGGCATGCCAGTTTCCGTGTTCTTAGAAAGATGCCGGAGTTCGCAAAAGGTTTGGATCTAAAGGGGTGTAAGGTGTTTTTGGATTGTGCAGTTTGCAGGAAAGCTAAATCCAAGGCAGCTGCAATTCCCAAACACGCTACATGCCTGTCAACATGCATTTTTGATTTGGTACACACTGACATAGTGGGTCCTTTCCCACCATCATTTGGTGGTAGAAAGCATTTTTTAACAATTGTAGATAAACATTCTAGATATGGATTTGTATATCCTATGAGAGAGAAATCTGAGACCTTTCAGATCTTTAAAGACTTTGCAGCTTTTGTTTCTACACAATACCAAGTTCGCATCGCCAGAATCCAGAGTGACCGTGGTGCAGAATTCATGTCTTGGTGTTTCCAGGACTGGATGCGTAAGAATGGAATTCTTCATCAGACATCCACTCCATATACACCGGCTCATAACGGAGTCGTAGAAAGAAGACAAGGGGTTCTACAAACCATGATGTGTTGTCTCTTAGAAGATGCCAATCTCGGTAGCATATACTGGGGTGAAGCAATCAAATATGCAAATTACATTGTCAACCGTACTTGGAGCAGTGTAATCAATCAAACTCCTTTCTACATGCTGTATGGCTACAAGCCTGATCTCAAGAACCTCCACATTTTTGGTTCATACGTTATGGTGAACACTCCCTTAAGTCAAAGAAGAAAGGGAGGTCCAGTAGCAAAGAGACTGAGATTTATGGGTATTGATGATAACTCAAAATGGTGCAAATTCATTGATCCTAAACATGTGATTGTCATTTCACAATCTGCTAATTTTGAGGAAGACATTGACTTGTCCAGGATTCATTCCAATGATCCTGGAGTTTATTTTCCTAGAGATGATGTTCCAGATGCCACGCAGCCTGATGACAATTCACAGGCAGATATTCCTTCTACCAGTTCTTCACAACCTGATGTTCCGTCTTCGCAAGCTGCAGATGCTGATGCTAGCGACGAACGTGAGGACGAGGACGAAGAAGAAGAAGAATGGACTGTTGTTCTGAGACGTTCCAAGAGGGTCACAAAAGGAATCCCTCCACAACGATATTCGTGGCAACTGACAAAAACACCCTTGCCTTTGATTTGCAACGTTACTCTTCCTCCTGAGACATTCACACAAATCAAACAGCTTCCTGATTCAGAGCAAGACAAATGGTATGATGCAATGCAGGATGAAATGGACAGTTTAAAGAAACTTAATGCATTCACACCTGCAAAGCCTCCAGCAAACAAGAAAGTCATTGGCACTCGATGGGTCTACAGAATCAAGAAGAAACCGAATGGTGAGTCTTTGTACAAAGCCAGACTTGTAGTTCAGGGTTTCACTCAACGTTATCCTGAGGACTACACAAACACTTACTCACCAACAGTCAGAACTGAAAGTGTAAAAATTCCTTTAACCACTGCAACTATTCTTGGTTTAGAAGTTTTCCAATTTGATGTGGACACAGCTTATCTACATGCAGACCTAGATGAAGAGATCTACGTGATAAGCCCTCCAGGATTCCGAAAGCAAGAAGGGGATACCTGGTTCCTGAACAAGTCTTTATGGTCTGAAACAGTCAGGTTTAATGTGGTACTTATGTCTTACTGACAAACTAAATTCAATGGGCTTCATTAAGTCCAAAACTGATGAGTGCATGTTCACAAAAAGATCTAACAATACATATGAGATAGTTCTTGTTTATGTTGATGACATTGTGTACGTTGGTCCAAATAAGAAAATGAGTGAGATTTTTGCCAAACGTTTGCAGAGAAACTTCACACTGAAATCTTTAGGACACATTAGCACTTATTTAGGTGTCCAGATTGAAAAGACACAGAAGGGGTTTAGTCTTTCACAAGAAGAGAAAATTGACCACATTTTGCATCATTGCAACATGAAAGATGCTAACAACAAAGACACCCATGCAAACAGATTTTCACAACTTAACACATGAACCAAGTCCTGAGTTCGAGGACCAAACACTTTATCGTTCAGTCATTGGTTCACTATTATACATTAGTAGTTGGACCAGACCCAACATTGCACTTAGTGTCAATCTTTTATCACGACACGTAG
Organism: Natrix helvetica; assembly: GCF_964273705.1. Lineage (NCBI taxonomy): Eukaryota > Metazoa > Chordata > Lepidosauria > Squamata > Natricidae > Natrix > Natrix helvetica. The sequence continues at coordinate 80,286,924 of NC_138554.1, read as the reverse complement.
GTAAGGCAACACAATTTCATTGGGCATGCATTAAGAAGTTGTTGAAATACCTGAAACACACTAAACACATGAAGTTATTGCTAGAACCAACACACACTGATCATCCAGAGTTATGTTGCTATGCCAATTCTGATTGGGCAAGTGATAAGAAATCACGCAAAAGCACTTCTGGTTACATGATGTTCCTGAATGGATGTCCTGTTTACTGGCAAGTGAGAAAACAGAGTTTTGTTTCATGTTCATCTACTGAAGCTGAATATGCTTGTGTTTCAGATGCTTGTAATTCTCTAACGTGGTTTGCTGCTTTGATCACAGATATCTGGACACGTCCGATTCGACCAATCACCGTGATGGAAGATAATGTATTGGTGGTTTATATTTCTGAGTCACATTTCACAGGTTCTAGGTCCAGACACATTGACATTCATTATCAAAACACAAAGCAATTAGTTAAGCAAGGTTTTGTTAAATTGCAATATGTTTCTACACATGATCAGATTGCTGACATGCTCAACAAACCACTTGCAGCAGTTCAACACGAGTATCTGCGAAAGAAGATGTGCCTTATATGATGATTTGATGACATCAGCCCAACTAGCAAAATGTTTGCTAGTCGAACTGAACTGAATAGTTACTGAAAGAGTTTCTGCGCAAGTCATAAGCCTTATCTGACAATGATTTATTGCGCATGCTTAACATGTTTATATACATCACACATTCCAGAGACTTTTTTTCCCTTTTGATCTTTGTCTGTCTGCCCGGAAGCTGGGAGACAAACTGTTTCTGCCAAAAAGTAAGAATTGGATAGATCTATTTTTATTATTTTTGTATTAAAGTTTTGTTTTTAATTAGAACATGTTTCAGGGATTTTATTTTATTTTTCGCTTATAGAGGATATGCCTGTTTGGAAAAGCCGCGGTCTAAGCTTCATTTAGTTCAGGGTGAAATATCTTCCCCTGACATCCCTCCTGCACACGTCCCATTCCCCGCCTTCCTAAGTCAACATGAAGAGGACCGCGGAGCACGAGCCACGGTCCCGCGGCTTGTGCTCCACGGTCCCCTTCATGTTGACTCAGGAAGGCAGGGAATGGGACCATGTGTGTGGGAGACTGAGGTTGCCTCAGCCTACTGCACTTGTGGTCCCATTCCTCTCCTTCCTGACTCCTGAGTCAACATGAAGGGGACCACGGAGCACGCGGTCCCCTTCATGTTGAGTTAGGAAGGTGGGGAATGGGACGTGCGCAGGAGGGAGGCCTAGGCTACAGGAGCCTCCTGCACACATGGTCCCATTCCCCTCCTTCCTGACTCCTGAGTCAACATGAAGGGGACCACGGAGCGGTCCCATTCCCGACCACGTGTGCAGAAGGCTCCTCAGCGCCTTTTCCCTTTCCCCCTTTTTTTTATTTTCATGATGAGAGCAGTGAGGCTCTGCCTCCCCTGCCTCCCCTGACCGCACATCCCTGGTTAGAACTGGCCACTCGTAGTAGTCCAGGGGGCTTCTCCTGCAGTGTTTTCATCATTGTGCAAGTAGCACAGCTTTTTACGTAATCTTCCACCTCTGATTCCATCTTTGGCCACCAAAATTGACTCCTGGCGAGGTGGAGCATTTATAGGAATCCAAAGTGGCCTCCTAGTTCTGCCTCATGTCTTCATTGTAGAACTTCCAGCCTCAACCCCATGGGGATGTAGAATTTTGATCCCTTCCAGGCTAATCCATTTTCCATCGTTAGGATATCCTGGTTATTGCTGGGAGCACCAATTTCATAGCGGTCATCATCAGCTTATCCTGGCTTTGGTTAGTGACTTGGGCTGCCTCTTGGGAGGAAGAAATGATGGGGTGAACAACTTCTCTCTTCTTACTGTCGTACTGTGGTTTTCTCGACAAAACAACCACCAACAAGTTTTTTGGTACTTGTTGGATCCCTAGGGGTTTTGTCTCTGCTGCAGGTGCTGCAGGTTCTGGGCTCTTGGGTTCAATCATCCCTGGGTGTCCCTTTTCCTCCACCGGTGGTTGTGGCCCAAACGCAATCATCTGAAAGTTTCCTGGGTTTTCCACCCAGTTGAAAGTTCAAAACCTTGCCTCCACACCCACAAGTCCATCACATGGTCCAATCTTCGTCTCCCACGCTGGCATTTCCACCCATCTAGTTCCGGTCAGGTGCAGAGTTGCGGAGACAAAAGATGACCTTGAGCTTCTAGAAAGGAATGTTTTATTTTGACAACAACACATTCTGCTCCTTACTTTTCCTCCCTCCCTATTCCCCACTAATGAGACAACATAGTAAAATAATAGAAAGTGTGGCAGGCCAAAGATCCTAAAAGGAATATGCCTGTAGGCCTGACATCTGCATTGCCTGTATTGCATTTGTTTTCTCCTGCTGTAGTAATGCATCCACAGTCCTCTGTCCAGTAGGGCTCAAAGCTGCTGACTAGGACACTGATGATGGTGCTAATGGTGCCTTCCTCATCTTGAATCTTTTTGGTGTTTATAATCCACAAAGGGAGGGAAGTGTAGTAATCAATTGTAATCCAAAGGTATATATCAAGGGGAAAAACTAATAAAAAAAAGAAAAGAGCCAAAAGAAAAAAAACTAAAGACCCAAAGAATGGCCAAAAATAGCTTATTATCCAGAATTCCAAAAAATTCCAATCTTTTGATCCTTTTCTTCTAATTATCTTCTTCAGTTTCTTCCAACCTTAATTCTTTAATATCCAACAACAATGGATGATATATCATAAAGTGTAATACACATAGGCTCACCAGACCCAATTATTTTGTATTCCTTAAGGAAAAGTTCACAGAGTACACAGAGCCAGAAGAAGGGGGAGCGAGTGTGCAGAGAAGCGTAATGAGAGTGATATGCAAGAACACACACGCGCTGGCTGCCGCCAATTCCGGGGGGCTTTAGCAAGCTGCCCTTCGGCAGTGGACCCCTCCAGGGTCCCCTGTGTTCCTTACAGAGCCCACCGAGGAGACAAGCGGCGGGCAACATGTCCGTCGCCAGCAGGAACCAGAAGTTGTCTGCATTTTAGCCAGGTTACACAGTTCCATTTTGAAATTCCTGAGTAACTGATTGATCTTCTCAGTTTGTGATATTTTATATCCTCCCCTAGTCTTATCTATCTTTAAACCAAGATATTTTTTTAATTTCACCAAGGTGTTTTATTTTAAACCGCTTTTTAAATAGTGTAATAATCTCAATAGCCTTTTGCTCTGTTTTAGTAATCAATGCTATATCATCTGTAAACAATAGCAATAATGAAATCATACCATTGCTTTCTTGCTTAAATAAACAAGGATCAGCCATTCCAGCTTTAAAACCTATCCTTGCTAATTCCTTAACTATGCATTGATTCCACTCATAGCCTGACTGTTTTAAACCATACAGACTCTTTTTTAACTTCCAACAATCAGTGTTGCTATCAGTGTTTAACCCTTCAGGTTTCTTTAAATATATAGTGTGTTGCAACAGTGCATGGAGATATGCTGTCTCAACATCTAAGTGATTTACTACATATCCATGCTTAGCAGCCCAAACTAATGATGCACGTAAGGTTGTAGCTTTTAAACTAGGTCATCATAGTCATTTGTTGAAACCTTGTGCTACTAATCTAGCTTTATGGGTAACAGTCCCATCTACACTTGTTTTAATCTTGTAAATACATTTACATCCTATTGCATTTTCACCTGGTGGTACCCTCACATTCTCATATACCTCCAGATCTTGTAAAGATTTCAGTTCCCTGTTCATTGCTGTTTTCCAAACTATTTGCTCCTCTTTAGGATACGTTGATAGTTCATGATATGTAGCAGGAACTTTATCTACTTGACACGCTATACTAGCTTGATATCTGTCAGGTGGTTGTGCTACACGGGTAGAATGCCTAGGCATCTCAGGGCTCACCAGTGGACTCTCCTGTTGCGTCTGCTCATGTTCTTCTAACTCCTCCTGACTTTGCACTTCCTTTTTAATTTTTATAGCTGGTCTTTCTATTTCACCACTAGGAAATACCTGGGTGTCAATAACTACGTCATTGTTACATTCCAGTTTATCCCAACCAACGATTTCAATAAATCGAGCACTAGCGCTACAGTGTACTTTCGTAGTGCCTTTTCCCCAGAATCTAAACGATCCATGATTGGCTTCGTAACCTACGAAAAATAAATGCCTAGCTCTATGTTGTCCCTTCAGTCTTACTTGTGAAGGAATATGCACCCTTACCAAGGCTCCAAATGTGTGAAGATAGCTTAAATCAGGTTTTCTACCATGCCAACGAGTGAATGGTAATTCACCAGTTGTTGTGTTTACTACATTATTTAACACATGGTTACTACACATCATAGCTTCACCCCACAGTGTTTCAGGCAATCCTGAATCAACTAACATAGTTCTGGTCATAGCTTGTAATGTTTGCCCCCTTCGTTCTACAAACAAGTTATGTTGTGGCCTATAAGGAGCAGAATGTTTATGCTCAATACCAGCTGATCTCAACATTGTTTCTAAACTCAGTTCCGTTATCAGTTACAACAGTAATCACCTTAGATTTCGTTTTTCTTTCAGCAAATCTTAACCAATTAAAGAAATGTTGAAATGTTTCTGTCTTGTCTTTCAGTAAATAGCAGAAACCATATCTTGAATAATGATCCATGATACTCAAAACATAACAGGCACCTCCCAAATTGGGTTTCATAGGTCCAATTATATCAGCAAAAACAACTTCCAGAGATTCCTTTGTTTTAAACCCATTACATCTGTTTGCTGGAGTAACCTTGCTTTTTTCCTGTCTACACACATTACAGTTTAAATATTTACTGCAAGGTTTTAACTTTACTCCTTCTGACAATTTAACCGTTTGTTGCAACATCTTGAAATCAATGTGCCCCATATACCTATGTAGTAAATGTATGCATTCATCATGTGGTTTCACATTATCATACACTGAGTTAGCAGTATGGGCATCAGATATAATATATAAACCATTTGTTAATTTGGCAGTAACCCTATTACCTTCCTTTTCAATGATACAGTTATCTCCCCTAAAGGTTACTACGTAGCCAATGTTAAATATAGCTCTTACTGATAACAAATTAAATTTCAGTTTAGGTATATACAACATGGATAAATGCTCATTTACAAATGAACACTTTGTCATACCTTCACCAGATGCTTTCACTCTCCATCCATTTGCCAAAGATACATGTTACTTGTTGGTGGACATTTTTATAAAACAATTCTTATTTCTAGTAATGCACTGTGATGCTCCACTATCAACAACCCATGAATCATGGCTTATTGTTGCATTTCTAGAGATAGTCAAAGTAGACATACCTGTTGACATTAGCATTTTTCTTAGCCTTTCTAGTGTTTTGGTGTTTTGCATGTTTACAGAATCTAGCAATATGTCCCTTAGCCCCACAAGAAAAAACATTTTCTAACAGTATAGGCAGTTGAAGGTGACTCTTCATGTTGGGGTGGTTTCTCTCTCAGTTTTTCTCTTTCCAACCTCCTTCTCAACACTTCCAACAGTCGTGCAGTAATGTCAGACAATGTTAGTTCATTTCGGGTTAGGACCTCAAGGGACGATACAAAATCATCATAACTCTCATCCAGTGAGGACAGAATGATGTAAACTTGATGTAACTCTGAGAAAATAAGTTCTTTTTCATGTAGCTCTTGGAAAACTCCTTTCATAAAGTTTAAATGAGCTAACATATCTTCACCCTTCAGAAGACGTGCCCTAAACAGTTTGGGGGTAAGATGTATATGTGCACCTACAGTGTCACGAACATATATCTTCTTCAAATTCTCCCAACATCTTGCTGCAGAATTCTCCCCACGAATATGAACTAATTGTTGGTTAGTCAGCATTAGACCAATTATATACAATGCTAGTTCGTTGCATCGTTGAAACTCTGCTATCTTCTTGGCATCATCCTCGTCATCTGGATCCCAAGAAGTCACTTCCAGTGGATTCTGTACAGCATCCCACAATCCCTCAATACGCAGGAGTAGGCTGCACTTCATAGACCAGGAATCATAGTTTGTTCCATCCAACCGGGTTATTAGTGATAGACTTGCTGATGGTGCGTGTGCCATCTTCTCCATAATAGTAACACTTACACACTAATCAGCTATCTGTATACGGTATTGCGTATCAACACGAACTCTCTTTTTAGCTACGTCTGGTACACTCTGGGCCCATAACCAGTGTTAAGTAAGTAAGCTCCCCATTAGGAGAGCGAGTGTACCGAGAAGCATAATGAGAGTGGTATGGAAGAACACGCACAAACCAACATACAGGGACACCGAATAGTATAAAATATAGTAGTTTACTATGTGGAAATATAGAGGTATTCAGAGTCCAATTTACAGTTCACGTCATACACGGTACAGTCAGTCAGTTATCAAATAATCAGTTTAGCATACAAAGCAGCTAACAGTAGCAAAACACAGTATCTCACAATACACCGATCAGCGTCTAACAAACAGAGAGCTAACAGTCTTTCTGGCTCCCTCTTATGGCTGCTTGAGGTAACAGCAACCAATTACATCTTTCTAGCATTTAAAGCAACAGATACATTTGTTACAATCATGGCTTATATACATTGCCAAGCCAAGACTAGGGTTACATCCCTAACAAACAGCATAACATCTTTTGCTGTTTGTATTTCCCTTTAGTTTCAAGAATTAGACTGTTTAAAAATAACAAGTCCCAGTCTTGTGTTCTCTATATCAATTTTCAGTTTCCAGTCTCACCAGCTTATAACAACAAATATATTTCTTGCAGCCAATTCATATCTTATTTACAGAATTTCTCAAGGTTAAATCTGCAGTTCCCAGCTTTAACTTCCAACTCTGTTACTCTCTCTTTCTCCTATCTTTCAAGCAATATATTCTGGTCTGAACTTTAGAAAAAGTAAAATGAAATACATATGGTGGGGGGGGGAGAGAGAACAGCTCTATTTATCCAAATCTTGTAGTATTCAAAACTTCTATGCAGTCCAATAATATATTTGAGGTTTCCAGTCCAGCATTTAAATACAAAATATTTTCACTCTTTTCTAAAAGATTCTCCCGCTTGATGCAGTGGGGACTGTAAAACTCACCTCTTTCTAAGATCCCACTTTAACCAGCTGTTTCCTAGGAGACTCTTCACTCCACTTCTCACCAAAAAATCAAAATCGGAAATCTCACCCAGGTCAATCACACTTGACAGTCTCTCTCTTCAAAGCTTCCTTTCGGTAGCTGTCCAAGCTTACGTCCAACACATAATGATTGTCTCTTCCCCTCCATTCGATTTGAGAGTCTTATCTGAATTGTTCAGGGAGTTTGAGGACTCCCTGCTATCAGCAGTGTGCTCTCTTCTTCCATCACCATTACAAGATGACTCCAGTCCAAACAGACCATTCCAAAGATGTGGATTTGATGCTGTCCCCCAGAGCTTAAATTTGAAAACTTAAAGGTGCCTTTTAGTAGCAAGGAAAATCAGTACCATATACTCAACGTGTAAAACATTTCATATTAATTATTAACATTAGTTTGCTTTGAATGAACAGTGTTTCATAAGAACTCATTTCAATCAAAGCTTTAGGTACTAGCACCATACACTGGATTTTGCTTGGTATTCAATAAAAATCCGAACTATAACGTTTGTGCTATGGCCCAGCAGTGGCCAGCTGAGCTGTTGGTGGACTCTGACAGTGATTAACATTATGGGACTGCCCTGGAGGCTGAGGAAGACTCTGGGGGGTGTTCAGAGTCAGAGCAGGGACTAGAGAGTCCTGTTGGCTACCAGATGGTGTCTGAGCCAGGGAGCAGTGAGGAAGAACAGGGGGAGGTTGTCCCTGACATACAGACGCGAAGGGCTGATAGGAGAAGGCAGCAGCTGTGGAAACAGGGTCGTAGAAGGAAATTGGACTGATTGGCCCCTCCCAGAGAGCTTATAGGTGGGGCGATGGGAGGGGAATTTTGCAGGAAACAACAGTTACCATCTCAATTTAAAGTTTGAAGAATTCTGTGAGTTCCATTAGTCTTGTTTTTCATAGAGATTATTTGTCCTCTAGCCAAGGCATGGTTTATCTCCCTTCTTAGTTATGGTAGACAGCCAAGCTGGTATCAGTGTAAATGCATGAAAACAGCTGGCACCCTCTGTAGGCCAAATGGGAGTACTCTGAATTGAAAACACCTGAGTGGGCAGTTGAAAGCAGTTTTCCATTCATCTCCCTCTTTGATTCTGACTCTGTAGTAGGCTTCTCTTAGGTCCAATTTCGTAAAGATCTTTCCTTTACCCAATTGGGCCAACATATCCTTCATCAGAGGGAGGGGGTATACATTTTCTATGTACACACTATTACGATTTTTGTAGTTAACTCAGAAGAGCCATCTTTCTTTTCTCTAAACAACACAGGGGTGGCCACACGTGGCCTAGCAGGTTTAATAAACCCCCTTTTCAATTTTTTGTCAATAAACTTTTGTAATTCCTCCATTTTGCATGGAGTCATTGAGTAAATCTGGGGTTTTGGAAGTTTTACTCCTGGGAGGATCTCAATGCTGCAATCCGTCGCACAGTGAGGCGGTAACAGTGACGTGCAGTCAGGGGAGGCAGGGGAGGCGGAGCCTCACCACTCTCATCATGAAAATAAAAAATAATTACTCCAGGAAGCCGTGAAAGTGGCTGGGAGAGGCGCGCGGCTTGGTTTAGCCTCCCTGGACATCTCAGCAGCAGCCCCAAGTGTGCCGATCTCGCCATTTTTTACATTGGGCGAGCCCAGGATCCTTGCAAGGGGAATGGGACGTGTGCAGGAGGCTCCTCAGCTCCAGCCTCAATCAGCGCAGCCGCGGTCCCCTTCATGTTGGCTCAGGAAGGAGGGGAATGGGACCACGTGTGCAGGGGAAGGGGATCGTGGCTCTGCTAATCTGAGGCTGTGCGCTGAGGAGCCGCCTGCACACGTGGTCCCATTCCCCTTGCAAGGATCCCGGGCTCGCCCGATGCAAAAAATGCCTAGGTACCGTGTTCCCCCGAAAATACAACCTGTCCCAAAACTAAACCCTTGCCCCAATTTTCGCATGGGCAAAAATATAAGCCCACCCCTGAAAATAAACCCCCTGGACAACCACCCCCCTCCAGCCAGGCAGAGCACCGCTCACTGACCTAGTGTTATCCCGAAAGCGCCAAGTTACAGGAGCCGGGGGGAGGGCTCACATTGCTTGCCGCCTTCGGTATACTGCTAGGTTGGGGAGTGGCGTTCTGTCTGGCCAGAGGGGAGAGTTCATACCCTGTAGAGGACTACCCTCGGATCACAAGCTGGCTAAACTGTTCGTGAAGCATATCTACCGACTGCATGGAGTACCTTGAAGAATTATCTCACACAGAGGGTTCCAGTTCACGGCTAAGTTCTGGAGGGAGTTCCTGCACTCCATTGGATCATCTCAGGGTCTTAGTTCAGCTTTTCATCCGAGCACCAATGTGGCAGCAGAGAGACTGAATGCCATGATAGAGCAGTACCTGAGGTGTTACGTGAACTATTAGCAGTCCAATTGGGCAGACCTTTTATCTTTTTCTGAGGTACAATAATGCTGTTCACAGTAGCACAGGACTCACACCGTTCAAAATAGTGAGTGGTATGGACTTCGTCCCAATGCCTGAATATCCAAGGGATCCCACCTCCTCAGTCAGTTTGACTGATTGGATGTCGATGCTGAAATCAACCTAGGAAAATCTCAAAAAGGCACTGGCTAAAGTGGCACAAACCTATAAGAAACAGGCAGATAAACACCGGGCTCCGTTATGGCCATTCCGGGTAGGAGAGAAGGTTTACCTCTCCACAAAATATTTGAGATTAAAACTGTCTAGCAAGAAACCGGGGCCAAATTTATGGGACCATTCCCCATAGTAAAGATCATACACCCAGTTACAGTGCAATTGAAACTACCTTGATTGTTGGGAAAAATCAGCGTTTCATAGTAGTCTCTTAAAACCTGTGATTGGGTCCACTCTGAGACCACTATCCCAGGAGCCCCCGGGCCCTATGGTCATAGAAGGCCAAACCCATTATGAAGTTCAATGAATCCTCGATTCAAGGTGGCACAGGAGACAACTCCAATAGTTAATCAAATGGAAGGGCTACCCATTATCGGAGGCATCTTGGGTGAAAGTAGAAATATCCAGGCTGATCGCGGTGATTCCACTTCCGGTTTTTGAGGACGACGGACATGCTGTCCACCGTTTGCTGTCCTGGTGGGCTCCCCCTGACTCAGGGGGGGCACAGGGTGTCCTGTAGGGGCATCCTGCCGGAGGCGCTGCTTGCTGGAGCCCCCTGGAGCGGCGGCGGCCGCAGGGGGGCTGCCAGTATTGCCCTAGGTGCCGGGAGGCATAGGGCGTTCGCAATGCCATGCGCGCCTTCGTCCTGAGGAGATTGGAAGAAATGTTCTACGTGAAGGCAACAGCTGAAATGCGGTGAGGGGGGAGTTCCCCCGGGGTCTTTTTCTTGCTTCTCTGAACAACTAAGTAAATAAGGATTAGCAGTTTTTCTAAGACTCTTTGATCTTGGTAAAGTGTTAAGATTGGAGAGGGAGGTTTTCTCCCCCCCCCCCTTGGAAAAGCGGCTTTACACGATCTCACTCTCGGAGGAGAGAGAGAGAATTGGAAAAAAAACTCTTTTGATATTCACTTCTTTCAAGCAATGGGATAATGACTCTTTAGAACAATTGTGAAAGAAATAATGTGAGCTGACCTCATAAACTATGAATGGAAACTTTTTGAATGGTTGCTTTCCGATCCCTTGGGAGGGCTGAGCCAAAATGGCGTTTCTTCCCCCTTCTTTATTGCCGTTACAAATGAACTGTCACTTTTGAAAAATCTTCTGGGTTGGAATTATTATACCCCAGTGAACTCTAAAGGCATCTCTTCGTATAACTTTCCTTGGATTGGGGAAAATTGATTTCAACTGGTGGGGAGCTGTACTGAAAGACTAATATCCTACACTGGACTTTGCCTGCCTGCGGATCTCGCCTAACAGTGCACTTCTACAGACGCCATTTTTCTTGTCTAGACTTATAACTTTCTCTGAGTTTCGCAATGCCTGCGAAGAAGCCCCTCCCTTAAACCAGCATCGGCTCCATCTTCCTCTGTCTCAAGCCCTGTTCCCCAACAAACACAATTATCTTCTTTTTTTTACAACATAAAGCTTCTGAAGGGGAACAGCAGTCTCAAGAAATGTTTCATCAAATGTTCCAGACGCTTATAAAGGGACAGGATGAAATTAAAAAGCAGTTGGCGGACTTAAAGGAACAACTCAGAGAGAATCAACAATAGATTTCACAAAATAGACAGAAAATAGATGCTCTGGAGGAGGGTGCTGTGGGGGTGGCAGAAGAGGTGAAGGCACTGCAAAAAATAATGCTGGAATTGAAAACTACATGGAAAAAATGGAATATGAAAGGATGTCTTTCTTTCTTAGATTTCAAAATATACCTGAAACGGAGGGTGAAGATTTAAGGGAGACTATGATAACAATGCTAGCAGATTATATTAAAAGAGATAAACAACAGCTTGGGTGGGATATTGATTTGATATACAGAATTAATTCAGCATATGCTAGAACACACAATGTTCCAAGGGAAATTCATGTTAAATTTTTTAGAAAGACTACAAGAGATGAGATTCAAGGGGTTCAAAGGGGGGAACCTTTAAGATATAAGGATAAAGAAATAACCATTTTAAAACAGATACCAAAAAGAATAAGACATAAGAGGAAGAAATTCTTCTTTTTAACTAAAAAACTATGAAAAAAGTATCTGGTTTAGATGGCTAGTTCCAGAAGGTTTGTTGATTTTCTGGGAGGGTGGCAGTGTGAGAATTAATACATTGGTGGAGGCAGGGAAAAACACAAGACTCTTCTAGATGGAACAGGAGACAGTGCACAAGATATGAAAGGGGGAGGAGCCATGGCTCAGCCATCAGACAGGGGAGAGGAGGCAGCAATGAGACTTAGGTCACAGAAATGAATTAAAAACACATTGCAATTGTTAATACAATGAAATGGTTAGAAGTGATATAAAGTGTGATTGAAGATGTTAAAGAATTTGAGCTAAACCTAAACTGCTAATATGTATGTAATAATGATATTTTGATATATATAAAATAAGAGAGAGATGTAAGATCCCGGGGAAGCACCACCTTCTGTATGATGTAGCTGTCAAAAAATTTATCCATACTTATGTACCCTTTTCCCCAAAATATTTGTAAAAACCAATAAAACTTAAAAAGAAAAAGAAATATCCAGGCTGATCGCCTCATAGCAAAATTCCTTGCAAAAAATCCAAGCAAGCCTGGGGGAGGGACACAGCCCTAAGTTATACACCTGTACTCAAATTGCTTTGTTTTAAACAGGTCACTTTCAAGAAGTGAGGGGAGCCAGATGTCAATGCCTAAAGCATTTCCATGACTACTATCAACTTGAGAAGGGGTGGGGAATGCCATGCATATTTTTGGCCAGAGTAAAAGTCTCATATTTCTGTACTGGGATGTGAATGCGCATGTCCAGAACCCTGCCATAACGTCCTGTTGGAGAATGTGATTGATGACCTCAGCCAGAGGGGAGGGGAGGGGAGACAGGGGTAAAGTTCAGATGCCATTAAGTGGGATTTAATTTCAGCTACACAGAAGTCTGTGTCAACATGTTAGTCCTAATAAATGAATGGGATTTTTTTGAACCTTGTCTTGGGGCTCGTAAATTAATTAGGGTAACTCTTGGAAACTTCACAGATGCAAGGCCTGATTGTCCAGTACCCAGTCATGCCATCTTATCAGGTACCAAACATTAATATGGAATGTCTTATTTGATATGAGATATCTCTCTTGCCAATAACAACAACAACAATAAAACAAGTAGGATTATAATACATGGTAGGATTTCCAATTTAATTTGAATTTCACAGCTGTAGCATCCCAAAAGGATTGTGGAAATGTAGTAAGAGGATAAGGAACTGTAGCTTAAATGCTTCCTTACAGGGAATTCCACATATATTTCAGAGAAGTACATTGATGTTTTAAACTAGAATTCATCTTATTGGGAGTGGAGGCTTCCACTCAATCTTGACTCCTGGAGATTGCTTAGATAAATTCCTGTAGTTTTCTTGGCAAGATTTTGAAAGTAGTTTGCCATTGCCTCTCCTAGGACTAAGAGAGAGTGACTAGCCCAAGGTTATCGAGTTGGCATTTTGTTTAAGGTCTATACACCTATTTCAATTTATTTTTTTCCTTACAAGAAGAATCTTTGGTTAGTCTGAGCATGGTTGTTTTCTTGCAGACATTTCATTACCAAACTAGGTTGTCACTTGCACTGATTATGTTGCCTAATTTGGTAATGAAACATCTGCAAGAAAACAGAACATCAAGAACTGCACAGTTCAACCTTGAACTACAAATATTCTATTAGTTCCTTACAAGTGCAGGAAAAAGCAGTGGGAAAAGGCAAAACTTGCAAGAAATACTAGTTATTACAGGCAACATTTTTAAAAATAATTTTATTTCCTCAACCAATTTTCTTTTATATTCAACATGAGTTTGAAATTGGCTGTGACAATTAGAATCTACTCTGAAGTCTGTTCATTCAGGTTTTTAGATCATTTATCGGAAGCTGAATACTTAAAAGTAAAAATGTGAATCTTCAGTTTTATAAAACCAATTTTAAGTAATAGCTTGGAGTTATACAATTTGTGGTTTTGCCAATAAAATTAATATGCATAAATTTGCAAACTATTAAAAATAATATATAATATACCATTAATAAAAGTCTGCCATTTAAAGTAATAAATGTATCTAAATAGATTCTCAAGCCTTATAACCTTACTGAAAAAGATAAAAGATGGATAAACTAATTGTTTTATTATTTTATGAGTAATAATGATATGTTCATTAAGATTTCTAGCATGATTATGGTTATTGTTGTACCTTTACCTAAAATTAATTATGCCCAGACAACAGACTGTTCAGATAGACATGGATTTTTTTTTGTTTTTAATGAAAAAAATGCACCAATAAAACATATATTCAAAAAAAGTAGTATTAACTTCAACTAAATCAGAAATGTTATTTTGTTTTATCACTAATTAATGTTTCTTGAAAAGAATATGCAGCAAAATAAACACACACTATCGCTTGATAAAAATTCTTATTCAGCTTTTTTATTTTTTAAGCTTTTTTATTGCCTACTACATATTTAGTTCTTACTACATAAGAACTAAATGCACAATAAAAATAGTAAGGCAATGGTATCTAATAACAAGTAGCATCCTCGATTTAGAATCTCTAATGTTAGAAATGCTAACTTAGAATTTGATTAAATTCGTAAAATACTGGATGATTAGTAGATATGAAATTAAAGTAGCTGATATGGAGATATTAAAATAATCATTTGGATTTTATGACTGATAACTCAGTAAAGCGCAAAACATGTTATGTTGCCTTCACAGCTTTATTTTAATGCCATCAGAGTGATACCCCATATTAAACATGGGAAATATGGAGCATGTGACAGTAGCAAAGTAGCAAAATGTAGCCACATTCAATCATCTGCAATTTTTTTCCTGATGGTGGCTAAAAATCTTGTTCTCCTGATTTTTTTTCCTGAATAGTTCATTTTGTGTCTTTTTCTCAAGCTGCCATCCAGTGTTCAGGGTTGCACCCTAATAGCTTATTTTACTTTTTTACTAATTTGATGCACACAAATCAAAAATTATAACTTGGTTGCTAATTCAAAGCCAATATTCTAATTCCAAGCTATTATTATAATCTGTCATTTTTTCCTTTTTCATCTTCACTGTGATTTTGAAAGAAAAAATGAGATTAATTCACGATCTTTTCTGAAGTCTATGCATGTACAAAGAGAAATTTTTACAAGATTTTAGACACACTTATTGAGAATTGTATATTAATATGCCCTTCTAGTTTTCTTTTTCCTCTTCTAGCCATTTCAAACAACCTCAGATTAAAATATTTAATGGAGGCCAATTAATTCATTAAATGTTACTGTTGCTGGTTTCTGTTATAGCTGAAAAAATACATACTTGACTCTAAGGATGAAAGAGTAGAAAATTGAAGGTGACATCACATCCATATTTTTCATTGTATTGGTATTTTTTTTCTAAATGCATGATTGGACCAAAGATAAATACAGGATTTCAATACCATTTTATTTCAATTTGTGAATGAAATAAAACAAGAGGGAAGATTGACTCTTCTATTTCAATTTGCACCATAATTTGTTTCTTTCCCCTGTCTTCTAGGTGCCAATGACCCAGGGGTCTCAAGGACTGCCAAGCAATCATATCAACAGCCAATCGTACTCCCTAATCAATCAGATCAAAGAACATTTACAGTCACTGGAATGCCCATTTATTGTAAAGCCCTATCTCCTTCCCTACAGAACACCCTCCATTTGATTGCACCACACTGTCCCACTAATAATATTCCTCTTATCTTTGCCAGCTGCAGGACAAACTGTGCAATTATGAATCATACTAGATGGCAGATCAAGTATTGAAACTCTGAATTCTTAGTTTAAATATACAAAGGTAACTTTTTTTCAAAAAAAGGGAACTAACTCATGACCTTCAAATGAAAAGAGGAATGCAACTGAAGGGGAATAGTAATAAGGATACAAACGTTTTGGTTGAATAATAATGATACAAACGAGCCAGACGTTGCGATGACACAACGTGCGGTCTTGCTAGTCCGAGACCACCATTGATTCTTTTATCAGCTGCACAGTCCCTATGGACCTAAACCATCCCGGAGAGACGGTGACAGGGAGACAAATCCTTGCTGGTCTCAGGGACATTGCAAAGTCCCTGATTGACCCAAGGGAAGTTCTCCAAGCCGGTGGTAAACAGACAGCACCCAGGCTGACAAATTCAGAGGCGGCTCCGGAAAGAAGGCAATAAAAGTGAGTCCAGGTGGTGAGATTTTTTTTTCTTTGAGAATGATTGCCCCAAAAAATTTTTAAAAGATAAATTAGTCCTTTAAGCAAAAGAACAAAGCGGCAAAATTTATCTTTATTGGACTGCCTTAGAAAGTTTTTTTTCTTCCTCTTCTATGTAACAGTGTTTTGTGGATTGAAGTGATTGGAATGCTTCCTGTTTCTCCTCTTAAGTGAATTAATTGATTTTTTTTCTCCTAATCTGTGCTACCTTTATTTTTTGGCTGATCTAAAAAAATTTTACTTTAATAATCCTTCCTCTTATTGTTTATTAAATTTTATTAAAGACACTTAGAGATTTTTGTTTTCCTTAAGCTTGATAAGAAAAGAGAAAGTTGAATTTGCCATTCAGAAGCCAGAACTTGGTTTTTTTCTCCTTTTGAAACAAAGTATCCTTTGCTTTATTTTCTCTGAGTTTGTTGACATTGTAACTAGAGGGTTTGCAGATTGTCTGTAGAGACTGATACTGGCTCAAGGACATGAACTATTTTTCTTGCAGGTGTCATTGTGGAATATTTTGGACAAGGGAAGGGAAAGAAAAGAAAAGATAGAACCCTCATTAAAAAAAATTAAAAGGATCTTATGTTTAAGCAAATTTAAAACAAAAATATTTTTATACAGAAAAGAGATATTGAAGGCGAGAGTGGCAGTGGATTTTAAACTTTTTCTTTTCTTCTGGGAAATATGCATTCATATACAGATGAAGAAACCCTAAGCTACCAGGATTTTTTGGATGGAATTCTAAAGATATTGGAAGGATTTCAGAGGTTTGATAAGAAGTTAGATAGATTATTGTCTGGCTCAATAAAAGATGAAGAGACTGGAGTCTCAAAAATTAAAAAAGGGAGTGAAGATAAAGAAGATAAAGACAAGATAACAGATGAACCTAATAATGGAGCACCTATGAGTGAAAGTGGAAAGGAGGGAACATGAAAAGTGAATCTGATTATTATTATATACTTGATGATCTGGAGCTCTACCCCCCCCCCTGTCAAGATATGGATTTGATGATGGAATTAAGAAGAGAAACAGCTTTAGAAAGACATCGGATAATCAAAGACATGTTAATTTTAATACCAGTTCAAGGGCAACAAGACTATATGAGAGATCTTTCAAGCAAAAAAGTGTGGAGAGAAGTTTTTAAAAACTTTATAAAGAAGTTTATAAGAGAATTGACACAACTGGCTAAAGAGATAAGACAGTTTTGTTACTGGAAAGACACAGGCTGATGATGAAGGTTGATAACTCAAAACTTAGTTAACCTTTGGTGATTAATAAGTAGGATTTCTTAGACACTTTTAGAATGTTTTCTTTAAAATGTTTTTTGTTAATTAATAATCCATTATGATAATAATAATAATGATGTAATAATCTCAATAAGTAAAAATAATTTGGATACAAACTGTAAATGGTGACCTGGGGAAAAGATATATCAATTTCACTAATATATTTTTGTTTAGATTTTATTATAAAGAGATAATTTTTCTTGGGCATGTATAAACTTTACTAACAAACTTTTGTTTAGACTTTATTATAAAGATGTAATTTTTCTTGGGTCAGAGGGGAGGAGATGTGATATAAATGACAAAAAAATCTGTTTTTTTAAAAGATAACTATAATAACAATAAGAAAATGTTAATGGATAATGTTTAATGATTTTTATATGTCTTGGTATTGGTAAAAGCAATTAGATATAAGCCTTAGATAGTGAGTTGGAAAAAAAGGGAATATGCTATAGAAGGGCAATTATTGGAGGTTTATAGGAATAGCTAATGAATGCCAGTAGGTGGTTGTGTCTTCAAGATTCTAGATAAAAGCATATTTAAATAATTATAGCTAAATGATTACCATGGTACATTGATGGTAAAATTCATAAAGATCTTTGATTTTAAAATGTAAATTAAAAATATGAAGGATGTATAGTAACGCACGAAATTTATTTGTAACCAATCGACATGCTTTCTACAAGATGTAATTAAGAATGTTTTTGTGTGTTTTTTTAAATTAAAACAATAAAAATTTTCTAAAAATAATAATAATAATGATACAAACTTGTTGGTTTTAGTAGAAACATTTGTTTTCTGCAACACACATATATTATGCCTTGTATTTGTAACGTATTAGGGTCTGTAAAATATTTGGCAAATGTCAAAACGTGTGATCCTTGCCATTTGAAGTCTTATCAATCTGCAATCTATGGGTATAGAACTTATCCCAGAGCTGTAAAGAGCTGTAAAACTGACATCTTTGATCTGTCCCCTTTCTTCCCAAAGAAGTATCTCACCTTTGAATCTGTGCCCTTCACAACAGGGTGCCAAATGGCCACTTGTGAGGAAAGATATTGCTGATAAGGTTAGTGAGGAGTATTGTAAATCCAGGATGTTATTTGATGTTTCTGACTGTATAAAAAGGAGTTACACCTTCTCTGAAGGGTAGTTCTTCCCTGCGTATCCTTGGGGTATGTTGGGAACAACTGACCATCATGTCTTTAAGCTTTGATCAAAGATTAAACACTGATTGTTATTCAAGCCTCTGTTTCAGTCTCATGTTTGGCTCATTGTGACTTGGATGTATTCTCAAACTTCTATGGTCTCAACATATTCTCAAACCTTATATTTGGCGCCTAACATGAATGGAACTTGGAGGCCCCATTTTCCTTCAAGGTGGTCACACTGACTTCCCATAGAGCTGAATTCCTTTAAGAGGCTTTCAACATGGTGGACTGGAGAAACTGGCATGGGCCACAGGTGATGTCAAAGAGTGCTCCCTGCAAGTTTGGACCGGTGACATGGGCTTGGTCAGATGCCAGCAGATCCTGATTCTATCCAGACCTGAATGCCAAAGAAGCTTGTATTAGGTAGTGGGGAAGATTGTACTCTGCAAGGTGAGTAGATATTTTTTTCCTTTTGGGGGGAGGAGGAGTGTGTGTGTGCATGAGATGAGGAAAATTCCTACTAGAGTTTTTTTCCTACAATTCCTACAAGGGTTTTTTTTGCCAGGCCTCGAGCGTGAGTCAGGAAAATCCCCTCAGAAAGAAACATAACAATGGACAACCATACTGGCGGTGAGAAGGAATGGAAAGTTTCCCTTCCACCTTCGATTGAGGTTCGGATCGCCAGCCCTCCTTGCAGCATATCTCTTGATAAGAAATAAAACCCGAGAACATGTTCTAATGAAAAACAAACTTTAATATGAAAATAAAATAAATGAACAAAACCTTACTATCTAAATTCTTACATTTTGGCAAGAACTCTGTTGCCCACCACCTTGGCAGATGAACAGAAGTCTCTGGAATGTCTGTGAGCAGACGCAGTACATCACTTGTTGATAAGACCTATGACCTGCGCAGTAACTTCAGCACGGCTAGCAAACAATTAATGCAGTGACACCCCTTCTTTGGCTAGTTGGGCTGATGTCATCAAATCATCAAATAATCAAATAAGGCACATCTTCTTTCGCAGAAACTCGTGTTGAGCTGCTGGAAGTGGTTTATTGAGCATGTCAGCAATTTGATCATGTGTAGAAACATATTGCAATTTAACAAATCCTTGCTTAACTAATTGCTTTGTGTTTTGATAACGAATGTCAATGTGTCTGGACCTAGAACCTGTGAAATGTGATTCAGAAATGTAAACCACCGATTCATTATCTTCCATCACGGTGATTGGTCGAATCGGATGTGTCCAGATATCTGTGATCAAAGCATCAAACCATGTTAGAGAATTACAAGCATCTGAAACATAAGCATATTCATCTTCAGTAGATGAACATGAAACAAAACTCTGTTTTCTCACTTGCCAGTAAACAGGACATCCATTCAGGAACATCATGTAACCTGAAGTACTTTTGCGTGATTTCTTATCACTTGCCCAATCAGAATCTGCATAACAACATAATTCTATATAATCAGTGTGTGTTGGTTCTAGCAATAACTTCATGTGTTTAGTGTGTTTCAGATATTTCAATAACTTCTTAATTCATGTCCAATGAAATTGTGTTGCCTTACCTATTTGTCGTGATAAAAGATGAACACTAAGTGCAATGTCGGGTCTGATCCAACTACTAATGTATAACAGTGACCCAATGACTGAACGATAAAGTGTTTGATCCTCGAACTCAGGACGTGGTTCATGTATTAAGTTGTGAAAATCTGTTTGCATGGGTGTCTTTGTTGTATTAGCATCTTTCATGTTGCAATGATACAAAATGTGGTCAATTTTCTCCTCTTGTGAAAGACTAAACCCCTTCTGTGTTTTTCCAATCTGAACACCTAAATAAGTGTAAATGTCACCTAAAGATTTCAATGTGAAGTATCTCTACAAACATTTTGCAAAAATCTCACTCATTTTCTTATTTGGACCAATGTAAACAATATCATTAACATAAACAAGAATTATCTCATATGCATTGTTAGATCTTTTTGTGAACACGCATTCATCAGTTTCGGAATTAATAACACCCATTGAATTTAGTTTGTCAGTAAGGTGTGAATACATTAAGTTTCTTTAAACTGTCCATTTCATCCTGCATTGCATCATTCCATTTGTCTTGCTCTGAATCAGGAAGCTGTTTGATTTGTGTGAATGTATCAGGAGGAAGAGTAACGTTGCAAATCAAAGGCAAGGGTGTTTTTGTCAGTTGCCATGAATATCGTTGTGGAGGGATTCCTTTTGTGACCCTCTTGGAACGTCTCGGAACAACAGTCCATTCTTCTTCTTCTTCTTCGTCCTCGTCCTCACGTTCGTCGCTAGCATCAGCATCTGCAGCTTGCGAAGACGGAACATCAGGTTGTGAAGAACTGGTAGAAGGAATATCTGCCTGTGAATGTTGGTCATCAGGCTGCGTGGCATCTTCAGCACCATCTCTAGGAAAATAAACTCCAGGATCATTGGAATGAATCCTGGACCAGTCAATATCTTCCTCAAAATTAGCAGATTGTGAAATGACAATCACATGTTTAGGATCAATAGATTTGCTCCATTTTGAATTATCATCAATACCCATAAACCTCAGTCTCTTTGCTACTGGACCTCCTTTTCTTCTTTGAGCTAAGGAAATGTTCACCATAGCGTATGAACCAAAAATGTGGAGGTTCTGGAGATTCAGCTTGTAGCCATACATCATGTAGAAAGGAGTTTGATTTATTACACTGCTCCAAGTACGGTTGACAATGTAATTTGCATATTTGATAGCTTCATCCCAGTATATGCTACCAAGATTGGCATCTTCTAGGAGACAACGCATCATGGTTCGTAGAACTCCTTGTCTTCTTTCTACGACTCCATTATGAGCCTGTGTATATGGAGCGGATGTCTGATGAAGAATTCCATTCTTACACATCCAGTCCTGGAAACGCTGAGACATGAATTCTGCACCACGGTCACTCTGGATTCTGGTGATGCGAACTTGGTATTGTGTAGAAACAAAAGTTGCAAAGTCTTTAAAGATCTGAAAGGTCTCAGATTTCTCTCTCATAGGATATACAAATCCATATCTAGAATGATTATCTACAATTGTTAGAAAATACTTTCTACCACCAAATGATGGTGGGAAAGGACCCACTATGTCAGTGTGTACCAAATCAAAAATGCGTGTTGACAGGCGTGCAGCGTGTTTGGGAATTGCAGCTGCTTTGGATTTAGCTTTCCTGCAAACTGCACAATCCAAAAACACCTTACACCCCTTTAGATCCAAACCTTTTGCGAACTCCAGCATTTTCCTAAGAACACGGAAACTGGCGTGCCCCAATCTTCTATGCCACTTGTGGATACACTGGAATGCAAAGATTTACCAGTTAGTGAATTCTCAACATTAACAGTTTTATGAGGAACCTCAGGCTTGCTCTGAGCAACCTGCTTCTGTTTTCTCTGTTTGTTGGCTTTAGGAGCCTTTGGAAAAGTAACGGGTTCTCTCTCTGAAGCAACTCTCTCTGGGCCCATGCTGTCCCTTTTTGGTGTTTGTATACTTGTCTGTGCTTTTGGCTTTAAGTAATAAACACCACCAATCAGCATAGTTTCAGCAACAATATCTCGATCTTTAACTATGTAACTTGCTTTTTCGAGGTGCTGAATCTGGAACTTTAACTCCCTAGACAAGTGACTTTGACTAAGCAAATTACTGGTTGCTGAAGGTATGTAATAAACATCAGGGATGAATGTATTGAGCTCTTCAATGTAAACAGTTCCTTTTCCCATGACCTTACAAGTGTGGTTGGAGAAGGAGTACAATTCTCAATATTCCGGCTCGGGGTTGCTCATCTCTGTGAAAAGTTCCTTTCTGTGGGTAACGTGTAAAGCTCCTCCACTATCTAAAGTCCACAAAAGACGTCTATCGTATTCTGGATCAGGTTGTGGAACGTTGGTTATGGCCAATGTTGTGAGTGGAGCTTGTGGATCATGCCTTGGACCACGATGACCTTGTCTTCCACCTCTACCTCTGCCTCTGGAGTCTGTTCCTCTGGGCTGGTATGTGACGGGAGCTGGAACTCATTGGGGACAATCCCAGGTGTCGTGTCCCATATGGTTGCAGATGTAGCAGCTTGGCATCCTTGGAGCATAGCCTCTTCCTTGGAAGGGATGTCTAGCTGGAGCTTTTGACGCTGGGGGTTGTTGCAGATGTGGTGTAGCTAATTTAATAGCTTCCTCAATTAAAAGTCTGCATACATGATTAACAGTGCGTTGAGCAATAGGCACATGGTTAATCTTTGCAATGGCATCTTTCCATTCATAATTCAATGAGTTAATGATGATGCTGATCATTTGGATATCATCAATAACATGGCCACTTTCTCTCAATTCACTTCTCATTCCTTTCAGTTTGGTCAAATGTCCACCAATTTGTTCACCAGGTTTCAACTTCGAACCATGGAACTCAGGCATGAGCAAACATGAAGATTCAACTGAAATGGGCCTGTAGCAATCTTCCAAAGTAGCCCAAATTTGTTTGGCTGTTGCATCAAGTGGAAAAGTAACCTGCAATTCAGTATCCATGGACATCAACAATGTTGTGCAAGCCTTATTTTCTAGGTCTCTTATTGCAGGAGTCCATGGTTGGGCAGGAGATTTAACACCATACAATGGGTTCCTTCTCTGCGAACACAAATACATACCTATTTCCCTGGCTCAGCTGATAAGGAGGAGAGCCTGTGGCTTAGTGGCTAATATGACTGCCTAATATGTAATACAGCCCAAGTTCAAATCCCAGTAAGGGTATGGTAGCTGATGAGAGCTAAATAGCTTGAAATGGATCTATACTAGTCTCCCTTTATTTATTTATCAGCACAAATACAACTGTCAGGCCTGTAGTTATATTCTTTTTAGGATCTTTGGCCTGCCACACTTTCTTATAATTTTCTATGCTGTTTCAATAGTGTAGTAGTTGGGAGGGGGGAATAGAAAGGAGTAGGATTGTAGAATGGATTGTTGACATTCTTTTGTAGAAGCCAAGGTCATCTTTTGTCTCCGCACCTCGACACCTGGCCAGAAGAAGATGGGTGTACATGCCAGCGTAGAAGATGATGACTGGAACATGTGATGGATTTGTGGGTGTGGGGATAGATCATGAACTTTCAACTGGGTGAACCCACAGGATGTAATTCAGAGTTGGAATTTTCCAAAGCCGTGCTAAATTGCCTGTAAAATAAATTGGACCTTTAAGGATGTTTTGCCTTCGACAATGATTTATTTCTGCATGGTATTTAGAACCTTAACATTATTCCAACTCTACCCTTTAAAATAATTCACTAGCACCCTCCCCCTCTCAAGGGGGAAGGGCTGGTGATGGAAGATCTGGTGATGGGGGTCTCGGCATTCCCAACGCTGACCGGGACAGCGTAAATATCAGCGAAGAATTAATGAGAAGCTTTTGGTGATAAGAAGCTGGGTGCGGAACTTCAAAGGCAATGGAATGCTGCTTCCAGTTTAATTGCATCTGGAGGAATGCAGGAGGAGACACGACAAGACGAAGGAAAGTCTCAGACATACTTCTTCAGCTAAATGTGAGTGCATGCTCCCCCTCCTTCCCCCCAGCTTGGAAGCAAGGTTTTTTGGGGGAAAAAGCCTAGAACGGAGGCTTGGGCTCCTTCCAGACGGCAATAAATGAAATGGCTTATTACCCTGCAACTAGCTGGGAGAAAGATTCCCTTTCAAAATGGGAATTTCAAAGGAGGCAGGAAGAAGGGATTTTGCCAGCATCTGTCACTTGCAAGCCACCACAAATGGGGCTTCAACCAGTGAATGGGGCAAAACCGGATTGGGCTTTCTTCCGAGGATTTGGATGGAAGAGATGCTACTGGCCACCTCCTTTGCCATCAGCATGGGGAAATGCTCCAAGCCAGCAGAGGGCACCTACTTGGCCCATAACTCCTCCAAGCCAGCAGAGGGCACCTACTTGGCCCATAACTCCTCCTAGCCAGCAGGAGGGTCCTTGGCACATAAAACCCCCTAACCAGCCATCATTAGTTGAGCTGCAACCTGTGAAGCAGGCAACCCCGGGAAGAGTCTTAACCCCAGGTCATGGATGGGAGGAATGCCAGTAGGCACCTGCCCTCCCTCAGCAGATGGCACCATGGCAGAAAGCTGGGCAGTGGCCAACCAAGGGATTGACCTCCCCACCGGTTCCAGTCTCCCCTGCAAGGCCCAAAAAGGTTCTTACCAGACCTTCCTACAGAGAAGAAATCTCCATGGAAGAAGGGATTACCAAACAGAGGCCTGCAGTGTGGATGGCGGGAAAATGTGTGCCTGCAAGGCCCCAAGTGGTTCTTAACTCACCTTCCTACAGAGTAGCAATCACCAACATGGAAGAAGGGATTACCAAAGCCAGGCCTGCAAGATGGGAAGCGGGACAAGGTGCATCTGCAAATGCCCAAAAGGTTCTTATCCCGCTTTCCTACAGAGAAGCAATCTCCACCATGGAAGAAGGGTTTACCAAGGGGCAGCTGCAAGTTGGAGAGCAAGACAGTGTGATGAAACGGTTCCTGAGTTTAGAGATGTAACTAGGTTCCATTCCTCGTGGGGCCCAATTAAATGCCACCATTGTTGTCAAGGTGGCCACAGAGCATCAGAGTGCTTGGCTCCAGCCCCAATGCCACAAACGTGTGCACCAACCACCACGGCAGTAAAGAGAGGGTCCCAGATGCCACCACAGAAGAGTCATCTGGGCCAACAACCTCTGGAAGAGGATCCCCGACTTAAAGTGAGGAAGTGTCCTACCAAGGGGGAGGCCTCGGAAGAGGAAAAGGGCAGACAATCTCCGGAGGAGGATCCCCAACTTAAGGTGACAAAGAGTCCTACCAAGGGGGATGCCTCAGAGGAGGGAATTGCCGAAGAACAAACGTGTGTACCAATTGCCACGGTGGTAAAGAGAGGGCCCCAGATGCCACCACAGAAAAGTCATCTGGGCCAACAGCCTCTGGAAGAGGATCCCCAACTTAAGGTGATGAAGTGTCCTACCAAGGGGGAGGCCTCGGAAGAAGAAAAGGGCAAACAATCTCCAGAGGAGGATCCCCTACTGAAGGTGACAAAGAGTCCAATTAAGGGGGAGGCCTCGGAGGGGGAAATGCCTAACCGACCTCTGGAAGAGGATCCTCAACTTCAGGTGACGAAGAGTCCTACCAAGGGGGAGGCGTCGGAGGAGGAAAAAGGCCAGGCGTGGATGATTGAATCCAAAAGCCCAGAACCTACAGCACCTGCAGCAGAGAGCCCTAAACGGCCATGGGAAGAGGTCGCAATGGACTTCATCGCGGAACTCCCAGACAGCAGTGGGCATAAAGTAATTTAGACTGTTATTGATTTGTTTTCTAAGCAGGCACACTTCATTGCTTGCTCAGGATTGCCATCCGCAAACGAATTGGCAAAAATGTTTGTGAAACACATTTATCGCCTGCACGGAGTACCCAAGAGGATCATTTCAGACCGCGGAGTCCAGTTCACAGCCAAGTTCTGGAGAGAGGTCCTGAGATCCATTGGGTCCACACAAGAACTGAGCTCAGAGGTTCATCCCAGCATGAACGGTGCAGCAGAGGAAGTCAATGCGGTGGTAGAACAATACATCAGGTGTTTTGTGGACTATCAGCACAACTGGTCAGATTTGCTACCCTTCGCCGAAGTGGTGTACAACGATGCGGTCCCAGCAGCAGAGGATTAGCGGGTTTCCAGATTACCAGTGGCATGGAAGTTGTTGCTATGCCTGAGTTGCCTAGAGAACCTCCTTCCTTCATGTCTTTGAGTGAATGGATGGACATGCTAAAGAAAGGATGGGAGAATACGAAGAAGGCTCTAGCAGTTGCGGCAGAAGCCTACCAGAAGCAAGATGATCAACATCGCTCGCTCCAAAACCCCTACCGTGTGGGGGAAAATGTTTTTGTATCTACCAAATACATAAGATTAGAAATGCTTAGCAAGGAATTGGGTCAAAAATTTCTAGGTCCATTCCCAATAGTGAAGATAGTTAACCCAGTTACAGTTCAACTCGGTCTACCCAGAAATCTAGGGGAAATTGACCCAGAATTTCATTGGAGCTTGTTGAAACCAGAAATGGGGTCTAACAGAAAAGCATCCACCCAAGCTCAATCTCCTCCTGTAGTGATAGAAGGGGAAACACAATCTGAGGTGGAAAAAATTGTAGATTTCAGGCTGAATAGGGGTCGGTTACAGTACTTAGTGCATTGGAAGGGTTACCCTTGGTCTGAAGCTAGTTGGGTGAAATGTGGGAACCTAAAAGTGGAGAAGTTAGTAAAGCAATTCAATGGGAAGTTTCCCGAGAAGTCAAAGGGTTCCCCTGGGTGGAGAAGAAGTGGTTAATTTTGTTATGTTAACTTTTATGTTATTCTCTTTGCAGGAAATGTTTTTCTTTTGAGGAGAGGCCGCCTGTCAGGCCTGTAGTTATATTCTTTTTAGGATCTTTGGCCTGCCACACTTTCTTATAATTTTCTATGCTGTTTCAATAGTGTAGTAGTTGGGAGGGGGGAATAGAAAGGAGTAGGATTGTAGAATGGATTGTTGACATTCTTTTGTAGAAGCCAAGGTCATCTTTTGTCTCCGCACCTCGACACCTGGCCAGAAGAAGATGGGTGTACATGCCAGCGTGGAAGATGATGATTGGAACATGTGATGGATTTGTGGGTGTGGGGATAGATCATGAACTTTCAACTGGGTGAACCCACAGGATGTAATTCAGAGTTGGAATTTTCCATAGCCGTGCTAAATTGCCTGTAAAATAAATTGGACCTTTAAGGATGTTTTGCCTTGGACAATGATTTATTTCTGCATGGTATTTAGAACCTTAACAACAACACATATATGAAAAGGCAACATTAAAAATAAAAATATGGTTTTCTGCCTGGATGGTCCTCTGTAATGAGCCGAAGGACAGAAAGGGGGAGTAGTGAGCTCCCTCCCATATTTGGGCATACCAGGGGTTGTAACACAAATACATACCTATTTCCCTGGCTCAGCTGATAAGGAGGAGAGCCTGTGCCTTAGTGGCTAACAAATCTGCCTAATATGTAATACAGCCCAGGTTCAAATCCCAGTAAGGGTATAGCTAGCTGATGAAAGCTAAATAGCTTGAAATGGATCTATACTAGTCTCCCTTTATTTATTTATCAGCACAAATACAACACAAATATAAAAAGGCAACATTAAAAATAAAAATATGGTTTTCTGCCTGGATGGTCCTTTGTAATGAGCTGAAGGACAGAAAGGGGGAGTAGTGAGCTCCCTCCCATATTTGGGCATACCAGGAGTTGTAACACAAATACATACCTATTTCCCTGGCTCAGCTGATAAGGAGGAGAGCCTAGTCTCCCTTTATTTATTTATCAGCACAAATACAACACAAATATAAAAAGGCGACATTTAAAATAAAAATATGGTTTTCTGTCTGGATGGTCCTCTGTAATGAGCCGAAGGACAGAAAGGGGGAGTAGTGAGCTCCCTCCCATATTTGGGCATACCAGGGGTTGTAAGACATATATATATATATATGAAGTGGCTAAGACTCCTGCCTAAGATATCATACAGCCCAGGTTCAAATCCCAGTAAGGGTATGGCTAGCTGATGAGAGCTAATTAGCTCGAAATAGATTTATACTAGTCTCCCTTTATTTATTTATCAGTACAAATACAACACAAATATATTTTAAAAAAAGGCAACATTAAAAATAAAAATATGGTTTTCTGCCTGCATGGTCTTCTGTGATGAGCCGAAGGACAGAAAGAGGGAGTAGTGACCTTCCTCCCATATTTAGGAATACCAGGGGTTGTAACACAAATACATACCTATTTCCCTGGCTCAACTGATAAGGAGGCGAGCCTGTGGCTTAGTGGCTAAGATTCCTGCCTAAGATATCATACAGCCCAGGTTCAAATCCCAGTAAGGGTATGGCTAGCTGATGAGAGCTAATTAGCTCGAAATAGATCTATATTAGTCTCCCTTTATTTATTTTTCAGTACAAATACAACACAAATATATATAAATATAAATATATACAAATATAACACACACACACACACACACACACACTGATATGAGAATTTGTGTAAATTGCAAGTGGGGACTATTGTGAGAAAGCACAAAGCTTTGTAACCAATTGACATACTGTATGTAACTGGAGGTTGATTTTTATGTATTGTGTGTGTCTATGTCTGTTTGTTTTATGTTTGTTTAAAAATATTTTTTTTAAAAATCAGCCAGCGCCTGCTAGTAGATCCAAGCTGGAAAGAGAAGACACTGAATACCTTAGGGCAGAGACAGATATTAACAATCTAGTGCTTAAGGAGATAGAACAAAGGATGTAACTTTGAGCAAAAGTAAGAAAATTTAGCAGGTAATAAAAAGGTAAAGCCTGTCTGAATGGGAAGACCTAGATAATTGGGCTTGATTAATTTGATGGGAAGATTTAGATAATTTGACCTAATTGATTTCATGTGATTTCTGTTAAAATTCTTAGGTGTGCATCTATACTAGTAGCATGTAGAATTGTGTGCATCTCTACTAATAGCATGTAGAATTGAATTGGATTGAATTGATTGTGATATGTTTGACCAGCCGGCAAAATAAATAAGCTTCTCAGCTGAGCCTATGGGGAATGGGAGAGTAGTTAGGGTCCACAATCACATTTATCATAGCTGGTCTCTGAGTTTTCCCACTTCTTTGAGAATGACCCGCAGGTTGCCCAAGGAAAGAAAAATTGAAGATTTAAAGGGACAGGAGGTCTGAAAATGTTGTTCCGTGTGTGTGTGTGTGTGTGTGTGTGTGTGTGTGTGTGTGTGATCATTTCCAGATCTGGAGAGAAGTTGAGATTCTTTAATAATAGAAAATGGATCTCTTTGGCTTATGAACAGCTCCCTGAAATAATTGTAGTGATTGCTTTGCATGAAGAAAAATGAAATTGGATTTTTGTATGTGAAATTGGTTTACACAAACAGTCTGATTGCAGTGCAAATGCAAGTATGTTGATGGTAAAAGATACTGTGAATATACTTTGATTCCCTTTAGTATAAAGAAACAGTAAGTTGCAAGGTTGTTTAATGGTATGTATGTGTATGTGTGTTATCATTTCCAAACCTGAAGAGAGGTTGAGATCCTCTAATAATACAAAATGGAGCTCATTGGTTTTTGAAAAAGGTGTCTGCTCATTTTAACCATGAGTTTGTGTATGCAATGCCCGAGCAAGACCTGTGAATGCCTATGTGTATTCTCCTCCTTCTCCCCCCTTCTTTTGGTTTAGTTTGGTTTGGTTTATTTGAATTTATATGCCGCCCTTCTCCAAAAGGACTCAGGGCGGCGTACAACATTAAAAAACGCACATCCCAAAAGTTAAAAAAGATTAAATCCATATCCAAAAAAACAAACCGAATTTTTTAAAAAACCAATACATTTAAAATAAATTAGAATTAAAATTAACAGACCAGGCCGGCTTGCTGGAAAAGCCAACTTTTTAGGGCACATCGGAAGGACCGGAGGTCAGGGATTATGCGAAGCTCCGGGGGGAGCTCATTCCAGAGGGAAGGCACTCCCATAGAGAAAGCTCTCCCCCTGGGGGTCACCAGCCGACACTGCCTGGCCGACGGCACCCTGAGGAGGCCAACTCTGTGGGATCGTACTGGACGGTGGGAGGCTACTGGTGGCAGTAGATGGTCTCGCAGGTACCCTGGGCCTAAGCCATGGAGTGCTTTAAAGGTCATAATTAATACCTTGAATCGCAACCGGAAAACAACCGGCAACCAGTGCAGGCCGCCTAAAAGGGGTGTAACATGGGAGCACCTAGGTACCCCCATGACAACCTGCGTGGCCGCTTTCTGGACCAGCTGAAGCCTCCGGGTGCTCTTCAAGGGCAGCCCCATGTAGAGAGCATTGCAGTAGTCCAGGCGAAAAAGGACGAGGGCATGAGTGACTGTGCACAGAGCATTCCAATCCAGGAAGGGGCGCAACTGACGTACCAGGCGAACCTGGTAAAAGGCCCCCCTGGTCACGGCCGTCAGGTGTTCTTCTAAACTAAGCCGCGTATCCAGGAGGACTCCCAGATTGCAAGCCTTCTCTGAGGGGGCTAAAATTTCTCCCCCTATTGTCAAAGATGGAACAAGATGTACAAATCGGGATGACGGAAACCACAGCTACTCAGTCTTGGAGGGATTGAGCTTGAGCCTGTTCCTCCCCATCCAGATCCGCACAGCCTCCAGGCATCGGGACATCACATTGAGGGCATCGTTTGGGTGGTTTGGGGTAGAGATGAAAAGTTGGGTATCATCAGCATATTGATGATACCGTACCCCAAAACCACGGATGATCTCGCCCAGCGGTTTCATGTATATGTTGAACAGGAGGGGTGAGAGAACCGACCCCTGGGGCAACCCACAAGTGACGCGCCTGGGGGTCGATCTCTGCCCTCCAGTCAACACAAATTGCGACCAATCTGACAGGTAGGAGGAGAACCACCGTAAAACGGTGCCCCCCACTCCCAACCCCCCGAGTCGTCACAGTAGGATACCATGGTCGATGGTATCGAAAGCCGCCGAGAGGTCTAATAGGACCAGGACAGAGGAACAGCCCCTGTCCCGGGCCCACCGGAGATCATCGACGAACGCGACCAATACCGTCTCCGTGCTGTACCCAGGCCTGAAACCCGAATGAAACGGATCCAGGTAGACAGCTTCATCCAGGTACTGGGGAAGCTGACGTGCTACCACACTCTCAACAACCTTTGCTACAAAGCGAAGGTTGGAGACCAGACGATAGTTGGCTAAAGAAGCTGGGTCCAGGGAAGGCTTCTTAAGGAGGGGCCTCTCCACCGCTGGTAATCGCCTGGAGCCAGTCTTGTGTCACCTCCTGGGAAGCCGAAACTAACCGAGAGGGACACTCTGTAAACCAGGGAGCCACCCGGGATCGACACCGGGTCAGAGGCCACAAAGGTACAACGTGATCCAAGGCCCCAGCATCCACCCTATCCCAGGCTTCCACTAGTGCTTCGGTCGAGTTGTGAGCAAGGGATTCAGGAAAACTCCCAAGCTCCATCAGGAACCTTTCGGGGTCCATCAGGTGCCTGGTGCGGAACCATCTAGTCAGTTCCGCCTTCCTGCGGTGAGGGGTAGCTTTGTGGAAGTCAAGCCTGATGAGGAAATGATCAGACCATGACAATGGTTGAATAGAAATATCCCCTAAATCTAGATCATTCATCCACTGCCCAGAGACAAAAATCAGGTCGAGCGTGTGTCCCCCATTATGGGTGGGGTCTTGAATTAACTGAGTTAGGTCCATAGCTGTCATGGAAGCCATGAACTCCCGAGCTGACTCGGATGTCTCGCCAATGGAAGGCATATTGAAATCCCCCAGGACCATGAGCCTGGGGAAATCAACCGCCAATCCAGCTAATATATGCAGCAGCTCCGGCAGGGCCAATGAAACATAGCAGGGAGACAGGTATGTAACAAAAAGGCCCACCTGAGCTCCAAGGCCCCACTTCACAAAGAGGGACTCACACCTGCCTATCTGAGGCACAGTGACCTCATGAGGTCTGAGACTTTCCCTAATAACCACCGCTTACCCCCCCGCCTCTGCCCTGGGCTCTCGGCTGGTGAAACGCCCAGAAGCCTGGTGGGCATAGTTCACTAAGGGGCACCCCCCCTCATGGCCCAACCAGGTCTCCGTAATGCACGCCAGGTCCGCTCTACCCTCTTGTATGAGGTCGTAAATGAGGGGAGCCTTATGTACCACAGACCTGGCGTTAAGCAACACCAGCCGGAGACCAGGGTCCTGTAATCCCAGGCACCCGGGGGTGCAAGAAGGGTGATGAGGGTCGGAACGCACGATTGCTCTTAAACAGCAAACCCGCGTCCTCTGAACATCATTTGGCCCTCGGCCCCCACCATATCTGCCTCTCCCACAAACAGTAGAGATGGTGAACCACCCAATGGAATGGCTTAATGTCTTCCCCGGAAACCCAACCCTTCCTAGCCCTCCCAACCCACGCCCATTAGTTAGCGCTGGCCTGTGCCCTGGCAGACTCCCCCCCCAAGCCTGTCTGAGCCATCCAAATCAACCCACCCCTCCCCCCCTTAAAATTTGGTTTAAAAGCCCCTGTAAAAAACCCTTAAGAAGTCTCTTCTTTGCATGCCACCTCTCGGGATCCCAAGATCCGTCATTAAGGAAGCGTCTTGATAGGTCAGAAGGCCATCCCTGGGAAAGGGGGAGTTCCCGGAGGGAATAAAGTTCTGTCGCAGTATAGCATGGAGGTGAGTGTGGCATCAACCAAACGGGATGACATCATGGGGAGATGGAATGAGGAGATGACATGTCCAGGGGGGGGGGGGGGCAGCCGGCCAGTGACGTGCGGTGAGGTTTATGACTGGTGAGGCACTGACACAGTGCTGGGTTTCAAATATTTTTAGACTTGTGGACTTCAACTCCAAGAATTCCACAGACAGGCATGCTCAGTTCCAATTTAAAGCAACAGCATTTGTTTTTCTCCTTTGCTCCTTCTTTCTTTTTCTTTTTCTTCTCCTTCCCCTCCTTCCTCCCTCTCTCCCTTCCTCCCCCTCTCTCAAACACAGACACACACACACACACAGAGAGAGAAGTTGGATTGGACTATCTCTCCTACCCCTTCCCTCTCTCACTCACTCTCAAACAAACCCACACACACACAAAAGTTGGATTGGATATCTTTTCCAGTGGCTTGAAAGCAGCTCCTCTGCCATCCCCCCCATTCCCCTGCTGCCTTTCCCAAACACCTCCACCATTGCAAATGCAGCCTGCTGTCTGGGTGGGAAATGCCTGGAACACAATAAAGCCCACCCACCACCTCCTGCTGGCAGGCTGGGGTGAGAGGAGAGGCAGAGAAGCCGGAGGGGAGCCGATCTGAGCCTTCCAAAAGAAAGAGGCTGGGGGGAAGTGTGTGTACTACAGCATGGCTCTTTGCCTGGCTTCCTGCCTCCTCCTGTGGTCTCCTCAGTGCTCGCTTGTGCTCTCCCTCCCCAAGTGTAGTTTGATTGCAGGCGGAGCCACGTTGCCTTTTCAAACTTGTAATCAGTGAAGCTGGGCTAGATTTTTATATAGTTTTATCCAGCTGTGTGTGTGTGAGAGAGAAATGAATGGGGGTCTGGGGAGGAAGTCATTACACTTGGGGAGGGAGAGCACCAGTGAGGAGACCACAGGAGGAGGCAGGAAGCCAGGCAAAGAGCCATGCTGTAGCACACACACCGGCCCCACAACGTGGCTCTGCCTGCAATCAAACTACTCTTGGGGAGGGAGAGCACAAGCGAGCCAGGGTCCTTCCCTCCAGCCTTTGCCCAAAGCCCTGCACAGCACCAGGAGGATGAAGTTTGAATTCCTCCCCCTCCCTCCAACCCACATGTACCTTTTCCAGCTTTTTTTAACAGTTAAGCAGAGTCATCCACGGTGAGGCAGTAACTAGCTCAGCTTTTTCCTTTTACTTTTTTTTTTCATGATGAGAGTGGTGAGGCTGTGCCTCACTTGCCTCACCTGACTGCACGTCACTGCAGCCGGCAGTGTTCAAGGGGGTAGCAGGAAGCTTATGTCCATCATAAAAATTGTCGATGTTGGGGACAATATATAAGGGTAATGGCCAGCTGTCCAAAATCGCAGCAGACGCTAGCTTGCGAGGTGGTAAAGCAGCCAGTGATGGCGGCTGCTCCAACTCCGACTCCAACAGCTAAGCTCCGTCCACGCCAGCCGCACTCACATCCATCGCCAGGGCCGCACTCCGTTGACCCAGTCCATAATATCATAGGACGGGGGGGGGCAAATGGCCAAATGGCACAGAACGGTGGCCTAGGCAATGGCAGTACTACCAGGGGGGCACAATGAAGGACCCCCCCACTCCAGCCACACCCACGCCAGCTCCAGAAGCCATCTTCCACTGGCGTTAGTATCCATGTCAGCTGCCTCAGCCACTCCCCACTGATCTAATTTATCATGTTCACAAGCAAGGAGGAGGGAGGGGCAACCGCGATAACACCATGGCGTGTGGAGCGGCAGCTGTAGAGACCCCAAACCGGGCGTCAAAGTGTTGTTCACTGCCACGGCTGACCATACCCACGCCGGCTGCAGAGACCCTAGGCCGGGCGTCCCGCCGCAGCTGCTGACCACACCCACGCCGGCAGCCGACCGATGCCCTCCATTCTCCTTTCACCGCCCCATTTCACTCACGATGTTCCGGCTATTTGGGTCATTAGAGGGGGGGGGCTGCAGTTTTTCTGCTCGTTTTAACCATTTTTTTCCCTCTCTTCTGAGAAATTCAGGGCAAGTGGGTGAGTTGCTCATGTATCTTTACACTTTACTCTTTTGATCTTTTTCATCTGCGTATAAAAGTTATGCAGTTATATTTCCTTTTCTGCTCTGAATACAATTTTGATTTTTCTTCTGGAACTTTTTGAGGTTTAAAATGCTTAATTAAATCTATAAAAAGAAATGATTTTGAGATATTTTGCTTACATTTGTAAATGTTTTAACATACTTAATGAAAATTTGCTTCCATCAGAATGGAACCTGAATTTGACTCAACATACCTCATTAAGTTGTTTTATTTTGAAGCTGTTTAGCTTGTTTTATTTTTGAAGCTGTTCTTCCTACCTCCTTGTTTGATGTTGGAGTCAAACTGCTCCATCCTATGTCACTGTTTGTTTGTTTGTTTGATTTCTCTGATAGCTCTGCCTTTGGGGAATTTGCTTCCATCTGAATGGAATCTGATATTTTGGAGTGTTGACTCAAAATGCCTCTTTTTTGATTGCTTGTTTTATTTTTTGAAGTTGTTCTTTCCTCCCTCCTTTATGCCTGAGTGCATTTTTAAATGCTTATGAGTCAAGGTGCCATGTCCTATGGTATTTTGTTTGTTTGTCTGTTTGTTTGTTAGCAACACAAGTTGTTGTCCTTTTTGGAATTATTATAGAGATGAGTTAGAAATTACAATATGTAGAAAGTCCTCTGGGATGGCGGTCATTGCAGCCTCTGTGCCTGCCACTCCTCATAATAAGCCTGCAAATATCATGGTCCTCCAAACTATCCCTGCTAAATATGCACCCCTCATTCATCATGATAGAAAGAATTCTATCATTTGAGAAAAAGGGAGAAAAATGAAGGGAACGGTAATTTTAAAAATAATGAGTATTATCGCATTAAGTAGAAACTTGTTATTTAATAGACATTTGTTCTATTGTAATATGTATATGTGTTGTGCTGCTGTAAAGGTGTTTTCCTTTTGAGCATTTGGTTGTTGGGCATTTGTGGCATATGTGCCTCTGTGAAAGCATGTGCCTGCGGTCAGTTGTATCATTCCTGCTTTGGGATCTGGATCCTTTATGGGTCCTTTTCCTTCTTCTATCAATGCCATTCCTGTTTCCTCCAGGAATTGACAGCCTAACTCTAACCCTAACTCAAACTACCAGAACAATCCTTACACTTTTTGTTCTGTTAATAGGCCAATCAGGAATAACAAAATATAAACACTGCCAGAAAGGAATTGGTCTGATGTAAATCTATGTTAGGGTATATGACTGAGTTTTACAACGTAGTTAAATTATATAACTAAAGTAATTATAATACTATCAACTTTGGCATAAAAGTAAGAGAAGGAGTTTGAGTCATTTTGACAAGTAGAAAGTGGGAAAATAAATGGGCAGAACCTGATAAACAGCTAATGTTGATTTTAGACATCAGGAGAGTCATGGGGGTGGGCTAAGATATGATGTGATTTGTTTCTGGAAATTTCTGGATGCTGTGAATTCTGACAAATATGTGAAACTTACTCATTTTACTGCAAAAGTACTTCAATCATAGGCAGTGAGAATGTCATGTTCAGTGGAATGCAAAATCATCTGCCTTCTGAAATAATATTTGGATTTCCACACTTGGACATTCCACAATATGAGACTAAAGATATGTCTGTAAAAACTGTATACTTGGTTCCTATTCTTTACCTCACAAACAGTTCCTCTCCTAGCTTAAAAAGTGAAGACTCTTGAAACTGAGTATTTCAAAGAAACCTTTTATTAAGTAGAATGGAAATCATTAAGTTCAAAGCAATGTCTGAATCCCCTTAAGCAATGCAGGTAGAATTAAAGCAGTAGAGACTCCTCCCATTAGTTAGAATGCAGTTTTTTGCCAATACACAAGTGTGAAGATGTTTCCTTTGCCAACTACCCTGAGACCCAAACATACATTCCCCTGGCTATCTTCCATTAGACATTAAAGTGAAACATTACACATGGCCATCATAAACATTCCCCCAAAAGATGAGGGCATCTCAAGACACTTCGATGCCAGGAAACCAGTTGTAAAATATCAGTTGTCACATGCACTGCTAATAAATCAACTGCAAGGCTCCCCTCCTCCTAATTGAATGGCAGTATCACTTTAGGGATCTGAAATGCTGCCTTCCTTAGAAAAAGGAGAGATCCACCTGTAAAAAATAGAAACAAAAAGTCCATCATAGTATTTTAACAAGATTTGTCAGGGTATTGGGGGTGAAATTTGTTCAGCAAGGTAGGGGCCCTAACATGGTGTTTAGCTACTTAGTCATTTTGGGATGAGGGTAGATGCTTCCAAGCAACTAAGTATTGGGTTTTCTCCCTGTGGATCCTAGAGTCAAGGATTTCCTTAATTTCAAAGTGTTGTTCACCTTCTATCATGATAGGAACAGGTGGTATAAGTGCATGATGTCTGAGTGGTGAGATTACTTCTCATTTGAGTAAACTAATGTGAAATACTGGGTGGACTTGCCTGAGTGTCTTTGGAAGGAGGAGTTCTTCTGGGTTAATGACTCTAGTGATAGAGTCATTTGGACCTAACGAAATTTGGCCCTAATTTCTTTGATGGCTTCAATGACTTCAAGAATTTTGTAGATAAGTATACTCTATCTCCAACATGGAAAGGTTTGGGTTCTACTCTTTTCTTGTCAGCTTAAATTTTAAAAGCCACTCTAGCTTCCTCTAAAGCTAATCTAACTACTGTGTCCTTAAGTGATGGGATAGTGGGTTCTTCTGTGGGTAGTTCAGCATGGAGCTGAAATTCTGGCCTGCTGCTATTCTAAACAGGGTAAAACCAGTGCTTGAGTGGACAGCGTTATTGAATGCCACTTCCGCAAAAGGTA
Source organism: Natrix helvetica (assembly GCF_964273705.1). Taxonomy (NCBI): domain Eukaryota; kingdom Metazoa; phylum Chordata; class Lepidosauria; order Squamata; family Natricidae; genus Natrix; species Natrix helvetica. Next base: position 80,249,339 of record NC_138554.1, on the reverse strand, counting down.
AAAGGTCCAGTTATCCTGTTAAAAATTAATAAAACATCTTAGATATTGTTCTAGGACCGAGTTAATTTTTTCAGTTTCACCATTAGTTTGGGAGTGGTGCGATGAGCTCAAGCCTTGGGTGGTGCCAAGTAAATTTAAAAATGCCCTCCAAAATTCTGTCGGAGATGATTCACTGCAGGGCTCCATAAAGATGATAAATGTGTCTCAGGAATAACTTGGCTAGACTTTTGGCAGTTAGCATCATTTGGTATAAAATGATGGTATAAAATGTGTCTGTTTGGAAAACAGGTCTGTGAAGACCCAAATGACATTATTCCCCATACTTTCTGGTAGTTTTCTACAATACAATCCATCACAATCTCTCTCCAGGGTGCTGAAGGTTCAACTACCTTCTGTAAGAGTCCTGGGATTTTCCTTTGGCATATTTTAGCTGCCGCACAAATAGGGCAGCTGACTACATAGCTCTCTATGTCCTTTCTTAGTGATGGCCACCAAAAAATTTTTTAATTAGGTATAAAGTTTTCACAAAACCAAAGTGTCTAGCTAATTTGGAGTCGTGGCACCTTGCCATTAAGCGCAGTCTTTGGCTAGCTGTTACATACAACTTCCCTCCCACCCAAGCTAAGTTATCTTTCATCAGGCAGCTGGATTTGTGGCTCGAAAAGTATTCATCAGTGGCTAAAGCTTGTTTAAAGATTTGTGTGGTGTTATTGTCAGTCAATGTTTCTTGTTTTGCCTGGGACCTGGTGATTACTTTAGTGGTTAGCTGATTGTTTTGTATCATGGGTTTGATTATGTCTGGCTTTGTACTATTATATTGCAGATAATGCATCTGCCAGAAAAGCCCCCCACCCGAGAGATATCTGAGCATAAATTCAAACTGTTTAAAGTACTGAGCCCATCATACTTGTTTGGGGGAGAGTTTCCTTGGGATCTTTAAGGCTTCTAAATTTTTATGATCTGTCCAGACTTCAAAAGGATCTTACTCCCCTCTAGGAAATGCCTCCAGGTTAAAAGGGCCCACTGAACCGCCTAAGCTTCTTTCTCCAAAATGGCCCACCTTTGCTCAGTTTCATTCCATTTTTTGGATGTGTAAACACATGGTTGTAATTGGTCTTGCTCATTTTTCTGAAGGAAGACTGCTCCTATTGTCACATCACTGGCATCTGCTTGTATGATGAATTGTTTCTTTATGTCGAGGTGCTTTAGAATTGGCTCTGCTGAAAACAGTCGTTTAAGTTTTTCAAATGCAGCTTGGCATTCCATTGTCCAGTTCAAAGGCTGCTTTGGTTTCCGGTTACCCTTCCCCTTCATTTTTAAAAGTTTGGTGATGGGGAGAGCAATCTGAGAGAAAGAGGGTATAAACTGGTGGTAAAAGTTGGCAAATCCAAGGAAGCTTTGTAACTCTTTACATGTTCTGGGTAGTTCCGAATCAAGTACCACCTGCACTTTTAAAGGCCCATTTAAAGGTGTGAAATGCGGAACCCTAAATAATTGATTTTTTCTTGGTGGAATTCACTTTAGAGAATTTAGCATAATGTTTTGCAGAGTAGTGTTTGTTCAGAACAGCCTGGACTAGTTTTACATGTTCTGCTTTGGTCTCAGTATGTAATAAAATGCCATCTAAATAAACCAAAACTCCCTTACACAAATACTCATGTAGCACTTCATTTATTAATTGCATAAACACTGCAGGAGCCCCTTGTAGCCCAAATGGGAGCACTTTGAATTGGTAGCATCTAAGAGGGGTGTTAAATGCCATTTTCCATTCATCTCCTGCTTTAATTCTTATATGATAGTAAGCCTCCCTCAAATCCAGCTTTGAATTTTTTTTCTCTTTAGCGAGATGTGCTAGCATATCCTTCATGAGGGGGAGAGAGTACATGTTCTCCACACTGATTGTATTTAAGTTTCTGAAATCCACACAGAGACATTTAGAGCCATCTTTTTTGTCTCTAAATAACACTAGGGCTGTGATTCTTGGTCGGGCTGGCTCAATGAAACCCCTTGCTAGATTTTTCTCAATGAATGTCCTCAGTTCTTCCAGCTCCCTCAGCCACATGCTCTACATCTTGGGTTCAGGGACTTTGGCACTGGGTAGGATTTCTAAGGTACAGTCAGTGGAGGGGGTGGGGTGGGGAGCTCATCAGAGGCTTTTTTGCTAAAAACCTCAGCCAAGTCTTTGTACTCTTTGGGTATGCTCTGGATTGGCATAGTGTAAGCAGGCACTGCTGTTTCTTGGTGTTCTGCACCCCCTTAGTTTCTTTGTGTGGATTCTCAGCAAAAGTCACATGCATCTGAACTCTTATGGTGCCTTGCTTCCAATTAATTTGGGGGTTCCATTTTTTCATTTTTTTCAGCCATGCAAAGGCCCAAAACTAGTTGCCATTCCATGCCAGGTACCACTATAAATGTAAGTATTTCTTCATGGCTCCCGATGCCTATCTGTAGAGGCTCAGTGGCAAAAGAAACTGGCTCCTCCCTGCTATTGACTCATCCAGTTGACAAAAAGCTATGAGGCTTTTCAGCTTCCTTACATTAATCCTCAACTTTCCTACCAGGGTTGGGCTGATCAAACAGCAGGTGCACCCTGAGTCCACTAAAGCGGAGATTTTTGTCCCCCTCTCCCAATTGGGGATAAACAGTCTTAGGGGGAGGGTAAGGGATTTAATTGGTTTGCTTACCAGTGGTTTGCCATCTGGGTCACTTCCAAATGAGTATGGTTCCTCCTGCTGAGAAGCCGTGGTTTCCTCCTCAAAGAGGGGAGGGGATGGAGATTCTACAAACTCCCTGCTCCTCGGGGCCATCTCCTTCTCATGCTGGCCAGGTTTTGTAGGTTCCCCACCCCCAATGGGTACTCTGGTTTCCTAGCCGGTGTTTGAGAATGGCATTCTGCAGCTTGGTGCCCCTCCTTTCCACACTTGAAACAGGATGAGGGTTTTGGATAAGATGCCATTTGCAGATTGAAAGGTTCTTGCTTTGTGTGGGGATTTCTTCCACACTTGCCCCGCTCTGTACTGGTTCCTGGCCATGTCTATCTCAGCCTCTTCAGCAGTGAGATACCACTCATGTAGGTGGTTCGGTGCACTTTGGGCCACACAGGCATTGTAGAGATCATCACTCAGCCCATCCTTGAACCAGTTTATCAGAATATCCTCTGGCCAGTTCACACGACACACCAAGTCTCAGTGTCAGCATTCCAAATATAATCCCAAATTAAATCAGAGTCCCTGGCAGAAGAGACATGTTGCCACATCTGTGGAAACCCAAATCTGAGCTTCCTGGTTTCCCACCCAGTTGAAAGTTCATGATCTTGCCCCACACCCACAAGTCCATCACATGGTCCAATCTTCCACTGCCACACTGGCAGTTCCACCCATCCAGTTCCAGTCAGGCTTAGAGGTGTAGAGACAAAGGATGACCTTGGGCTTCTAGGAAGCAATTTTTTATTTTGACAATAACACATTTTACTCCTTACGATTTCCCCTCCCAATTTGCCACTAATGAAAAGCACAGTAAAATAATAGAGAGTATGGCAGGCCAAAGATCCTAAAAGGAACCGGCTGCAGGCCTGACAGGTGGCCTCTCCTCAAAAGAAAAATGTTTCCTGAAAAGAGAATAACATAGGGGTTAATGTAACAGAATTAATCACCTCTTCCCCACCCCACCGGGGGACCCTTTGGCTTAATGGGAAACTTCTTATGGAATTGTTTTACTAACATTTCCACTTTTATGGTCTAGCTTTTTACCCAAGTAGCTTCAGACAAAGGATAGCCCTTCCAATGAACTAAATACTGTAAGCGACCCCTATACAGCCTGGAGTCTACGATTCTTTCCACCTCATAACGTGTTTCCCCCAGTCCTATCCCGAAGGAGGGAAAGCTTGGGTGGATGGTCTTATACTGGACTCAATTACTGGCTTCAACAAGCTACAATAAAATACTGCGTAAATCTTCCCTAGAATTCTGGGTATACTGAGTTGAACTGCAACTGGGTTAATTATCTTCACTATTGGGATGGACTTAGAAATTTTGGTCCCAATTTCTTGCTAGGCATTTTTAATCTTATGATTTGGTAGATTCAAAAACTTTGTCCCCCACACAAAAGGGGTGTTGGAATGAGCAATGTTTATCAGCTTGCTTCTTGTAGGCTTCTGCCACATCTGCTATAACTTTCTTCATATTTTCCTTTTTTTTAGCATGTGTATCCATTTATTCAGAGACATGGAGGAGGGAGGTTCTCTAGGCAGCTTAGGCATGGCAACAAATTCCATGCCACTGGTAATTTGGAAAGCAGTTAAACCAGTGCTGCTGTGGACCGCATTGTTCTACGGCACTTTGGCGAAGGGTAGCAAGTCCAACCAATTGTCTTTCTGATAGTCCACATAACACCTGATGTATTGTTACACCATTGCATTGGCCCTCTCTGCTGCGCGGTTCATGCTGGAATGAACCGCTGAGCTCAGTCCTTGTGTGGACCCAATGGATCTCAGGAACTCTCTCCAGAACCTGGCAGTGAACTGGACTCTGCAGTCTGAAATGATCCTCTTGGGCACCCTGTGCAGGCAATAAATGCATTTCACAAATATTTTTGCTAATTTCTTTGAGGACGGCAACCCTGAGCAAGTGATGAAGTGTGCCTACTTGCAAACCAAATCAATAACTGTCCAGATTACTCTATTCCTACTGCTGTCTGGGAGTTCAATGATGAAATCCATTGCAATCTCTTCCCATGGTCAGTTAGGGATGGCCACTCATTGTAGTAGTTCAGGGGGCTTCCCCAGTAGTGTTTTCATCATTGTGCAAGCAGCATAGCTTTTTACATAATCTTCCACCTCTGATTTCATCTTTGGCCATCAAAATGGATGCCTGGCGAAGTGGAGCATCTTCAGGAATCCAAAGTGGCTTCCTAGTTTCGACCCCTTCCAGACTAATCCATCTTTCATCATTAGGATAACCCTGTTATTGTTGAGCCCTGAGTCTGCTGGGAGCGCCAATTTCATCACTGTCATCAGCTTATCCAGGCTTCGGATGATGACCTGGACTGCCTTTTAGTGGGAGGAAGAAAGGATGGGGTGAACAACTTCTCTCTTCTCACTGTCGTACTGTGGTTTTCTCGACAAAACATCCGCCAACAGGTTTTTTGGTACTTGTTGGATACCTAGGGGTTTTGTTTCTGCTGCAGGTGCTGCAGATTCTGGGTTCTTGGGTTCAATCGTCCCTGGTGGCCCTTTGGCTCCACCGGTGGTAGCAGCCCAAATGCAATCATCAATTTCCTACTGCCGTCTTCCCACTTTATCGTAGGCATCCACTTGTCAAGCTATGCAAGCCCCAAGATAATTAATTCCGGCATCTTTGGAATCACAATGAATCTGAGAAGCTCATAGTGGTGGCCTACTTGTAACTTTACCAGGTTGGTCATTATCGTGGCCATTCCCCCAATTAGTGTTCCATCTACCTGCTCAATCAGAATGGGACAGGCTAGAGGTCTTGTGCATATGCCTAGTTGCTTTGCAATCGACATGCTGATTAAGCATCGAGTGCAGCAGGTGTCCACTACTGCTTCAACTTCCCCTTCCATCCCCATTTTGGGTACTTGGAACTTGGCTTGGAAGGCAAAGGGACAGATGGGTGCACTCACCATCAGGTCATCTACACTATTCTCTTCCTCCAAAGTTTCCCCATTGGGTGGACTCTTCATCACCTTAGGTTGGGGATCAGTTTTCTGAGGTTGTTGGCCCAGATGACTCTTCTGGTAGCATCCTGGCCTTCCTCTTTACCGCGCTGGTGGTTGGTGTGCATGTTTGTGATATTGGGACTGGAGCCAGGCACTCTGACACTCTGTGGTCAAGTTGACAGCACCAGTGGCCTTTTATTGGCACCCACGAGGGAAGGAACACAGTTACATCTCAAAACTTAGGAACCTCCTCTTCACATTGTTCCGCTATCCATCCTGCAGCTTCCCCCTCATTCATTCCTTCTTCCATTGTCGAGAAGATTTCTCTGTTGGAAGGTGAGGTAAGAACCTGTTGGGGTATTTCAGGTGAGATTGGACTCAGTGGGGGGGGGCAATCCCTGGATTGGCCACTGCCCAGTTATCTGACATGGTGCTTGTCAGGGGAAGATTTATTTCACCCTGAACTAAAACGAGGCTTAGACCGCGGCTGTTTCCAACAGGCATATTCTTTAAGGTTCGAAGAAAAAGAAATAAAGATTCTGTAGAAACATATTCTAATTAATAAACAAACTTTAATACAAAAATAATAAATGGAAATAAAACGAAGCTAACTAATTGTTACATTTTGATAAAAGAGTTCCGTCTCCCAGTTTTCCTGGCAGCGGGACAAAGATCAGAAGTAGCTCTGGAATGTGTGAAGCATGCACAGTACATCACTGTCAGATAAGAACTTTTATGACCTGCGCAGTAACTCTTTTTCAGTTTAACTATTTAGTGTCAATTCAGTCAGTTCAGGCTAGCAAACAATTTTAATGCAGTGACAGTGCTATCTGCTGAGGGAGAGCAGGTGCCCACTGGCATCTCTCCCATCCATGACCTGGGAAGAAAGCCCATTTCAGGGTTGCTTGATTCATATGTTGCAGCCCAAACATCAGTTACTAGCTAGGGGGAGATATGGGCCAAGCCTCTTTCTGCTGGTTGGGTTGAATTCCCCATGTTGGTGGCAAAGCAGACAGCTACAGACATCTCTCCCATCCATGACCTGGGAAGAAAGCCCAATTTGGTGGTGCTTGATTCATAGGCTGCAGCCCAAACATCGATGGCTGACTAGTGAGAGATGTTGGCAAAATCCCTTCCTGCTGGCTGGGTTGAATTCCCCATGTTGATAAGGGATGAACTGCAGGGTAATGATTCATTTCACTTGTTGCTGTGTGGAAGGACAAACATCTCTACTCCAGTCCATTGCAGCCTTTGCTAAAGAAGGAGGAGGGAATTTTCACTCACGTTTGGCTGCACAAGTTGGTCTGGGAGGCTCCAATCATCTTGTCAGCTACTGGGTGATTGTTCTTGCCCTATCCAGCTGTGTGTAGAATTAGTCTTTCTATCCCCCTCTGGCTGCATCTTTCCAGACACTATAAATCTTCAAATTTCCTCTCCTACAAATTCCTTTGTAGTCTGGAAGATATGCAGAGAAGCGACTCATAATTTTCTTCTTTTCTCAAATGGCTCTATCTTAATTCTTCGCTAATATTAATATTTTACGCTGACCAGGTCAGGTCAGTGTTGGGAGTCAGCACCCCTCGCCAACACCCCATGCCGGGGTTGCTGGTGATTTATTTTAAGGGAAATTCGGGTTAATGTCAGCATTCCAAATACTATATCATCCAAAATTAAATCAGAGTCCAAGGCAGAACTTTCCTTAAACTTCCAATTTATTAAGAGAGACATGTTGGCACATTTGTGGAAATCCGAATCTGAGCTTCCTGGGTTTCCCACCAATTGAAAGTTCATGATCTTGCCCCCATACCCACAAGTCCATCACATGGTCCAATCTTCCACTGCTACGCTGGCAGTTCCACCTATCCAGTTCCAGTGAGGCTCAGAGATGTAGAGACAAAGGATGACCTTGGGCTTCTAAGAAGGAATTTTTTATTTTGACAACAACACATTCTGCTCCTTACTATTCCCTCTCCCAATTTGCCACTAATAAAAAAGCACAGTAAAATAATAAAGATTGTGGCAGGCCAAAGATCCTAAAAGGAACCAGCTGCAGGCCTGACACTTGGAATTATTCGATATACTCTGCCACTGGCTGCTATCCCTGCTTCACAACTTTAATGCAGTCATGTGCTTTGCGGTCTGCGAGGGGGTCCTCAAAACAGCATCACAGGGCCATCATGAATCAGTTGAAGTCCCACAGTTCTGGCGCATCGGCATCATGTAGGGTCACCATCCATCTGGCAGCAGCTCCTTCCAGGGCTAGGGTAACCACTCGCACTTGGGATCCTTGGGTTTGAAAATCACATTTGTATTCTTGTATGTAGGTGAGCACGGGTGCCACAAAGAATCCCAATTTTTTCGGGTTCCCATCAAACTTCACCTCAAGGGAAATAGTTTTTCTTTCTAATTGCAGGTTTTGGGGTTGATTGGGAGTGGGCCGCAATCCACACACCAACTGTGGAGGAGAGTTTTCTGGGTTCTCTGCTGCCGCTGCTGTGCCATCTGCTTGATCAGCAGTACCCAGAGGAGGTAGCCCCCCCCCCCAGCATCATCCGTGGCTGCTGCCCTTCAAAATGTTTCTTTGTTGCAATTCTGGCTCCCCCTGGATGAGATTTTCCAAAATCTCCATCACTAACTGGGTTACATGTATCTTCAGACAATCCTCTCTCAGCAAGGCTTCATTTAGCTCCTCCTGGTCAGAGGGGGCTGCTAGCTCCAATTTCCACCCCAGTTTTTGGTTACTATGAGTGAGGGTGACTCCTCTGGTTCTCCCATCCCAGCCGTCTTTCGTCCTCATGCCGATCGACGTGGGGTCCTCCAGGTTCACCTCATCCTCTCCGACAGGGTACATGGAGCAGGCCTCTGGTTGGAGGGGGGGGTCTCCCTCCAGCATTCAGCTTTTCCTTGTTCACTGTTGTGCTTGGACATAGTTTGCAGGGTCCCCTCAGTAGACCAAAAATTGCTTCTCCGGGTTGACCGTTTTGCAAATATATTGCTTTATGTAAGAGTTCCTCTCCTAGCTTAAGAAAGTGAAGACTCTTGAAACTGAGTATTTCAAAAGGAACCTTTTATTAAGTAGAATGGAAACTGTTAAGTTCAAAGCAAGGTCTGAATCTCCTTAGGCAATGCAAGTAGAATCAAAGCAGTAGAGACTCCTCCCATTAGTTAGAATGCAGTTTTTAGCCAATGCACAAGTGTGAAGATATTTCCTTTGCAACTGCCCTGAGAATCGAACAAACATACATTCCCCTGGCTATCTTCCATTAGACATTAAAGTGAAATGTCCCACATGGCCATCATAAACATTCCCCAAAAGGTGAGGGTATCTCAAGGCATTTCGGCACCAGGAAACCAGTTGTAAAATATCAGTTGTCACAGGCACTGCTAATAAATCGACTCCAAGTGCCCCCCTCCTTCCAATTGAATGGCTGTATCACTTTTAGGGATCTGACAGGACTGCTAGCTCAAACCATATCTCTCAAATTTGCTGCTGGTGATTGGGTCCTGATAAAACCTGATGTGAGGAAAAAAACTTAGCCAAGCCGGGGACAGATCCTATCAAGCCCTGCTGACCACTGAAGCAGCAGCCCAAACTTGAGACAAAGGGCAAATATCTACACCTGTGGAAAGTGGTTCCTGGAGAAGACCTACTGAGAATGAACATTTCCAAAAACTGATGTAGTCATGGTGGTATGCACAGATTTTATTTGTTATGTTATCTCATTTCTCATTCTCAACTTCTGGTCTTTCTGGCCTGAGTGGTGGCCTCTTCTATTCCACCTGAAGATCCTAAAAGCAGCTGTACAACTTTGCATTTTACAAATTGTGTTGATTTTGTAATGTATCAATGAATATTACTGTTATTATTGTAAACTGATACACACCTGTGGGGAGTAGTGGGACACTATAATTGTGATTGCTCCCATATAAACTTCATATATATTGGGACACTGAATCAGATCAACCTGACTTGAACACAGTAGTCCCAAGAGATAGTGATATCATAATCCCTGAAGATATAAGATGTAGTGATGTAATGCAATGGTTTGATATTATTTGGGAATAATTTCCTTATGCATAGGACAAATAGGAGGAGAATATAATGCAATAACAGTATAAAAAGGAGTTATACCTTCTATGAAGTGTAGTTCTTCCCTGCATATCCTTGGGGTATATGTCTTTAAACTTTAATCAAAGATTAAACGCTGATTGTTATTCAAGCCTCCATTTAAGTTTCACTTTTGGCTCATTGTGACTTGGATGTATTCTCAAAATTCTATGGTCTAAACATATTCTCAAACCTTACACTTTAATTTAGTTTCTGGGTTTCTTGGGTTCTTTTATCAGTCGATAGCTTCAATATTTGTCTGCTTCATTACTTTTCTCAAAATATTTTTCTTTAATAAAATTCATGTTCTTATATATAGTTATGAATACACTGGGGAAAAACCCTTATACAGATTTGATTTAAAATTTATTTCATGCAATTAAGTCAATTTCTGAATTAAATTAGAAAATATATTCAGCTTGATTGGGGTAAAATGGTACTTCTGCATATTGCAAATATGAATTGATTTAGAAATACAAATAAATCCAGTGATTCACTTCAAATATATGAATCTAATGGGATTGTTTGCTGAACTGAACTGGTATTTCAATTCAAACTTCAGCCACAATATTCTAAGGCTTCAGCTACCATAGGTACACTATTACAGCCCAGCTGAAGCAGCTTCACAGTGTTACAATATTAAATGAAGTTAAGTTAGAGAAATAATAAGATTTTTAATTAACTTAATGTTATAAGCGCAAATTTTATGTTAAATGCCCTACATTTACAAGTGTAAAGCTGATGATAAACGATAAGAGATTATTATTTTTTGAATAATAGATTTTGGAAGCAACCTTCCTTGAAAGAGCATATTTGAAGGAAATGTCTCAATTACTAAGAAATCCAAACTAGCCTTTAGCTATAGCAATTTTAACAGGCAGCACTAGAAATGTATTGCTTTTTCAGACAGCAAGTACACACCCATTCATACTAATCTACAGACTCAGTATCTGCTTTAATTTATTTGATTTGTTGCCATAATTGTAGGACAAGTCTCTCCAAATAGTGCTGAAGTAATTAAAACAAAGGGAGGATAATACATATTTTTTTAAAAGAAGAGAGATATGGAGTGTCAGGAAATGTAGCGCCTCTGATGAAGAGGCCTGCCATGCCCTTTTTAGGACTGCCCTTTTGGTCCTTCCCAGTAATCCGCTCTCTCCTATGGCTCCATGTAATTGTAACACATGCAGTGGCCACACACCAGTAAATCATCTCAGCAGAAGGGTCAGAACCATGAGGATAGCTGATTAATTTTTGATTCTTGGTAAGATAGGAGATTTGTTTATCTCAGTGTGTAAAGATCCTGGCAGATTGAGTAGAAGAGACTGATCAACAGTAAAGAAAGCTTGGAATATTTTGGAATGGTACGAACATGACAAGACATTTTGTGCTGTCCCACTTATGCACACATGTAACAATGTCTTAATGGGTTTATTAATATTCCCCAGCACTTCCCTTTACCAAAAACCCCGAACTATCCGAGTTAAGTCCAGCCAAAAGCAGATCAATGCTAGTCCACAGAGCAATGGCCAATGATGGAATCCATAAGACACTTGGAAGTTTCCCAAACAAGACAAATCCACCAGGCAAAATTAACTTCATAACACAAGAGGATCCACAATACACGATCTAAAGTCAAGGCACAGTGTCAATCCAAAGCCAGGCAGGAATCACAATGATCAGGAAACACGCAGCTAGGAAATGAACACATTGTTCCCAGCATTATCTCCATCTGTCTGCTGTGCTAAATATCCAGCTTCTGGTACAGCCCATTAAGAGGGAAAAGGCTGCAGATGAGAGACTTTGATACCATCGACCATGGTATCCTATTGCGCCGGCTGGGGGGGGATGGGAGTCGGAGGCACCGTTCTACGGTGGTTCGGCTCCTACCTCTCTGACCGGACGCAATGTGTGTTGACAGGGGGGCAGAGGTCGACCCTGAGGCCACTCTCTTGTGGGGTGCCGCAGGGGTCGGTCCTCTTGCCCCTCCTGTTCAACGCATATGTGAAGCCGCTGGGGGAGATCATCCGTGGTTTTGGGGTTGAATACCATCTGTACGCTGATGATACGCAGCTGTACATCTCAACCCCAAACCACCCCAACGAGGCTGTCGAAGTGATGTCCCGGTGTTTGGAAGCCGTCGGGGTCTGGATGGGGGACAACAGACTCAAACTCAACCCCTCCAAGACTGAGTGGCTGTGGCTACCGGCACCCCGGTTCAGCCAGCTAACTCCATCGCTGGACATAGGGGGTGAACAACTCCCCCCTGTGGAGCGGGTGCGCAATTTGGGCGTCCTCCTAGATGCCCGGCTGTCTATGGATGACCATGTGGCAGCCGTGGCAAGGGGGGCGTTCCACCAGGTTCGCCTGGTGCGTCAATTGCGCCCCCTACTGGACCGGGATGCCCTACGCACGGTCACTCATGCGCTGGTGACGTCTCGCCTGGACTACTGCAATGCCCTCTACATGGGGCTTCCCTTGGGACGCATCCGAAGACTACAGCTAGTTCAGAACGCAGCCGCGCGGGTGATTATGGGGAGCTCAAGATACTCCCATGTGACACCTCTCCTGCGCGAGCTGCACTGGCTACCTGTGGTTTTTTGGGTGCGTTTCAAGGTATTGATTACCATCTTTAAAGCGCTCCATGGCACAGGACCCAGTTACCTGCGGGATCGTATCCTCCCGCACACATCCCTACGACCAATCCGCTCTCACAGGGAGGGACTACTACTGGTGCCGTCCACTAGGCAGTGCCAGCGGGCGACGCCTAGGGGTAGGACCTTCTCTGTGATGGGCCCAACCCTCTGGAATGACCTCCCCCCCGACATTAGAACTACCACTGACTTCCGTTCCTTCCGTCAAAAATTAAAGACTCACCTGTTTCGATTAGCTGGCCTGGCACATTCTTAGTTTTTACCTCCCGATGGATATATTTTAATGGGTAATTTTGGGTAATATTTTAACTCTTGGGTTATTAGAGTTTTTAATGTATTATATTTATTATTCTATATACAGTCTTGCAATCTCCTCCACCTACGTATTTAATTATTTAACTGTTTTATGTATGTATTTTATAATGCATTTTAGTGACTGTACACCGCCCCGAGTCCCTTTTGGGAGAGGGGGCGGTCTATAAATACGAATAATAAATAAATAAATACTGGCTGATGTTGGGGTGAGACAGTGTGGATTCATGGGGTTCCATGAAACCCAGCTGAATTCTGCCTGCCAAAACATCCTACAGGGCCCAAGTCACCTTAGAGGGGTGACGAAGACAGAGGAGACACTCTGTTGGTTGTGAGGAGATGGCAGTCTCCTTGCTCAATCTAGAGAAATCCCTCAAACTGACAGGAGAAAAAGGTTGCCAGACTGAGGCTGTGACAGCTGGACTGAAGGAGGAATGAAGAAATGATTCAGCAATCAGTGACTGATCTGGTAAGAATCAGTGGCTGATCTGGGTGAAATTTTTCCAACTTTTCTTGAGGAACTTTCCCCCAAAATATTTTTTTGTTGAAAGTAGGACTCGAGAGGTGAGGGGACAGAGTTTTTTTCCTGCTCCCCAAAGAATAGTAGCGATTAAAATTTTGAGCTACTGACAGATCCAGAAAAATGATAAAAGAACTTTTAGAAAGAAACAAACTTTAAAGTGACAGTAAAGACTGGACTGATTATTTTTAGTTATCCCAATTGACATAAAAATATTGGAATATATTTTTATTGTTATTTTGACTTGAGGAATTTTTAAAGAGATATTTTTGGACATCTTAGATATTTTAAAGTTTGCACTAAAACTGGAGAAATAGATCAAGGGTGACACCTACTGGTTGGGAAAGACACCATAAAAGTGAAAGGAATATGGATGTTTTGACTACTGCAGATAAGCTTGAAACCGAGTCTGATACAAAGTAACACTTGCAAATTGTTTATACTTGATGTTTGGAGAGAGACAGTGAAATTATTGAAACTCTTTGAACCCTTGTGGATTATAAGTATGCTTGGCAATGTAAAATTGTGAAACAATTTGGATTTGGTTTGAGACCAACTAGATGGCTCTTTGATCTGCTGGCACTGTAGAATATAAAATATTGAGCATTTAGTGGGCCCTTGTGGATTATAAATAGTAATTGCCAAAGAAAGAAAAACAACAGCTGTCCCCAAAGAAGCTTCTTATGCTACTAATGGACTAATTTATGGACTGACCTTGTGAATTACAACAGTAAAGGGCTGTGAAGCTGGTTGGTGATTGGGGAAAATAATGGAATTTTGGTTAATTTCTTTTGGTAACATTAAAAAAGTGGGGAGAGGAGTTGGCCGTAGATTTCAGATTATTGTTGTCTATTTTTTAAATTAATCTAATTAATATAGATTAAAAATTGCAAGTATTTCCAATCTAATCAAAATAGGTGGGGGGGGGGACTCATCTGCTATATCAGCAGCAGCTAGTCTATGAAGCCAAAGATCAATAGAACATTTGTTGCAACAAGAAAAAATGAATACATTTCAAAGGAAATGCAGAAGATAATCAATACAAGAGTCTATGGTGGGGAGAGAGAGCTGACGTCACGATGATACGATGTGCGATCTTGGAGATCGCAAGACAATATTTCTGCCACTAGGTGGTCCTTTTGGACCTAAACCGTCCCAAAGAGATTGTGATAGAGAAGAGTACGTCCTGTTGATCTCAGGAACATCTCAAAGTCTCTGATTGATCTAGGAGAAGCTCTTTTTCCTGATGACAGAAACCCAGCCCTGAAGCTGCTGAAGTTGGGACAGCTCCGGAATAGTGTGTTGGATTGGTGAGGAAATTTTATTATTAGAAAAGAGACTACCCAAAGAAAATTAAAACTAAATTAAAATTGAAGACAAAAGAAAACAAGCGGTGAAATTAAGCTACATTAAAATTAGTGTGTTATCTTTTCTGCAAATGTTTCCTATTTTTTTAAATTGGAAGGCTCAGTTTTTCTTCTACTTTTTATTTTTTACTTTTTCTATATATACTTGTGGATTAAAAATTTCTTGCTTTTCTACAATGTTTGATTGGATTGTTATTTTTTATTAATATTTTTCTCAGTAAGTCTGCTATTTAAAAAGGGCTGTAATAGCAGAGAGATAAAAAAAGTAACACTGCCACTTTAAGGCTGGAGGCTGAACCATTGTATTTTCTTTCCGCTCTTTGATCATTGGAGTTCCTTTCAGTTTGTTTATTGAGAGTGATAGTGTAAAGAGCACTGTTTGTTTATACAGTTGCTGTTTCAGAGTTTTTGCAGTGAAGATAAGGTTTTGACTTGAAAGATTAGAATGAATTTGTTTGGAATACAATAAAAGCCTCAAATGCTATAGTGGCAGTATTTATAAGTTGGAAGGATGGCGCAGCATGAAAAAGAAACATTAATATTGCAAATGATTATGTTTAAAATTCAAAAGATATTAATAATAACAGAGAAAATTGAGATGAGAATGGATGACACAGAACAAAGAACAAAAAGAGATGGAAAAATTGAGAATATTTATCAAAAGAAGAAAGTTGAGGACAGAGTTCCCAAAATTGAAGGAAAAAATGAACAAAGAGATAAGAAAATTGTGGACACTGACAGCATACTGAGCATGGTTAGAAATAGTAAGGGTGGATTATGGAAAGGGGAGATAGGTGGACTGGAACACTACCTCAAACCTCAAAATACAGAAGAAGAAGAAAGAAAATTTGATGGAAGTAAGGAGAAAAATGTTGACTGAAACATCGGTGATAACCAAAGATAAGTTGATGAAAGGAACAGATGGAGAGTTTCGAGTGCTCATAAGATATACAATGAGCAACAAGCTGCGAAAAGAAGTCCATAAATGATCCACTAAGAAAACAATCAGAATATTAATTCCACAAATGACACAAGATATAAAACTGCACTACTACTGGAAAGATACAGGTTGATGTAGTGAAAGTTTATAATAAAAATTAAGTCAAACTTAGTTAAATTTAGAGTATTATATATAGTCATATAAATAAATAATGTTGATAATAATACATATCCTAGTTTGAGGATATGAAATATTATATAAACCGCAAATGAGGACTATGAGAGGAGACTTAGAAGCATTTGTTATTAAATATAATCAATTTTTATTTAGAATATGTTAGAAAGATGAAATGTTATTGAATGGAATGCTATTGTATAGTTTTAATTTAGGATATTTCATACAGAAGGATGTAAAAGCAATTTATAGTCAAATGAATGTTTAACAATTATAATAATTTTATATAATATACTGGATTGATGATATGAGAATTTGTTTGAAATGAATTGATAATTAGTGATCTTACATACATTTGAAAGTGAGGATTATGGAAGTGATGCACAAAACTTTACAACCAAACAATATGCTATAAGTGATTGAAGAAGGTTCTATGTGTTATTTGTTGTCTGTTTTTGTCTGATCAAAAAAAGAAAAATATTCTTTTTTTAAAAAAAACAAGAAATGATATACAAAGATTTTTCGGTTTGTGAAAATACCACCCCAAGAAAATAGAAATTAAGAGCTGGAAGAGACATCTGCAGCAATAGAAAAAGAAAGGAAGAGGAAGAGAGGAAAAGGAGGGAAGGAAGAGAGAAGGTGAGGAGAGGAAGATGGAAGGGGGAAGCAGAGAAGAAGAGAGAGGAAGAAGGGGAAGAGGTAGAGAGAAGTAGGGGAGAGGTAAGGGAAGAAGGAAGGAAAAGGAGAGGGGGAAAGAAGAAAGTAGAGAAGGGAGAGAGTGAGAAAAAGGAAGTGAGGAGAGGAGAGGAGAAGAAGAGGAGGGAAGGAAGATAGTGAGGAGGAGAGGAAGTTGGAAGGGAGAATGAGAGAAGAAGAGAGGGTAGGAAGGGGGAGAGGAAGAGAGGAGGAGGGGAGAGGTAAGGGAAGAAGGAGGGGGAAAATGGGAAGGAAGGAAGTAGAGAAGGGAGGGAGGGATAAAAGGAAAGGGGAAGAAGTTGGTGTCAAAATAGAGTGAGGGATGGTAAACAAAACAACCCGAATGAAATATTACAGTTCTATAAATGGAATGACAAATGTATTAGAATTATGAATGTAAAAAAAAAAAGAATAATAATTATGTGAATGTATATAGAACAAAAAATAAAAAAACTTATTAAAAATAGAGTCTATGGCAAAAAAACCTAATAAGATGAAAATGAGATGGGAGAGATTAGGAAAAAAATACAAAATATAGTTGAAAACAGGGAATTTTCAGCAAATAATAGTAAAAAATGAACAAAGGATTCAGACAATTGAACAAAACAAGCAAAGAAAAATGTAGATGAGATAAATCAAAGACTGACAGAGCCAAACAAGGAGATAGAGGAAACCATGATATTGTTGGAAATGGAGAAAGCTGTTTATTTCCGGAGATTCCAGAATATTGAAGAGGAAAAAGAGTTCTTGGCAGATGCTTTAAAGATAAACAAGCAGGAGATGCAGACAGAGATGGATGAAGTATTTAGAATGTATATGAGTTATGCGAGAAGACATAAACTCCCAAGAGAAGTACATGGGAAGTTTGTTAAAAACGGAAAGAAATAGTGTTCCTGAAACAGGTGCCCAGAAGAGAAAGATATCTATGGAAACAATATTAATTCCTGACAGGATAGTTGATTAAATACAATATAAACTTCAGATGGTTGACACCTGAGAGAATATTAGTCACCTGGAATATATAAAATGTAGATTGGATTCACTAGACAAAGCATATAAATTTTATGATCATCACTTCAGTACAAATGATGAACAGGAAAGATGAGAGAAACTAAATGTAAAAGACAAGAAGAATCAGCAAGAGGAAAAAATATGCAACAAGAGGAAAGTGAAGCCGAGAAAATAGAAGGAGCAGAGTGAGAAGGAGCAAGAGCAAAGGAACTGAGAGAAATAAGATTAACTAGAACAACAAGACCCATAAGTGAAATGATGGAAGAAGAACTAAAGATGTTGTCAGTTAATATAAATTGACTAATTCCCCTGTGAAAGGAAGAATTTTTTTTACAAAGTTACAAAAATTAGATTTAATTTGTCTACAAGAAGTTGACATTAAAAAACAACATAATAAATTACTGGAATACCCCAAAATTGGAAAATTATATTTTTCATTAGCACAACAAAATAGGGAGATGGTTTTATATATTAAGGAAACAGTGAATGCTAGACAAATCTACATAGATGAAGAAGGGAGAATATTGATGGTGGAGGTAATAATAAATCAAAAACACATACTCTTGATAACAATATATGCACCAAACAATCAACAAGAAGAATTTTATGAAAAACTTCATAAGAAAATAATTAAAATGGATTATGAAAATATTTGCGTAATAGAATATTTTAATGAATTGTAGATTCAAAATTTGATTATAAAACTCATAAAGCAGGCAAAAAAGACTCTCCCAAGGACGTTCTTTAAAATGGCAGAAGAAACATGTATTTAAGATATATGGAGAGAAATAAATCCAAGCAAAAATCAATATACATTTTATTCAAATAGACACCAATCATGGTCAAGAATGGATATGATATGGATGTTGCCAGAATTAAGAGCAAATGTACAAGAGAAAGAAATAGAAATGAATATATGGGTGGACCACAATCCAACAAAAGTTAAATGGAAGGAACAAAAGAAAAAAATGAGATGGACGTTGAATCAATCTATATTAAAGGATAAAAAATTTATACAAACAATGGAAAAAGAAATGTATTTCTTTTTTAAAGAGAATAGAAAAGAGAAAATAATCCTATGAAACACAAAACTGGGATACCAACTCTCAAACCAACATGGCAAGATAAATCATCTACTACACATGCATTACTTAAAAATGCATGTGAAAAGCCCCACTGAACTTAAATAAATGCTCAACACAGTTCAACTGTTCAGCAGTGACATCAAAATGAATTTTGGACTTGAAAAATGTGCTATATTATCCATGCAGCGAGGAAAAATGGAAAAAATTGAAGGAATAGAACTGGGAAATGGAAGCATATTGAAAGCATTAGCAAAGGATGACAGTTACAAATATATAGGCATATTGGAAGCAGATAACATCTTGAATGGAAAAGTCAAAGAGTCAAGGCAAAAGGAATATATCATGAGGGTCCGCAAAATATTAAAATCAAAACTGAATGCTGGAAACATAATTAAAGTCATTAATACATGGGCAGTTCCAGTGATGCCCTACCCAGCTGTAATCATCAACTGGACTTTGGCTGAACTGGAAAACTTGTACTAGAAAACACGCGAACTTTTGAATATGTACCCACTTTACATCCACAAAGTGACATTGACAGATTGTACCTACCAAGAAAAATAGGGGGCAGGGGGCTATTGCAAATACATCAAACTGTAGAAGAAGAAAAATGAAATTTGAATGATTATATTAACCAAAGCACAGAAAAATTGCTACAGGCCATGAAAACAGAGAACAGTATAAAAACAACAGAAACAAAGGTAGAATATAATGAAAAACAGCTGGATGATAGATTAAATAGATGGAAAACCAAAGCTTTGCATGGACAGCACTTAAAAATCATTGAAAGAATATGTGATGACAACTTGACATGGACATGGCTTAAGATGGGAACTATCAAGAAAGAAATGGAAGTTTAATACTTGCTGCTCAAGAACAAGCACTATAAACTAATGCAATGAAAGTGGAGATACAAAAATCCACTGAAACCCAAACTGCCAACTTTGCAACAACAAAGTTGAAACTGTTTCACATTTAATGTGTGAATGCAGCAAAATTGCACAAACTGATTACAAAGCTAGACATGACCACGTTGTTAAATTACTCTACTGGTCATTATGTAAAAAATATGACTTACCTGTATCTAAAAAGTCATGGTAGCAGAAAGTTGAAAAAGTTACCAAAAATGAGAAGGTGAAGATCTTGTGGGACTTTCGAATGCAGATGGATTGTCATTTAGAACACAACACACCAGCTATCATGGTTGTAGAGGGCCGAATGGTACAATTTATTGACATTGCAGTACCAGGAGATGCCAGAGTCAAAGAAAAAGAACTTGAAAAAAATCATGAACTACCGCAACCTGGCCATCGAATCTACCCGATTATGGATGAAACATGTAACAGTGATACCCATTGTGATACCCATTGTCATCAAGGCACTTTGTACCATGTCCAAGATACATCAATAATTGCAGCTTCCTGCAATAACACCAGTGGAACTGCAAAAACAGCGCTACTCAGAACAATGTTTATTTTAAGAAGGTACTTGGTTGATACCTAGAATGCTGGCAGCAACCCGTATCAACCATTAGCCATTAGTCAATGGTATTTGTGATGCATTTTTGAATGTTCAGTTGACTGAGTTTCATGTTTAATGAAATAATAATAATAATAATAATAATAATAATAATAATAATAATAATAATAATAATAATAATAATAATAATAATAATAATAATAATAATAATAATAATAATAATAATAATAATAATAATAATAATAATAATAATAATAATAATATAAATATAAATATAAATATAAATATAAATATAAATATAAATATAAATATAAATATAAATATTAATATTAATATTAATATTAATATTAATATTAATATTAATATTAATATTAATATTAATATTAATATTAATATAAATAATATAAATATAAATATAAATATAAATATAAATATAAATATAAATATAAATATAAATATAAATATAAATATAAATATAAATATAAATATAAATATAAATATAAATATAAATATAAATATAAATATAAATATAAATATAAATATAAATATAAATATAAATATAATATAGTTATAATAATATAACTCCGCCGTTGCCGGTCCCAAGCCCGGATGAGAAAGGAGGAGGGTTGGGGTCAGGTTGGCAACCTGGCCCCATAAAAAAAAAACGCCAACCCATATAACATGGTGAAAGAAACAAATAAAAATTCTATACCACATCGGTCGTCGCGCGGGTTAACAAGGGCCGCGGCGGATGTTGAGGTCCCTGGACATCCATCGACAAGTGGGCTACAAGTGGACCAGCCAACAAAACGACAAAAATATAGTGCAGATGAAAACCGTGCCATAATGGCCTGTTATTACAACTCAGAGCCTGGGAAAAGAGGTTATTTAAAGCGAATGTATGAATTATGGAAACAACAACATCCAGATTCAAATGTTAGTGAACAACGACTTGCAGATCAAAGGCGATTTATTACACGGAATAAAGTGTTTAGTGAAGTTGAACTTGAGGAAATTCAAGCAAATTGCAAAACTAAGAAAACAACATCACAAGCAGAAATAACTGATACTCAAGACACACCTAAAGGCATTGTAGTAGAACTCCCAGAAGAAGCTGTCGGGGAGGAAATAACAACACTATCACCAGAACCAGTTATCACTGAACCAACTGATGAACTAACTCAGAAACAAAAAGAATTGAAGGACAAGATCATGGAGCATTTTCTGCTTAATAAGGAACGTTTACCATCATTAAAAACTGTGCCTAAGAAAATTTTGGCCCCTATCATGAAAATGGTTAATGCAGTGCTTTCAACAATTGAATCGGGATCCATCTTGGAAACGAACCAGTTAATGTACAGTGTAGCCGCAATAGTCACTAATGAACTAGGCATTAAAATCAAAGCACCTAGTTACACAACAGAAAAAGCATCAAAGCCAAAGTGGAAAATCCGATTGGAACAAAAAGTCAAAAAATTAAGGGCAGATGCTAGCAATTTGAAGAACATGCATGAGCAACGACTTAGAAACAACAAAATTATAGATCAGCTAATCAGAAGGTATAGATTGGATACAAGAAACATCATTGAAGCTGTAGAGATTGTAAAACAGCAGATAACAGCAACAGCTAGGAAAATTGAAAGATATGAGGCACGAATCATCCAATACAAACAAAATCAGCAATTTCGATCAGACCAACGGCGTTTTTATCAAAGCCTTAATGTGAATGATGACACCAAAAGTCAAAAACCAGAAAAGCAGGCCACAGTTGAATTCTGGAAAGAATTGTGGGAAAATGCAAAGGACTACAATAAGGAAGCAAAATGGATACATGACTTTGAGAAAAGCATTGGCAACAAACAAATGCAAGTATTAGAAATAACAACTGAGATGGTCAAAAATTGAGTAAAAAAAGTAAAGAATTGGACATCACCTGGAAAGGACCAATTACATGGTTTCTGGCTCAAATATCTGACCAGTTTACATGCAATATTGGCCAGGCAACTGAATGAGATTTTACAAAATGGCCAAATTGATGAATGGTTGACAACTGGAAAAACATACTTGATTCAGAAAGATGCAACTAAAGGAACAATACCTGAAAACTACAGACCAATAACATGCTTGCCAACAACCTTCAAATTACTCACAGGCATTATTGCAGATAACATTATGGATTATTTGGAAACAAACAACATCTTGCCAGTAGAGCAGAAAGGCAATAAAAGAAGGAGCAGGGGCACAAAAGATCAGCTCCTAATTGATAAAATGATATTAGAAAATTGTAAGAACAGAAAAACGAACTTGAATATGGTCTGGATTGATTACAAAAAGGCATTTGACTCATTGCCACATAGTTGGATCATAAAATGCTTAGAAACAACTGGCATTAGCAAAAATATTACATCCTTTACTGAAAAGGCGATGAAACAATGGAGAACCGAGTTGGCAGTAGGGAATGAGAACTACGGAATGGTCAATATCAAGCGAGGAATTTTCCAGGGTGATTCACTTTCACCTCTTCTCTTCATCATCGCGATGATCCCACTATCAGTAATCTTAAAAAAAATGAAATTAGGCTACCAAACAGCCAAAGAAGCTGAAAAAATTTCACATTTATTATATATGGATGATTTGAAACTCTATGGAAAGTCAGAAATAGAAATCCAATCACTGACAAACACAGTCCGATTATTCAGCACTGATATTTCAATGCAGTTTGGCATGGAAAAATGTGCCACTGTATCCATAAAAAGGGGCAAAATCACTACATGTGAGGGAATTGAAATGCCCAATGGCCAACTAATTAAATGCAACGAAAATGAAGCCTACAAATACTTAGGCATTTTGCAGTTGGATAACATCAAACATGGAGAAGTAAAAACTATTGTCAGGAGAGAGTACACCAACAGAGTTAGGAAAATTTTGAAATCTAAATTAAATGGTGAAAATACAATCAAGGCCATAAATACCTGGGCAATACCAGTTATAAGATACACAGCTGGTATAGTTAACTGGACACAAGCTGATTTGGACATTTTGGACCGAAAAACCAGGAAACTAATGACAATGCACTACAGTTTACATCCACGTGGTGACACTGATAGACTATACCTGCCCCGAAAATCAGGTGGCAGAGGATTATTACAAGTGAAGCAAATAGTTGAAGAAGAAAAACATGCACTAGCTGATTATTTAAAAGAAAGTCAAGAACATCTATTAATCGAAGTAAAGAACAAAAATCTACTGAAGGCCCAACAGACGAAACAAGAATACAGAAAAGATGTGATAAAATCAAGAATGGAGAGTTGGCAGAACAAAGCCTTACATGGTCAATTTCTGGAAAAAATAAAAGATAAAGTGGACAGTGAAAAAACTTGGTTATGGTTAATAGCAGGTACATTAAAGAAAGAAACAGAGTCACTAATCCTAGCTGCGCAAGAACAAGCTATCCGAACAAATGCCATTAAGGCCAAAATCGAAAAATCCTCTGATGATGCCAAATGCAGACTCTGCAAAGAAGCTGATGAAACTGTTGACCACATACTCAGCTGCTGTAAAAAAATCGCGCAGACTGATTATAAATTGCGGCACAATTCAGTAGCACAAATGATCCACTGGAATTTGTGCAAAAATTATAATATTAAAACAACAACAAACTGGTGGGAACATAAGCCTGAAAAAGTCACCGAAAATCAGATGGTCAAGATCCTGTGGGATTTTCGTATACAAACAGACAAAATACTAGCGCATAACACACCAGACATCACACTGGTTGAGAAAAAGAAGGTTACAATCATAGACATCGCAATACCAGGTGATAGCAGGGTTGAGGAGAAGGAACATGAAAAAGTCACGAAATACCAGGACTTAAAAATTGAAATCCAACGATTATGGCACAAACCAGCAGTGGTAATTCCAGTGGTAATCGGCACACTGGGTGCTATTCCAAAAGCACTGGAATTACATTTAAAACAGTTAAAACTTGACAAAATCACCATCAGTCAAATGCAAAAAGCTGCACTGCTTGGATCTGCATGTATATTACGAAAATACGTTACGACGTCCTAGGCCCCTGGGTGGGGCCCGACTAGTAATCAATGCCAAATCCGGCGAATCAACTGGCCGCTGTGATACAATCGTATAATAATAATAATAATAATAATAATAATAATAGTAATAATAATAATAATAATAATGTGAAGTTGCAGAATTGAAAATAAATGAAGTATTAGTTAAAAATCTTAAAGATAAAGAAAAAAATTGATGAAGAAGACATATTCATACAGTTAAGAAAGTAAAATACCGATTCCACTTCCGGTTTCTGTGGACGATGGACATGCTGTCCGCCGCTAGCCGTCCTGGTGGCCCCCCCTGACTCACAGGGGGGCACAGGGTGCCTTGTAGGGGCGTCCTGCCAAGGGGGTGGCTTGCTGGAGCCCCCTGGAGCGGCGGCGGCCGCAGGGGGGCTACCAGCTTTGCCCTAGGCACTGGGAGGCTTTTGGGGGGTGCGCTTGCCATGCGCACCTTTGTCCTGAGGAGATTGGAAGAAAATGCTCCATGTGAAGGCAACAGCAGAAATGCGGTGAGGGGGGAATTCCCCCGGGGTCTTTTTCTTACTTCTTTGAACAATTAAGCAAACAAGGATTAGCAGCTCTCTTAAGACTCTTTGATCTCGGCAAAGTGTTAAGATTGGAGAGGGGGGTCTTTCTTCCCCCCTCTCAGAAAAGCGGCTTTAAACGATCTCTCTCTCAGAGGAGAGAGAGAGAACTGGGAAAAAACTCTTTGATATTCACTTCTTTCAAGCAATGGGGCAATGACTCTCTTGAACAATTGCGAAAGAAAGAAAGTGAACTGACCTAATAAACTATGAATGGAAACTTTTTGAATGATTGTTCTCCGATCTCCTGAGAGGGCTGAGCCAAAATGGCGATTCTTCCCCCATTTTTGCTGCTGTTACAAACAAACTGTTGTCTTTGAAAAAATCTTCTGGGTTGGAACTATAAAACCCGGGTGAACCCTAGAGGAATCCCTTTATACAATCTTCCTTGGATTGGGGAAAATTGACTACAACTAGAGGGGAGCTGTATTGAAGACTGATATCCCACACTGGATCTTGCTTGCCTGTAGACCTCGCCTGGCAGCGCGCTCCTATAGATGCCATCTTTTCTGTCTAGACTTATAAACTTTCTCTGAACTTCACAATGCCTGCGAAAAAGGCCCTGTTCCTAAACCAGCATCGGCTACATCTTCTGCTGTTTCAAGTCCTGTTCCACAACAAACACAACTATCTTCCTTTTTACAACAAAAAACCTCCGAGGGGGAGCAGCAGTCTCAAGAAATGTTTCAACAAATGTTCCAGACACTCTTAAAGGGACAGGACGAAATAAAAAAACAGCTGGCAGACTTAAGGGAAGAACTCAGAGAGAATAAACAACAGACTTTACAAAATAGCCAGAAAATACACGCTCTGGAAGAGGGTGCTGTGGGGGTGGGAGAAGAGATGAAGGCTTTACAAAAAAAAATGCTGGGATTGAGAATTATATGAAAAAAATAGAATTTGAAAGGATATCTCTTTTTCTTAGATTTCAAAACATACCTGAAATGGAGGTTGAAGACTTAAGGGAGATTATGATAACAATGCTAGCAGATTATATTAAAAGAGATAAACAACAGCTAGGGTGGGATATGGATTTGATTAACTCAGCATACGCTAGAACACACAATGTTCCAAGGGAAGTTCATGTTAAATTTTTCAGAAAGACTACAAGAGATGAGATTATATGGAAAAAATATCTGGTTCAGGTGGTTAATTCCAGAAGGGTTGTTGATCTTCTGGGAAGGGGGTAGAGTGAGAATTAATACAGTAGTGGAGACAGAAGCCTTCATGGAAAAACATGAGAACCTCCTAGATGAAACAAGAGACACTGCACAAGACATGAAGAGGGGAGGAGCCATGGCTCGGCCAACAGACAGGGGAGAAGAGACAGCAATGAGACTTAGGTCACAGAAATTATTTAAAAACACATTGCAATTTTTAATACAATGAAATGGTTAGAAGTGATATAAAGTATGGTTGAAGATGTTAAAGAATTTGAAGTAAACCTAAACTGCTAATATGTATGTAATAATGATATTTTGATATATATATATATAAAATAAGAGAGAGATGTAAGACTCCGGGTGATGTAGCTGTCAAAATTTTTCTCCACATTTATGTAACCTTTTCCCCAAAATACTTGAAAAAACCAATAAAACTTTTTTAAAAAGAAAAGAAAGTAAAATACCTAGGAATTCCATTAACAGCAAGATGTCCAACCATTAAAGAAGATAATTATATTAATGCAACAAATTAAACTAGATCTGGAGAAGTGGAATGATTTACAATTATCGATGGTAGGAACAATTGCTACAATAAAAATGAATATCTTGCCAAGATTATTTCTGTTCTAAACAATTCTAAAAAAAATTAGAAAAAAAGTACTTTGAGGAGCTAAGTAAAATGTTAAAATATATTTGGCAAGGAATAAAAGCAAGAATAAGATTGAAAATGTTACAAGATTCTAAAAATAAAGACGGTTTTGGGCTGCCAGATTGGGAACTATCCTCTCTACTCTGTACTCACATGGATGAAAAAAATGATCAATTTGAGGCATAAAAGATTATTAATTTTGGAGGGACATGATCTTCAATTGGGTTGGCGCACCTTTCTTTGAGATGAGAAGTACAAAATACATAGATACTTCCAAAGACATTATATTAGAAATGTTTTGTTTTTATTAGGGGGAATTTCCTTTAAAAATATATATGAAAATACCAGTATGGTTCTCCATGATGGTGGCACTGATATATTAGAACGTTGTTAACATGGAAAAAATTAGAAGATATAAAGACTAATTTAATTTAAATTAATTTAATTACTTTTACTTTTACTTTTACTTTTACTTTTGCTTTTGCTTTTGCTTTTGCTTTTGCTTTTGCTTTTGCTTTTGCTTTTGCTTTTGCTTTTGCTTTTGCTTTTGCTTTTGCTTTTGCTTTTGCTTTTACTTTTACTTTTACTTTTACTTTTACTTTTACTTTTACTTTTACTTTTACTTTTACTTTTACTTTTACTTTTACTTTTACTTTTACTTTTACTTTTACTTTTACTTTTACTTTTACTTTTACTTTTACTTTTACTTTTACTTTTACTTTTACTTTTACTTTTACTTTTACTTTTAATTGTTTAATTGTTTAATTGTTTAATTGTTTAATTGTTTAATTGTTTAATTTGTATTGCTGCCTATTCGCCCATGGCAACTCAAAGCGGCTTACAGAATTTTAAACCACATTAAAAAAAACAATGAAACTAATAAAAGAATCAGATAAATTAATATAAAAAAATCACCCTCACCTCTTCCCCCCCAGCGACAGCTGATCACATGAGCCGTTTAAGGGGCTCCATTCCACTCTGGATTCCCCAGCACCTTCCAGAAGAGTATTAGAGTGGGGAGTCATTCTAATCTCTGGGGGAATGATGTTTCAGAGAGAGGGAGCCACAATGGAGAAGCCCCTTCTTATGGGTCCCACCAGGGGTATCCCCCTTGGGGATGGGACCTGCAGCATTCCCTGCCCCCCCCTCTAATGGGTTGGGTAGATGTGACTGGCAAGTGATGCCCTCTCAGATAACCTGGTCCCAAGCCATGAAGGGCTTTAAAGGTGACAACAAGTACCTTGAATTGCACACAGAAGCAAATCGGCAGCCAAGGCAGCTCCTGCAGGAGAGGTGATACATGTCACACCGAGGTCTGCACAAAACCATGCAGGCAGCTTCATTTTGTACCAACTGGACCTTCTGGATGCTCTTCAAGTATAGCCCCTTGTAAAGCATGTTGCAATAGTCAAGACAGGAAGTAACTATGGCATGAGTGACTGTGAATAGGGATTGTTGGTCCAGAAAAGGGCATAACTGGTGCACAACCCACAGTTGTGAAAAGGCCCTCCTGGCCATGACCATCACCTGCTCTTCAAGCAGGAGTCATGAGTCCAGGAGAACCCCAAGATTACGCACAGGGTCTGTTTGGGTAGTGCCACCCCATCCAAGACCAGAGAGGGCAATTCTCCCTGAGCCAACGAACCCCAAACACAGAGCTACTTGGTCCTGCCAGGGTTTAGTTTCAATCCATTGCTCCCCATCCCTAACAGCCTCCAAGCACTGCGAGAGAGGGTGATGAATGAAAAAGGTGAACTTAAAACTAAGCAAGAATTGAAAAATCAAGGGATTGATTTAGCATGGTGACCACATGTGCAAATTCAATTAAGGTATGAGAAAGATGTGAAAAAGTATGGATTCTATAAAGAACCAACAGAACTAGATCAGATACTAGCAGGGACACAGGAAAAATTAATTTAAAAATGTATAGCTATTTATTGAGCATCAAAATGGAAGAAGAACAAGTAAAAGGAACAATGATAGTGTGGGTCAAAAACTTGGGATATATTATAGAACTAGATAAATGGCAGAAACTGTGGGATAGATATGATAAATTAACAATGAATGCATATGAGGGAAATTTATATAAAATGTTTTATAGATGGCACTTACCACCAACAAGAATGGCAAAGATGTTCAAAAATATGTCTGCTAAATGCTGGAAATGTAATCAGATACTGGGTTCATAGAGTCATATGTGGTGGACAAATCCAAAGGCAAAAAAAAAATGAGAGAGGAGGCAGGCTGGTTTGAATGGGGCAGGCAGTTTGTGGCCAATGCCTCCTTTGCTCATTGGGAAAGTAGAGTATTAATATGATACTGACAATAAATCACCAGCTTGATTTATGGGAAAGATACAGCAATTATAGACTATTTTAAAATGATAGGATGATAATGTTATTAAGTTTTGGCTGCCATAAACATTACTGTTTCCAGCATTATCCTGCAGTGATATTTTCATATTTTGTATAAATTTCTGCTTTTTTCATTTAGGTTGTGGAACAAAATGGAAAAACCACTGCTGAGTAGGAAAGGGCTACCTTAGGCACTATGGGCCCTCCTCAGATGCTTCTGTGCATGAGTGAATTGATAGTAAATAAATTGAAACCCATTACTGGACTGATTCCACCTATTTAGGCAGATTATTGGAGTCTTCTTAGCAGAAACAGTATGAGAGTTTCCAATTGATTGTATATATATTTTCCAAAATGGGGAATCAACTACTATTTTTTAATAACTGATAGACTTGTGGTACTCCAGATGTCATTGAACTAGACCTTCTACAACCTAACAAATATAGCCAATAGCAAAGAATTCTGGGAATTACAAGTTAGCAGTACTGCACCCTTGGGCCTTCATTACAATTATCTCCATAAGTCAAAGTTTGGAGATTTAAGGTGGTTTGGAGTAAATGTTCACCAAAGGCTAATGATGAATCTACAAATATATCTGATCCAACTGCATTAGGTTACACCAAAGTCAAGGATCTCATATGTGCAACCAACTGAATAATAAAATAGTCCAACACCATCATCAGGACCAAGGTGAGATCATCTAGATTAGAAAGACAGCTCACTTATTTTTCACTCACTACTTTAATTCAGAATTTTCACTTTAGTTTCTAACCTCCTTCTGTTGAAGACACAAAAAGTTACTCTTTATAGAAGTTCATATCATTTGTCAGTTTCATTTATGGAATTTGCCATGACAGAGTCATTAGTGATTAACATTCATGTTTTTCATTTCATTCATTGCATGGACCTTTAATTGAAAATATGCTGAATGAAAATGAAACATTATTTTTAGAGATGCAAACTGCTTAAGGCCAGTTGATCCATTAAAGAGAATTGTGCTCATTTTTCAGATATAATGTCTGTTGGCATTAAATTTGTATTCCACTACCCCTTCTTGGTGAAGAATCCCTAGACCAGGGTGTCAAATGTGCAATGTCATGTTGTCATCATGTGATATATCATGACTTTCCCCCCCTTTGCTAAACTGGGGGGGGGGGGAGTGGCCAGCACATGATGCATCTGGCCCACAAGCCACAAGTTTGACACCCCTCCCATAGACTGATTCAGAGGTGGGTTTTGTCCTGGATTGGCAAACTGGTAGTGGCAGTGGTAGGAGGCTCCAACCCCCCCTCCTCAGATGCTTCTGTGCATGAGTGAATTGATAGTAAATAAATTGAAACCCATTACTGGACTGATTCCACCTATTTAGGCAGATTATTGGAGTCTTCTTAGCAGAAACAGTATGAGAGTTTCCAATTGATTGTATATATATTTTCCAAAATGGGGAATCAACTACTATTTTTTAATAACTGATAGACTTGTGGTACTCCAGATGTCATTGAACTAGAACCTTCTACAACCTAACAATTATAGCCAATAGCAAAGAATTCTGGGAATTACAAGTTAGCAGTACTGCACCCTTAGTCATCTCAAAACTATGAGTGAAGGCAGACTTTATGATCTTATCACCTAAGTAATTTTTCCCTTCATCTTTTGCATTTGTATTAATTTTACAGTTCTATTTTTAACAGTACTACTTTTCTATTTCTTCAATATCACCTCAGATTCAAGCCAATCTAGTCAAATTTCATTATTCATACAAATGTATTTAAAAGTGTTTAACTTTTAATCTAAATATTTCATATAAAAGTAATTTGTTGATTTAATATATTGAATATATTTAATATAATAAAACAGAAAAGAATGTCAATACTAAATTGTAGAATAAAAGAGACTTTCCTAAAGACTGATAATGCAGCTATCAAATTTGATATCATAGCTATTAAGATCATAGCTATTATTGTAATATCCTATTTATTGTTTCCAAGGTATTTAAACACTTGGGAACCTCCTCTGGCAAGTGGGCAAGATTACTCAATATATATTGTATTATTTGATAATAACCTATTTCGGCCCATAATAATAATATATAGGACCACAGTTATTAAGATACCTTCTGGGGCTGAGAAAAAAACTTATAAACCTAAATATTTGCACTTCCTTTTTGTAGACAGTATTGGAGTCAACCTGGAGTCAACCCACGGCCATCAGGAGCTGCCATCACAAGCTCTGACTGAGTTGACCTGGGGCTGGCTATCACCACTAAAAGCCCTGACTGGTCGACTCGACTGGACAGGCCTACCTGCTGCCACCACTGGTGAAAGTAAGTCCCTGTCAACCTAGATGGGCAGGCAAGGCTTGACCCCAGCCTTGCCTGCCTGCCTTTCCTACTCCCTTCCCTGCAGCCTTCCCAGCAGGCCACATGGAAGGGAAATAATATTATTTCTATAAAATTGCCTCCAACTTACCTGCTGCCTTGCTTCATATGGCTCAACCCAACACCATGGGTCTGATCTACCAGAGGGTCTCCCCAAATCTCCCTACCTCCCATGTGACCTGCCTGCCTTGGGTAAGTTAAATTAAATTAATTTAAAAATTGACTATTTACATGGTGTACATTTGGGTGGGTACAGTTAATTTTGGGTAATGATGATAATGACAATAATATTCTTAACATTATTATTATTATTATTATTATTATTATTATTATTATTATTATTATTATTATTATTATTATTATTATTATTATTATTATTATTATTATACGATTGTATCACAGCGGCCAGTTGTTTCGCCGGATTTGGCATTGATTACTAGTCGGGCCCCACCCAGGGGCCTAGGACGTCATAACGTATTTTCGTAATATGCGTGCAGATCCAAGCAGTGCAGCTTTTTGCATTTGACTGATGGTGATTTTGTCAAGTTTTAACTGTTTTAAATGTAATTCCAGTGCTTTTGGAATAGCACCCAGTGTGCCGATTACCACTGGAATTACCACTGCTGGTTTGTGCCATAATAGTTGAATTTCAATTTTTAAGTCCTGGTATTTCATGACTTTTTCATGTTCCTTCTCCTCGACCCTGCTATCACCTGGTATTGCGATGTCTATGATTGTAACCTTCTTTTTCTCAACCAGTGTGATGTCTGGTGTGTTATGCGCTAGTATTTTGTCTGTTTGTATACGAAAATCCCACAGGATCTTGACCATCTGATTTTCTGTGACTTTTTCAGGCTTATGTTCCCACCAGTTTGTTGTTATTTTAATATTATAATTTTTGCACAAATTCCAGTGGATCATTTGTGCTACTGAATTGTGCCGCAATTTATAATCAGTCTGCGCAATTTTTTTACAGCAGCTGAGTATGTGGTCAACAGTTTCATCAACTTCTTTGCAGAGTCTGCATTTGGCATCATCAGAGGATTTTTCGATTTTGGCCTTAATGGCATTTGTTCGGATAGCTTGTTCTTGCGCAGCCAGGATTAGTGACTCTGTTTCTTTCTTTAATGTACCTGTTGTTAACCATAACCAAGTTTTTTCACTGTCCACTTTATCTTTTATTTTTTCCAGAAATTGACCATGTAAGGCTTTGTTCTGCCAACTCTCCATTCTTGATTTTATCACATCTTTTCTGTATTCTTGTTTCGTCTGTTGGGCCTTGAGTAAATTTTTGTTCTTTATTTCGATTAATAGATGTTCTTGACTTTCTTTTAAATAATCAGCCAGTGCATGTTTTTCTTCTTCAACTATTTGCTTCACTTGTAATAATCCTCTGCCACCTGATTTTCGGGGCAGGTATAGTCTATCAGTGTCACCACGTGGATGTAAACTGTAGTGCATTGTCATTAGTTTCCTGGTTTTTCAGTCCAAAATGTCCAAATCAGCTTGTGTCCAGTTAACTATACCAGCTGTGTATCTTATAACTGGTATTGCCCAGGTATTTATGGCCTTGATTGTATTTCCACCATTTAATTTAGATTTCAAAATTTTCCTAACTCTGTTGGTGTACTCTCTCCTGACAATAGTTTTTACTTCTCCATGTTTGATGTTATCCAACTGCAAAATGCCTTGTAGGCTTCATTTTCATTGCATTTAATTAGTTGGCCATTGGGCATTTTAATTCCCTCACATGTAGTGATTTTGCCCCTTTTTATGGATACAGTGGCACATTTTTCCATGCCAAACTGCATTGAAATATCGGTGCTGAATACTCGGACTGTGTTTGTCAGTGATTGGATTTCTATTTCTGACTTTCCATAGAGTTTCAAATCATCCATATATAATAAATGTGAAATTTTTTCAGCTTCTTTGGCTGTTTGATAGCCTAATTTCATTTTTTTAAAGATTACTGATAGTGGGATCATCGCGATGATGAAGAGAAGAGGTGAAAGTGAATCACCCTGGAAAATTCCTCGCTTGATATTAACCATTCCATAGTTCTCATTCCCTACTGCCAACTCAGTTCTCCATTGTTTCATCGCCTTTTCAGTGAAGGATGTAATATTTTTACTAATGCCAGTTGTTTCTAAGCATTTTATGATCCAACTATGTGGCAATGAGTCGAATGCTTTTTTATAATCAATCCAGACCATATTCAAGTTCGTTTTTCTTTTCTTACAATTTTCTAATATCATTTTATCAATTAGGAGCTGATCTTTTGTGCCCCTACTCCTTCTTTTGTTGCCTTTTTGCTCTACTGGCAAGATGTTGTTTGTTTCCAAATAATCCATAATGTTATCTGCAATAATGCCTGTGAGTAATTTGAAGGTTGTTGGCAAGCATGTTATTGGTCTGTAGTTTTCAGGTATTGTTCCTTTAGTTGCATCTTTCTGAATCAAGTATGTTTTTCCAGTTGTCAACCATTCATCAATTTGACCATTTTGTAAAATTTCATTCAGTTGCCTGGCCAACATTGCATGTAAACTGGTCAGATATTTGAGCCAGAAACCATGTAATTGGTCATTTCCAGGTGATGTCCAATTCTTTACTTTTTTTACTCAATTTTTGACCATCTCAGTTGTTATTTCTAATACTTGCATTTGTTTGTTACCAATGCTTTCCTCAAAGTCATGTATCCACTTTGCTTCCTTATTGTAGTCCTTTGCATTTTCCCACAATTCTTTCCAGAATTCAACTGTGGCCTGCTTTTCTGGTTTTTGACTTTTGGTGCCACCATTCACATTAAGACTTTGATAAAAACGCCGTTGGTCTGATCGAAATTGTTGATTTTGTTTATACTGGATGATTCGTGCCTCATATCTTTCAATTTTTCTAGCTGTTGCTGTTATCTGCTGTTTTACAATCTCTACAGCTTCATTGATGTTTCTTGTATCCAATCTGTATCTTCTGATTAGCTGATCTATGATTTTTCTGTTTTTAAGCCGTTGCTCATGCATGTTCTTTAAGTTGCTAGCATCTGCCCTTAATTTTTTGACTTTTTGTTCTAATCGGATTTTCCACTTTGGCTTTGATGCTTTTTCCATTGTGTGATTAGGTACTTTGATTTTAATGCCTAGTTCATTAGTGACTATTACAGCTGCACTGTACATTAACTGATTTGTTTCCAAGATGGATCCCGATTCAATTGTTGAAAGCACTGCATTAACCATTTTCATGATAGGACCCAAAATTTTCTTAGGGACAGTTTTTAATGATGGTAAACGTTGCCTTTCCTCCCTAGCCAGAAAATGCTCCATGATCTTGTCCTTCAGTTCATTTTGTTTTTGAGTTGGTTCATCAGTTGGTTCAATGGTAACTTGTTCTGGTGGTAGTGTTTTTATTTCCTCTCCGGCAGCTTCCTCTGAGAGTTCTCCTATGATTTCTTTAGTTGTGTCATGAGTATCACTTATTTCCTCTTGTGATGTTGTTGTTGTTTTTTTGCAATTTGCCTGAATTTCCTCAAGTTCAACTTCGCTAAACACTTTATTCCGTATAATAAATCGCCTTTGATCTGCTAGTCGTTGTCCACTAACATTTGAATCTGGATATTGTTGTTTCCATAAATCATACATTCGCTTTAAATAGCCTCTTTTTTTTTGGCTTGTAATAACAGGCCATTATGGCACGATTTTCATCTGCACTATATTTCTGTCGTTTTGTTGGCTGGTCCACTTGTAGCCTACTTGTCGACGGATGCCCAGGGACCTCAACATCCGCCGCGGCCCTTGTTAACCCGCGCGACGACCGATGCGGTATAGAATTTTTATTCGTTTCTTTCACCATGTTGTATGGGTCGGCTAGTTTTTTTATGGGGCCAGGTTGCCAACCTGACCCCAACCCTCCTCCTTTCTCATCGGGGCTTGGGACCGGCAATGGCGGAGTTTTATTATTATTATTATTATTATTATTATTATTATTATTATTATTATTATTATTATTATTATTATTATTATTATTATTATTATTATTATTATTATTATTAACTGTACCCACCCAAATGTACAAGTAGTACATGTAAATAGTTAATTTTTAAATTAATTTTATGATGACCATTATTAATGTTATGAATATTATTGTCATTATCATTATGATAATGATATATGAAGCAGTGCTTCACTTCACCACGGTGACAACGGGGGCAAAACTCACTTTGAAGAAATGTCTCACTTAAGCAACAAAAATTTTGGGCTCAGTTTGGTTGAGGACTAGCTGAATTTTATTTCCCTACACATAGGGACTCTTCAGAGGGCTGAAAAAAGTGAATTATGGCCAATCCTTGCACTTATAATCGGTTCTTGCAATTATGACCACCCTCCACACTCATGTCCATTTCAGCATCCTCATGCTCACATGATCAAAATTTGGCTGTTTGGCAGTTGGCATGTATTTATGACTGTTACACTGTCCTGGGGTCATATGATTGCCTTTTGTGACTGTCCCAGCAAGCTTTCGACAAGAGGATTGAGGGCTTTCATCAGGAAGTTACCTGTCTTATTTTTATGCACTCACCAGTGACTGACCTAGCTTGGTACTTGTGGACAGCTGGAAATTCAATTTGTTCAGAAAAATACCAATTATTTTGTGTGGGTCCCCCACCCCCCCGGATGGCAGTAAGATTTCTGGTGTCATTTTTTCAGCTAATAAAAACATTAAAAAAAGGAATTTCATTCTTGGCTGTGACAAGAATTTGCCCTCTTCGCTCCTGTTTCTGCAAACTGCAGCCTACCTCTTCAGGGCTGCCAAAGTTAATAATTCTGGGGTATCCAATGGGAACATAAGTTGCGAACTACCTGTAATCAGTGGAAAGTGCTCCATCATTGGAGGGTTTCAAGAATGCTTGAGCAGGGAGTTGGACTAGAAGACCTCTGAGTTCCTTCCAACTGTTATTCGACAATTCTGTAATGGTCTCATGCTTGAGTAGGGAGTTGGACTAGAAAATTCAAGGAATGAGCCAAGCAGTAGACCCAGAGTTGGAAGGGACCATTGAGGTCTTAGTCCAACCTCCTGCTCAGGCAGGAAACCCTATACCATTTCAGACAGTTTGTATTTGTACATTACAAATTGTCCACAGCAAAGGATGAAAACAAATTGTACAATGTTGGGTGAAAACAGATCCCTTCCATTACCTGTAGACCTCAGCCTACAACCACAGTTGAGTCCAAACTACATCATTGTTTTAATTTTTTTGCAGTAGCCTAACAGGATAAAAAGGCAACAGAATTTGACCACTTTTTTCAGAAAGAAAACAAGATTGGAAACAAGATTGGAAGATCCAAAAGAGTTACAACAACCTCAACCACTTCAACTTGGAGAAAGCACGAGCAGAGCAAATACTTCCAAAAACAGCACAAGCAGAGCAAATACTTCCAAAAGCAGCACGAGCACAGCAAGTACTTCCAATAACTTGGACATTGCAAATAATCTCCCTGACTGCTGGAC
Organism: Natrix helvetica; assembly: GCF_964273705.1. Lineage (NCBI taxonomy): Eukaryota > Metazoa > Chordata > Lepidosauria > Squamata > Natricidae > Natrix > Natrix helvetica. The sequence goes on along the minus strand of NC_138554.1, from coordinate 80,212,615 downwards.
ATTGCAGAAGTACACTAACTTCAGGGAGAAATATGATGGACCGGCAGTTTCAAAGCAAAAATTAGGTTGCAAATATTGCAAAAAAATTGACATTACAGCAGCAGAAAAAAGCTTTCACAAAATTAAGGAGTGGAAACATTTCAAAATAAAGTCGTCTGGGAAAAGTAAAGAGGTGCAACAGGCCTCTCTGAGAAAAAAGATGAAAGAGCAATTTTCCTTGAACTAGTTGAATTGGAAAAACAAGATGCAGAGACAATATGTTCTTCAGTCATGGGAACTTTAAAAAATGTTGGGTTTACTAAGAACTACCTACAAAAAAAATTAATAGCATTTTGTTCTGATGATGCTTGGGAGAAAATCTGGAGTGAACACTAGAATAGCAAAAGAGTTTCCAAAAATCATAATATGGCACTTCTTAAACCATCATCTCCAACTTGTTTTAGATGACTCCATAAAGGAAATAAATCATTTCAAAATATGTATTGATGATATATGCTATTTTTTATCAACCCAATAAGAACCAAATTGAACTTAACAAAAAAGTACTATATTTTTTTTGACCAAGATGGGCTGCCTGTAGTTTAAAGTCAACCCTAGCTGGGTGGCATGCTTATCCAGTACTACATCACTATTTTCATTCAAGTAAAAAATACTTAGGTATGGCTGCCCATCTTGAAAATATACATTTTATTTGACATTGATGGTTGATATTCTAGAAGAAATTTCTCTTCTTTCAAATGGACTGCAAGCTACAGACATCATAAAGTTTTAAAAATTGGTGATAAGATCAATTAAAGCATTAGAAATGCTTAGAAAGGAATAGGGTGCATATGAACAAAACGTTGATGGATTGATTACTTCAGAAATCTTCAAATATATAAAATTTGTAGAAAATCATTGATTTGTTAGCTTTCCTCAGGAAAATCTTTTAGAAAGCATCATAACCAATTTAAAGAAAAGACTAATGGATTGTGAACATTTAAAAGCAGTTAGTCAATCTCAAGACACAAATAAATTATGATTTCTAAATTTTTTGGAGCCCAATTATTGGAATATTGAAGAAGTACGTAGTAGTTCCATGGACAGCAGCTGAAAAAGAATTGATGCATTTATTGGTGACATTTTTAATTACAAAATTGATATCAATGATTTTAGAGATGTTATAGAAAATGTTTTGGAAGATTCAGAGAAATATGCAATTCCTGACAGCATTTTAAAGAGTAAAAGCTATTGTCAGAACAATTGCTGTAAGTTCAGCAGAAGCGGAAAGGGTTTTCTCATAAATGAACATCATATGTTCAGAGAGCAGAAGTTGCCTAATCATTTCTAATATAACTAACAATGATCATTAATCTAATTGCCCTACACCTAGAGGAATGGGACCCTATTCCTGTAGTTAAGAAATGGTTGAAAGCAAATCACAATGCACATGATGCTCGCGTGAAAGTGAAAAAAGGGGCAATTGAGGACACCAAGAAAACTGTGATTTAACAATACCTTAGATAAGATTTTTGTTAAGCATTTAATAGCTTTTCATTAATATTTTAAAACTCTCGTAACAATCTAATTTGTGTACCTCTTTTATTTTTTAAAAAAGTTTTTATTTTTAAACAAATATAGACAAACAAGACATATAACATAAAAACATCTTCCATTATGTACAATGCGTCGATTGGTTAAAATATTTTTTGTATCCTTTCCATAATCATCACTTAAACTTTATATAAGATCACATATTGCCAATCAGATATATATTTATATACATTATTATTATACAGCTTCTGTGAAGTTTCCAAGAGTTGCCCTAATTAATTTACGAGCACCAAGACAAGCTTCAAAAAAACCCCATTCATTTATTAGGACTAACATCTTGGTACGGATTTCTGTGTAGCTGAAACTAAATCCCACTTAATGGCATCTGAACTTTACCCCTGCCTCTCCTCCCCTCTGGCTGAGGTCATCAATCACATTCTCCAACAGGACATTATGGCAGGGTTCTGGACATGCACATTCACATGCCAGAACAGAAATATGAGACTCTGGCCAAAAGTATGCATGGCATTTCCCCCACCTTCTCAAGTTGATAGTAGTCATGGAAACATTTTAGGCATTGACATCCGGCTCCCCTCACTTCCTGAAAGTGACCTGTGTAAAACAAAGCAATTTGAGTACAGGTGTATAACTTAGGGATGTGTCCCTCCCCCAGGCTTGCTTGGATTTTCTGCATGGAATTTTGCTATGAGGCGATCAGAAACTTTGGCCCCAGTTTCTTGCTAGGCAGTTTTAATCTCAAATATTTTGTGGAGGGGTAAACCTTCTCTCCTACCCTGAATGGCCATTGCAGAGCCCGGTGTTTATCTGCCTGTTTCTTATAGGTTTGTGCCGCTTTAGCCAGTGACTTTTTGACATTTTTCCAGGTTGATTTCAGCATCGACATCCAATCAGTCAAGCAGACTGAGGAGGGGGGATCCCTTGGATACTCAGGCATTGGGACGAAGTCCATACCATTCACTATTTTGAACGGCGTGAGTCCTGTGCTACTGTGAACAGCATTATTGTATGCAACCTCAGCAAAAGATAAAAGGTTTGCCCAATTGGACTGCTGATAGTTCATGTAACACCTCAGGTACTGCTCTAACATGGCGTTCAGTCTCTCTGCTGCCCCATTGGTGCTCGGATGAAAAGCTGAATTAAGACCCTGAGATGACCCAATGGAGTGCAGGAACTCCCTCCAGAACTTAGCCGTGAACTGGAACCCTCTGTGTGAGATAATTCTTCAAGGTACTCCATGCAGTCGGTAGATATGCTTCACGAACAGTTTAGCCAGCTTGTGATCCGAGGGTAGTCCTCTACAGGGTATGAAGTGTGCCTGTTTGGAGAACAGATCTATTACAGTCCAAATCACCATGTTTCCCCCACTTTTTGGCAACTCTAATATAAAGTCCATTGCAATCTCCTCCCATCGCCTCATTGGCTCTGCTACTGTTTGCAGCAGTCCGGGGTTTTTTCCTGGTCATCTCTTCATTTTGGCGCAGATAGTGCAACTTTTCACATGACTGTCCACATCTTTCTTTATGCCAGGCCACCAGAATTGCTTCCGGGCTAAGTGTAAAGTCTTTAGAAACCCAAAGTGGCGTGCCGGTTTGGCGTTGTGACTCCTCTGGAGAACTAGGGTACGTAGGGATTCTGGGACATAGAGTTTCATCCCCTTGCAAGGTCATCACTTTTCATCAAGATGTGTTGGGTTTTTTGGAACCAGGGGTCTGCTAGTAGTTCAGTTTTGAGTCGCGTGGTTAGGTCACTTGCAGGTTGGTCTTGATGGTCATGGTGTTGCCGCCTGGTGGTTACTTGGGCAGCTGTTTGAGTAGAGGGAATGATGGCATCCACTACGTGCTCTCGTTCGCATTTGTACTGAGGCATTCTGGAGAGGGCGTCAGCTAGAAAGTTCCTCCTGCCTGGAATGTGCTTTAAGACAAAATCAAAACAGTTGAAGTATTGAGCCCATCGGACTTGTTTGGGTGATAGTTTCCGAGGAGTCCTAAGCGCCTCCAGATTTCTGTAGTTGGTCCAGACTTTGAACGGCTTCTGGCTCCATTCCAACAGGTGTCTCCAGTTTAGCAGTGCCCATCTCAATGCGAAAGCTTCCTTTTCCCACACAGCCCATCGTCTCTCTGTGTCTGTGAGCTTGCAGGAAGTGTAGGCACAGGGTTGTAAGTTTCCTTAGTTGTTTCTTTGGAGTAACACCATTTCCACTGCCACATCATTGGCGTCTGCCTGGATCACAAAAGGTTGCTCGGGGTCAGGATGCTTCAGCACTGGCTCCTTTGCAAACATTTCTTTTAGTTTCTCAAATGCCTCTTGGCAGGTTAGGTCCCATGGTAGGGGTTGTCCCGGATGAGGTTTCATTCCTGGGCTCCCTGTCTTTAGGAGGTCTGTCAGGGGTTTGGCAATCTTTGCAAAGGAGGGCATGAATTGCCAGTAGAAGTTCGCGAACCCTAGGAAGCTTTGTAGCTATCCGTGGATGGGAGGGGGTTGCCAGCTTAGGACGGCTTGCACTTTGGCTGGGTCCATCTCTATTCCCTCTTTTGACACTCGGTAACCCAGGTAGTCTAACGGTGCACGGTGGAATTCGCATTTTGATATCTTGACGTACAGGTTGGCTGCCAGAAGTTTTTCCAGTACTTTGCGGACCAGGGGTATGTGGTTGTCCATGGTCTCCGTGTAGATAAGGATGTCATCTAGGTAGACGAGGACCCCCTTGTAGAGCTACTCATGCAGCACCTTGTTTATTAACTGCATGAATATTGCTGGGGGGCCCTGCAGCTCAAAAGGCATCACTTTGAATTGAAAGCTCCCTAGGGGACAGTTGAATGCTGTTTTCCACGCATCTCCCTCTCTGATACGTACTCGGTAGTATGCTTCTCTGAGGTCTAGTTTGGTAAAGACTTTTCCCTTGGCCAGATGAGACAGCATGCCTTTCATGAGGGGGAGGGGGTGTAGGTTGTGTATGCACACCCCATTTATCCCTCAAAAGCCAACACACAATCTCATGGTTCCATCTTTTTTTTCTTTGAAGAGGACTGGTGCCACAACCCGTGGCTTGGCTGGCACAATGAACCCCCTTGCTAGGTTTTTGTCTATGTATTTGTGCATCTCATGCATTTCCTGGGGCATCATGGCATACAGTTTGGGCTTGGGTAGTTTTGCCCTGGGGATGATTTCGATGGCACAGTCTGTCTCACGGTGGGGAGACAGAACATCGCACTCCGCCTTGGTGAATACTTTTGCACGGTCCTGATATTCTATTGGAATCAGTTCGGCCTCTTGGGTTTTGTCGGATATGGTTGCCAGTTGTTCTCATGGGCTTTCTTGGGGGGTTTCCAGCATGGGTGGTGTTTCTGCTTGCTGGTGTGGGAGGGGTTGGGGGTCCCTTGATATCCTAAGTCTGCGGGTACCCCCTTGCCACCAGATAGTTGGTCCCCACTTGTCTAGCCAGGAAAGTCTCAGTATGATTGCATGTGTCATTTTGGGGGCTATTGTGAATCGAATTACTTCCCAGTGATCTGATAGTTCTACCCTCACTGGTTCAGTTAGGTGGGTGGCATAGGCTCCTCCCATTAGGGACCCGTCGACTTGCTCGAACTGGAAAGGGTGGGCCAGTCTTTTTGCTCTGATCCCCAGTTTCAGGACTGTGGTTAAGTTGATCAAGCACCTTGTGCAGCCTGAGTCTATTAGGGCTTGAAAATCCCCCTGGTTTCCTATTTTGGGGGCTGTGCGGCGTATTGGAAAAAGGAAAGGGTGAATTGATTCACTCACCATTGGGTCATATTCTCCCTCATCCTTGCTGTCATATGATTCGGGCAACTGGTAGTCGCTGCCTGGGGTTCCATTATTTTCGCCTGAGGGAAAAGGGGCCTTTGCAGCCTGGAGGGCTTTCCCGGACGTGTTGGTGGTCCGTTTGGACCCTCGTTCTGGTCATGCCCTGGGCAGTGGATCTGGCCTTGTTTTGGGGGTTGGGGTTGGGCATGCAGATGTGGCCCATCCCCCCACATCTGTAGCATTTCAGTGGACTTTGAGGGAGGGCTGGTCTCAGAGCCTGCTGTGGTGCTGTGGTTCTCTGCCGGCTTGGTGGTTTCAGGTCGGGTTGACCTCTCTCTTGTGTGTCCAGTTGCTTTGTCATGTCATTGTTGTCGACTTTAGTTGCTACTTGGAACCACTCAGAGAATTGATTTGGGATGTCCTGCATATGAGTCCTACTCCACCTCCTCAAATCTGGCCTCTAGCAGTTGCAGGAAGTCATATATGTCTTGCAGTTGGGGGGCTCTCCTCTTGTGGAGGGCAGCTAGCCATTCCCTTGCTTCTCCTTCTAGACCCTGTGCGATGGTATTCACCATGGCTTTGGGGGATGGGTAGAGGTGCCCATAGCATTCTAGGTGGATATCAGCTGAATCAAGGAATAGGACTAGCTGGTCTGAGTCTCTGTCAAACTTTCCCCTGAATTGGGGTGGGTCATTCAGCCCTAATCCCCCAGTCTCCTGTCGGCTTTGGTATGCTTGCGCCTGATATGTCTGGTCATCTCCTTCACCCCTAGTTTGGAGAGAGGGAGGGGGTTGCCTACTCTTGGCAGCCTGCCTGCTGCGTGGGAGAGGCACTGGTTGCCATTCTGGGCTCCTTCTCCTTCCATCAGGATGGGGAGGGGGGCTGTGCTCCAATCTGCATCTCTTCCCTTCAACAAAATCAGATGTCCCTCCCCTCTCTTTTGGGCAGCATGATGGCCCCTCATCAGCAAGGATGACTCTGTAAAAATCCTCCCTCTGTTGATCTTTTGCACTCGCTCAGGATTCCATCCAGGGCTTTGGGAGCCTGGCTTGTTTCCAGTCCCACCTCCAGTCCACCCTTGCCAGCTGGCTTGAGACCCTTCCCAGTATCTGAGGACTTGGGCAAGGGAATTTCCACCAGTACTTATCTTCTCTTGCTTCTGCTTCTGAGTTTTGCAGCATACCTCCACTTCCAATCAAGCTCTTGCTGCCTGATTTTCCCTCCAAGCAACCCAAACATTGGGGTGGGGGGGAATGCTCTGAGAGCCCAGGCTTCAGGAAATCCAGAAAAAATTATTTTAAAAGTTAGTTTCAGCTATCTGTGAAGTTTCCAAGAGTTGCCCTAATTAATTTACAATCCCCCAGACAAGGTTAAAAATAACCCATTCATTTATTAGGACTAAAGTCTTGGCAAGGACTTCTGTGTAGCTGAAACTAAATCCCACTTAATAGCATCTGAACTTTACCCCTGTCTCCCCTCCCCTCTGGCTGAGGTCATCAATCACATTCTCCAACAGGACATTATGGCAGGGTTTTGGACATGTGCATTCACATCCCAGTACAGAATATGAGACTTTTCCTCTGGCCAAAAGTATGTATGGCATTTCCCCCCCTTCTCAAGTTTATAGTAGTCATTGAAACGCTTTAGGTGTTGACAGCATCATTTATTTGACTTTCACTATTATTTCTTCATTTTAAACAAGGTATTCTAAATAGGGGTTCATTTATGTTATCATAATTCATTACATCATCTTCAATATATCCAATAATAAAGTATTTTTATATCATATTCTAAATCATTCTATTATGTTGGTATTGGTAACATTAATAATTTTCAATTCCATGTTTTTTTTAAATCTAACCACAGATAAAATAAATCCCATATCCTATAAAATTATCTTCTTGTTTTCTAATTTCATATATCAACTTACTCATTTCAGCACATTCCATTATTCATATCATCAATATAATATATATGTATACAATGATTATAATTATTAAACATTCATTGAGTATAACTATTATTACATCCTTTTTATGAGAAACATGCTAAATTTAGAATAAATTTATATTATGGCATTTCATCACATCATCCTGAAATTATCCAATGATATTACATCTTTATATTCTTACTTACAGTTTATATAAAATTTCATATTATCAATCTATGTATATAAGTGCATTATTATCATTGTTAGTCATTTATCGGACTATAACTATTATTACTTTGTCTTATGCATAATACTCAAAATTTAAGTAAGTGTAACTTAATTTTTATTGTAACATTTCATTTCATCATCCTGTATCCTTCCAGTAGTAGCACCATCCAATATCTCTTGCCATTTGTAAAATCTGTATTCTAATTATTTTCTTGATAAATCTCATGTGGACTTCTCTTGGCAACTTGTTGTTCATTGCATATCTTTTAAGGACTCAAAACTCTCTATCTGGGGGGGGAGGCGGGGCCGAAGTCACGATAGCATGATGTGCGATCTCAATGCTCTGAGATTGCAATTGACACTTTTGCCACTGGGGGGTCCAAACGGATCTAAACTGTCCCAAAGAGACAGTGAACAGGAAGAATACGTCTTGCTGATCTCGGGGATATTGCAAAATCCCTGAAAGAAGCAAGAGAAATTTCTTCAAGCCGGTGACAAAAAATCCAGCCAAGGCTGATGAAGTCGGGGTGGCCCCAAAACAGAAAGAATGGAAAGTGAAAGTGTTTCCAGCTGGTGAAGAATCTTTATTGTTTTAAAAGAGAGACTGCCTGTAAAAACTTAAAAATTGATTTAAATTGAAGAATAGAAGAATCAAGCGGCAAAATTAAACCTGTAACGGTTCTGGACAGTGGTTATCCCATTTCTTTATATGCTATCTTTATGGATGGAATCTTTGCAAGCTTTTTAAAATGGATAGATCAAGTCTTCTTTTTGTACTTTTTTTTCTCTGTGACTCTGTGATTTATAGACTAAAGCTTTCCTCTTTCATCGCTGTACTTTTTTAAATTCATTTAAAGACTAGACCCCTTTTTCTAATTTGAAACACAAAATAGATATTAAAAAAAGAAATATCTTAAAAGCGCTACTTGCTGTGAGGTTTTGTTGATTGGAGCTTTGTGTATTCAAGTGGAACTTTTCCCTTTCTTCACGGTTTGTTTTGACGGCTCGTTACAGAGCGATAGGGGTAAGCCAAATGTACCTTTGAAGCGTGTTTTCAACCAGAGAAGAGGGGGGGAAATGGCTCTTGTGAATCCATGTTTTAACTTTAAAAAATCTTCCAAGCGAGAGCACTTTTGTTTAAGATGGCAGAATGTCAAGAAAATATAGAAATTGTAAGCTTGCAGACAATATTTTCAGAATTACTAAAACTAACAAATATAAATGAGAGAATTGAAGAAAAACTGGAATATTTGGAACAGCTAACAGAAACATGTGATGAAAAATTTGATGATGTTCACCAAATGCAAAATGAGGGGATTAAAACCCAAAGAATTGAAGTGGAAAATGAATATAAAGTGATTAAACTTGCTGATATTTATGGCAATTGGTTTGTTTTTGAAAATGCAAAGAATGGAATATTGAAAGAGGAAATAAATGGAGGGGAAATCTATTTCAAAAGGTAAGATATAGAAGAAGAAAAAAGTAAAGAATTTATGGACTATGAAACTTTATCAGCAAAAATATGGATAACACTGCTGACAATTAAAGATAAGCAGAACAAAGAAACAGAAAGAGGGCATTAGGATTATTTGAGAGATCTTACAAGCAAGGAGTTGCTAGGAGTAGTCCATACAAAGCTGATCAAGAAGAAGCTCAGAAGATTGATACCACAAATGGTAGAGGACATAAGATTGTTTTGTTATTGTAAAGATACAGATTGATAGATGGAAGTATAATTTAAAATTACTAGCTAAACCTAGTGAAATTTAGTGATAATAGGTATAGTTAAATAAAAAATTGATAATGATAATACTGTATACAATGTGTAGTGTTATGATAAGCAATAATTGGATATGAATATTGAATGATACCTGTGAAGGGAAGACTAGAAATCCTTTTGGATTATATATAAAGGTTAACAACAACAACAACAACAACAACAACAACAACAACAACAAAGAACTAAATTAGACACAGTTAAGTTTTGATCATTAGGGGGGAAATGTTATGATATAGGATATAGCCAAATAAAGAAAGGATAATGATAATAATCTATATATATATGCATGGGTATAATATAAGGGAACTGGATGTAAATTGTAAACAATGATTTGGAAAGGAGGATTAGAAAACTTTGTTATTAAATATTATGGATGTTTAGCTAGAATAGGATATAAGGATTTAATGTTAATGGAGGATTTTATAAATAAGTAAATGAAATGCCAGTATGTGGTTACGTACTAAATTTTGCTATATTTTATGATGAAGGATGTTTAAACAATTATAGTCAAATAAAAGTGGAGGTATGATGATGGTAATATGTATAAACATTTGAGTTAAGATACTAGAGTTAATATGAATTATACTTGATGACGATAGAAGAAATGCACAAAAACCTTTTGTAACTAACTGATACACTTTCTACAGTATGTAAAGAAGGAGGATTTTTATGTTTGTTTTGAAAATTAAAAATAAATATAAAAATAGATTTCCAAAAAAACCTCTCTCCATCTGTTCCTTCCATCAGCTTGCCTTTGGTTATCACTGGTGCTTCTGCCAAAATAACTCTCATTGTTTCTGCCAGATTTCCTCCCTTTTCTTCTTCCATGTTTTGAAATCTGAAATAGAGTTCCAGTTGATCAACCTCTCCTTTCCATATTTCACAGGTATCATCTCCCTCCATTCTTAGTTTGCTGTCAATGTCAAAAATTTTCTTATTTTTTGAACTCTATCCTCAATTTTTATCATTGTTTTGTAAATATTCTTAGTTCATTCTTTCTGTTCTTTGTTCTATAATCTCAAGACTCTTTTCAATGTTCTCTGTACTTATTAGTACTTTTTGAATTTCTAACATAATATTTTGTAATGTTAATTCCTTTTCTTCTTCATGTTGCGCCATTTTTCCAGATTGTAAGCACTGCCACTAAACCATCCAAGGCTTATTGCTAGGTTTCAAACAAATTCACTATAATCTTTCAAGTCCAGTCTTTCTCTTTACTCCAGTCCAGCTACTGATAATACTCCAAAATAACACCTGCATAAACAAATTGTGCTCTTCCCACTGTTCCTTTCAATAAACAAAGACAAGGACTTTGAGATATAGAATATGTGTAATGTTCATAGGAATTAGTGTTTCCAAGGCTCCAACCTCTAGATGGCAATGTTACTTCTTTTTCTTCTGCTTTTACCCTTCTCTTTGTTCCGAACTTGAAAGAAAAAAATGTTTAAAAGGTAAAATCCACCTGAACGTTGCAAAAAGAAAGAGATTCTTGCTCCACAGATGCAAAAAGTGAGGAAAAATAGAAGAAGGAAAAAAGAGACCAGTCCAATTAAAAAAGTAAGAGGCATTTATAAGAATTCCATCCAAAAAAAGAAAATGAAGTTAAGGAAAGAAAGATAACACTTTAATTTTAATACTGGCTTAATCCACCACTTGCTCTCTTCTGTCTTCAATTTTAATTTTATTCTATCTTTTGGGGTATTCTCTTCTCCAATAGTAACATTTTTCTTATCATTTCGACACACTCTCTCTCCTGCTCTGCTTCCATTGCAGGGGGCTGCCAAAACCTTGTGCAGCCTCAATGGCTGCTTATCTTGTAGCTGGAAAAAAGAGCTTCTCCTGGATCAATCAGGGGCTTTGCGATGCCCCTGAGATCAGCAGGACATGCCCTTCTCTATCACCGTCTCTACGGGATGGTTTAGGTCCAAAAAGGACTGTCCAGCAGCAGAGATATCAACAGCAATCCTGGAGCAGCAAGATTGCATGTTGTGTTGTAGCGATATCACCCCTGCCTCCTCTGTGTACCTCTTTTACAATAAACTAATAATAAACTATATTTTGGTATATTATATCTTTTTTATACTTAAAACTGTCATTAGGGCAAATAAATGATATTGGTTGAGTTGGCCATGCCCACCTGGTCACATGACCACCTAGCCATGCCCACCCAGTCACATGGCCACCTAGCCACACCAGCCAGCCATGCTCCCAAGCCACACTCACAGAACCAGTTGTTAAAATTTTGACTCCCACCAGTGAAGAAGGTACAGCTCTGGAGGACTGACCAGAGGAGCAGGAGAGGCAGCCAGAGGTCCCTTGAGCCTGGGAAGGATTGACAGTGAGGGAGAATGGGTGCAGGATGACTGGGAGAGGGGGAAGAAAGGGCAGGCAATGGAGTAGAGGAGTTCTGGAGCTCTGGCGATGAGCAAGGACCATGCCCTCCTAATCCTTGAGCATGGAGAGTAGAGAGGAGATGGGAGCAGCACAGGCTGATCCAATGACTTGGGAAGAGAGCCCCATGCCCCTCTTCACAAGGCTCACCTGAGATTTAAGGAGACACCATTGGGAGGGGTGTTTGTTGAGAACAAGCATTGAATCAGTGGAGCCTCACATACAGTTGCTGACGTCTGGATTTTGCTGTGGTTTGTCTTGTGTGCCTTGCCCTGTTTGCCTGCCTCGCTGACATCTTGCCTTGTGTGTTGTGTTGCTAACTTCTTGCCTTGGTTGCTGCCTTGCTAACTTTGCTTACTGGACTTCTTGCCTTGGTTATTGACTTGCTAACTTTGCTTGCTGGACTACTTGCAGTCAGATGCTGTCGGAGGTGCATGTAAGAGCTTTGTCCAGGACTTGCAGTAAACATGGCTATGTTTGGAGAAAAGTTGACGCAATAAAGAGGGAGTTAGAACTGTTCTCTGGCTATGTTGCTTCTGTGCCTTGCCCCAGGTCATCACAGGAACAGAACCAAGCATTTGTAGACCAGACAATCAGACAAGTATCTTCTTAAAATATATGATGTTTCTAGTAGCACAGTTTTTTGTAGTTCCACTGGTATTATTGCAGGAAGCTGCAATTTCTTGATGTGTTTTGTAAAATTCTTGGTCCATTTTATACCAATTGCCCCAATGACAATGGCTATCACTCAGGGGTGGGTTTCAATTTTTTTTACTATTGGTTCTATGGGTGTGGCTTGTTTGGTGAGCATGGCTTGTTGGTCATGTGATTGTGGGCATGGCTTGTTGGTCATGTGACTGTGTGGGTGTGGCTCTATGGTCATGTTACTGGTTGGTCATGTGACTGGGTAGGCATGGCCAACTTGGTGTCACTCACCAGGAGATGTCATGGATTGGGTAAAATATGATGAAGCTCACTTAACAATGCTGCAACCAAAGTTTTGGGCTCAATTGTAGTCATAAATCAAGAAGTATCTCTGCCTTCCTCTGCATGGCAGCCTTGTCCTAGTAAGCTCCTTCTCCTTTCTGGAAATTTTCTTCTCTGTTAGAGGCACCAAAATAATCCAGATAATGTAAGGTTTCCTGCTGCAGCAGGGAATTGGACTAGATGGCCTTCTAACCCTAAATTGCTGTGCTGTTTTTTCTTTCTTTCTTTCTTTCTTTCTTTCTTTCTTTCTTTCTTTCTTTCTTTCTTTCTCCCTTCTCTCTGTGGGAAGCAGACACCCCCAAATAAAATATTACTCATAAGAAAAGGAAAAATCAAGCTGCTAACAAAGAAACATGCCTGTGGCTCATTCCACATTCCTGCCAGATAGAAATAATGAGATAATGAGCCTATAGAAAGTTTGGCTCCATTCACACAAGCAGGGAATCATCCAAACCCTTTTAGAAAAACAAAGCCATATTGCACAAACCCCAAAACTTCAAAAACATAGAACCATATAAGAATCCTTCCTTTTATCCAGTTTGTTGTTTAGCTGACCTAGAAACAACCTACTGAATCTGACTTTGCTTCTGCAATTAAAAACCTCCTTCTGAGCAGCTTTTCAATTTAAAGCAGGGGTCTCCAAAGTTTGCAGCATTAAGACTTGTGGATTTCAACTCCCAGAATTCCAGTCAGCTATGCTCAGTTTGGAGACTCTGATTTAAAATGACAGCATTTGTTTTTCTCCTTTGCTGAATCTCCCGGCTGAAAAGTGAGTTTCCTTCTAACACTCCCTTTTTCTTTTTCCCTTCCCTACCCTCCCTCCCTCCCTCCCTTCTTTCCTTTCTTCCTCCCTCCCTCCCTCTCTTTTACTTTTTAAAGCCTTTTTCCCTGCTGGTTTACCTGAATGGGCAGTGTGAGAAAAATATCCCAGATATTTTCTATGAATGTAAGAAAAACTAAACAAGGAGATTATAAACAAAAAAAAAACTTTATTTATCAATAAGAAAATCTTACCAATATTACTATGTGCATGATAGGATTCTCGAGGGAGAGAATGGTTACAAGGTAGGCAGGTGTGCCTTAAATACACAAAATGAAATCTCAGAGGTATTGTCAGAATGCGTCAGCATGCAAATACAGAAATACATGTGCGTGATCAATAACAATGCTTGGTAACAATGAATCGAGCTGGCACTAATCATGCGAACACACAGAAATAACTTATACCAAAATACATTTAGCTACATTTAGGTAAATTCCTGTAACATACGTATTAAATGTCATCTGCCTTTTCAGAATGTCCACAAAAACCCCTTACTATGTACTTTCCCAGGGCTAAACAATAGCAAGATAATGACCATTTTCCTGACAAACATCTCTGGTACAGAGGGGACTTACCAAGGGGACTTCCATAAGCCATTAAGCTATTTCTGGCTAGGTCACTGTAACTTTTGCATGTTAGATTCTGCATTTTATTCCAAGCTGTAAATTTCCAAATGAGCAAGCGAGCTGAGCTGTGTATGTGATGCATTCAAAATGGAATCTGTTTTACCCCAATAATTTGGGGGTTTTAACCATATTCTCTCAGACAGGGAAAAAAAGGCTTGGCCCCATAAAAACTCGCCAACCATTTAAATATGGTGAAAGAAACGACTAAAAATTCTATACCGCATTGGTCATCATGCGGGTTAACAAGGACCATGGCAGATGTTGAGGTCCCTGGGCATCCGTCGACAAGTGGGCTACAAGTGGACCAGCCAACAAAATGACAAAAATATAGTGCAGATGAAAATTGTGCCATAATGGCCTGTTATTACAACTCAGAGCCAAAAAAAGAGGCTACTTAAAGCGAATGTATGATTTATGGAAACAACAATATCCAGATTTAAATGTTAGTGAACAACGACTAGCAGATCAAAGGTGATTTATTATATGGAATAAAGTGTTTAGCGAAGTTGAACTTGAGGAAATTCAGGCAAATCGCAAAACAAGATCACAAGAGAAATTAACTGATACTCAAGACACAACTAAAGAAATAGTAGTAGAACTCCCAGAGGAAGCTGTCGGAGAGGAAATAACAACACTACCACCAGAACCAGTTACCATTGAACCAACTGATGAACAAACTCAAAAACAAAAAGAACTGAAGGACATGATCATGGAGCATTTTCTGGCTAGTGAGGAAAAGCAACGTTTACCATCATTAAAAACTGTCCCTAAGAAAATTTTGGGTCCTATCATGAAAATGGTTAATGCAGTGCTTTCAACAATTGAATCGGGATCCATCTTGGAAATGAATCAGTTAATGTACAGTGCAGCTGTAATAGTCACTAATGAACTAGGCATTAAAATCAAAGCACCTAAGCACACAATGAAAAAAGCATCAAAGCCAAACTGGAAAATCCGATTAGAACAAAAAGTCAAAAAATTAAGGGCAGATGCTACCAACTTAAAGAACATGCATGAATAAAGGCTTAAAAACAGCAAAATCATAGATCAGCTAATCAGAAGATATAGGTTGAATACAAGAAACATCAATGAAGCTGTAGAGATTGTAAAACAGCAGATAACAGCAACAGCTAGAAAAAATGAGAGATATGAGGCACGAATCATCCAATACAAACAACATCAACAATTTTGATCAGACCAACGGTGTTTTTATCAAAGTCTTAATGTGAATGGTAACACCAAAAGTGAAAAACCAGAAAAACAGGCCACAGCTGAATTCTGGAAAGGATTGTGGGAAAATGCAAAGGACTACAATAAGGAAGCAAAGTGGATACATGACTTTGAGAAAAGCATTGGTAACAAACAAATGCAAATATTAGAAATAACAACTGGGATGGTCAAAAATCGAGTAAAAAAAGTAAAGAATTGGACATCACCTGGAAATGACCAATTACATGGTTTCTGGCTCAAATATCTGACCAGTTTACCTGCAATATTGGCCAGGCAACTGAATGAGATTTTACAAAATGGTCAAATTGATGAATGGTTGACAACTGGAAAAACATACTTGATTCAGAAAGATGCAACTAAAGGAACAATACCTGAAAACTACAGACCAATAACATGCTTGCCAACAACCTTCAAATTACTCACAGGCATTATTGCAGATAATATTATGGATTATTTGGAAACAAACAACATCTTGCCAGTAGAGCAAAAAGGCAATAAAAGAAGGAGCAGGGGCACAAAAGATCAGCTCCTGATTGATAAAATGATATTAGAAAATTGCAAGAAAAGAAAAACGAACTTCAATATGGTCTGGATTGATTATAAAAAGGCATTCGACTCATTGCCACATAGTTGGATCATAAACTGCTTAGAAACAACTGGCATTCAATATCGGCTTTCCTACCTAGCTTTTATAATTCTCTCTTCTGCATTGCCTTCCTATTACTATAGCCTTGTCTTATGATGTAACAAGCATAGTATAAACACTTATAGTAATATTCATTATTGGTATCTCCATCTATTTGAAAGCTGTAAAATTACTCTATATTGTTATGTATGTTCCATGTTTTCTTTTGTTTTATTGTGGCTTTTTTTCCTTGTGTCTTTTTTACTGTTTTTAAATATTAAAACATTCAATAAAAATTATTTTTTAAAAAAGAAACAACTGGCATTAGCAAAAATATTACATCCTTCACTGAAAAGGCGATGAAACAATGGAGAACTGAGTTGGCAATAGGGAATGAGAACTACGGAATGGTTAATATCAAATGAGGAATTTTCCAGGGTGATTCACTTTCACCTCTTCTCTTCATCATTGCGATGATCCCACTATCAGTAATCTTTTAAAAAATGAAATTAGGCTACCAAACAGCCAAAGAAGCTGAAAACATTTCGCATTTATTATATATGAATGATTTGAAACTCTATGTAAGTCAGAAATAGAAATCCAATCACTGACACAGTCCGGGTATTCAGCACCAATATTTCAATGCAGTTTGGCATGGAAAAATGCACCACTGTATCCATAAAAAGGGGCAAAATCACTGCATGTGAGGGAATTGAAATGCCCAATGGCCAACTACCGTATTTTTCGCCCTATAAGACGCACTTTTTTACTCCAAAAAAGAGGGTGAAAATCTGGGTGCGTCTTATAGGCCGAATGTAGCCACCTGGGCAGTGGTGGGTTTCTGCTGGTTGGTCAATGAACCCGGAAGCCCCGCCCCTGTCACTCACTCTCAAGTCCTTGGCGTTTTTTTGCATCGGGACTTGCTGCAAGAGAGAGGGAGCAAAGACCTTTTCCGGATTGGTGGTGGTGGAGGTGCGGGCCCGTACTCACTAAAGCAAGTCCGGGGAAGTCCTTTGCACCAGCTAGAAAAGGTCTTCACTTCCCCCCTCCCTTGCAGCATGCCCCGATACAAAAAATGGCGAGATCTCTTCTCAGAAATGTCTTCTCAGGCTGGCCGGATCTCTCTCGAGATCTTGCGGCTTTTTCAAGGTTTTCTTTTTAAAAAACACCTGTCCGAACTATCTTGAAAACCTGCGATATTGCTTTGGGAGGGGGCAGGTGGCAGCATTTGCCCCTGCCACCCTCCCTTGGCACCTGCAGCCTTGGAGCCTGCTGCTTTAAAACAAGCCTTTGCACAGCTGCCCGTCTTTCCCCTCCGAAAGCAACCTAGCAGGTATTCAAGATCGTCTGCAGAGGCGTTTGGTGCGAACTCCTCTCCTGTTCCTTCTTCTGCAGGGGGGGGGGCTGCCTTGCTTTGACAGCCACCTCGTTTCCAATTGGGGGGTGGGGGAGAAATCCTCTGCATGGATCCCCCCAATTGGAAGGAGGAGGCTCCATCCATGGGGGGAGAGATCCCCCTCACATTCTGTCTGTCTGTCTCTCACTCTCCCTCCCTCCCTCCCTCCCTCCATCCCTCTCTCTCTATCTCTCTGTGTTTCTCTCTCCTCCCTTCCTCTCTGTCTGTCACTCTGTGTGTATATGTGTGTGTGTGTCTGTCTGTCTGTCTGTCACTCACTCAATCACTCACTCTGTGTGTGTGTGTGTGTCCATCTGTCTGTCTGTCCCACTCACCGTCACAACTGGAGAACAACCTTTTCTGTCCCCTTACCAGCCCATCCGGGAAGATGAGGAACGCGAGGGGGATCCCCCCCCCGCGGTTGGGCTTCCAACTAGCGGAGCCTCATCCTTCTTTTTAAGCAGGCGATCTTTAAGCAGGCGATCTTTGGCTGCTGCACAAGCCGTGCTGCCTTCTTCTCTCTGATAGCTGCCTGCTTAAAAAGAAGGACGAGGCTCCACTGGTTCAGAGCCCATCCGCAGGGGGGGAGGGATCCCCCTCACGTTCCTCATCTTCCCAGATGGGCTGGTAAGGGGACAGAAACGGTTGTTCTCCAGTTGGGACGGAAAGAGGGACAGACAGACAGAGACACACACAGACACACACACACACACACACATATACACACAGAGTGACAGACAGAGAGGAAGGGAGGAGAGAGAAACACAGAGAGATAGAGTGAGAGGGAGGGAGGGAGAGGGAGAGACAGACAGACACACACATGCAGAGTGACAGATGGAGGAGGGAGGAGAGAGAGAGAGACAGAGATACAGAGACAGACAGACAGACACCCAGAAAGAATGACAGAGAGAGACAGAGAGGGGGGAGGGAGAGAGAGACAAAGAGCTACACACAGAGAGAGAGACAGACAGACAGACAGACAGAGAAACAGAAAGAGAGAGAAAGAGAAAGAAAGGCAGAAAAAATGAAAAAAGAAAAGAAAAAAAAGAAAGTGGGAGAGAGAGATGAAAGAAACAAACAAAGAAAGAAAACTTATGACCACAATTGAGCCCAAAATTGAGTGGCAATTGAGTCCCAAAATCTTTTTTTTCTAGATTTTCCTCCTTTAAAATTGGGTGCGTCTTATATTCCGGAGCATCTTATAGGGTGAAAAATACGGTAATTAAATGCAACGAAAATGAAGCCTACAAATACTTAGGTATTCAGCACCGATATTTCAATGAAGTTTGGCATGGAAAAATGTGCCACTGTATCCATAAAAAGGGGCAAAATCACTGCGTGTGAGGGAATTGAAATGCCCAATGGCCAACTAATTAAATGCAACGAAAATGAAGCCTACAAATACTTAGGCATTCTGCAGTTGGATAACATCAAGCATGGAGAAGTAAAAACTATTGTCAGGGGAGAGTACACCAACAGAGTTAGGAAAATTTTGAAATCTAAATTGAATGGTGGAAATACAATCAAGACCATAAACACCTGGGCAATACCAGTTATAAGATACACAGCTGGTATAGTTAACTGGACACAAGCTGATTTGGACATTTTAGACCGAAAAACCAGGAAACTAATGACAATGCACAACAGTCTACATCCACGTGGTGATATTGATAGACTATACCTACCCCGGAAATCAGGTGGCAGAGGATTATTACAAGTGAAGCAAATAGTTGAAGAAGAAAAACATACACTGGCTGATTATTTAAAAGAAAGTCAAGAACATCTATTAATCCAAGTAAAGAACAAAAATCTATTGAAGGCCCAACAGACGAAACAAGAATACAAAAAAGATGTGATAAAATTAAGAATGGAGAGTTGGCAGAACAAAGCATTGCATGGCCAATTTCTGGAAAAAATAAAAGATAAAGTGGACAGTGAAAAAACTTGGTTATGGTTAATAGCAGGTACATTAAAGAAAGAAACAGAGTCACTAATCCTGGCTGCGCAAGAACAAGCTATCCGAACAAATGCCATTAAGGCCAAAATCGAAAAATCCTCTGATGATGCCAAATGCAGACTCTGCAAAGAAGTTGATGAAACTGTTGACCACATACTCAGCTGCTGTAAAAAAATCGCGCAGACTGATTATAAATTGCGGCACAATTCAGTAGCACAAATGATCCACTGGAATTTGTGCAAAAATTATAATATTAAAACAACAACAAACTGGTGGGAACATAAGCCTGAAAAAGTCACCGAAAATCAGATGGTCAAGATCCTATGGGATTTTCGTATACAAACAGACAAAATACTGGCGCATAACACGCCAGTCATCACACTGGTTGAGAAAAATAAGGTTACAATCATAGACATCGCAATACCAGGTGATAGCAGGGTTGAGGAGAAGGAACATGAAAAAGTCACGAAATACCAGGACTTAAAAATTGAAATTCAACGATTATGGCACAAACCAGCAGTGGTAATTCCAGTGGTAATCGGCACACTGGGTGCTATTCCAAAAGCACTGGAATTACATTTAAAACAGTTAAAACTTGACAAAATCATCATCAGTCAAATGCAAAAAGCTGCACTGCTTGGATCTGCACACATATTACGAAAATACGTTATGACGTCCTAGGCCCTGGGTGGGGCCCGACTAGTAATCAATGCCAAATCTGGCGAAACAACTGGCCGCTCTGATACAATTCAATAATAATAATAATAATAATAATAATAATAATAATAATAATAATAATAATAATAATAATAATAACAACAACAACAACAACAACAACAACAACAACAACAACTCCGCCGTTGCCGGTCCCAAGCCCGGATGAGAAAGGAGGAGGGTTGGGGTCAGGTTGGCAACCTGGCCCCATAAAAAAAAACCGCCAACCCATATAACATGGTGAAAGAAACAAATAAAAATTCTATACCGCATCGGTCGTCGCGCGGGTTAACAAGGGCCGCGGCGGATGTTGAGGTCCCTGGACATCCGTCGACAAGTGGGCTACAAGTGGACCAGCCAACAAAACGACAAAAATATAGTGCAGATGAAAACCGTGCCTGTTATTACAACTCAGAGCCTGGGAAAAGAGGTTATTTAAAGCGAATGTATGAATTATGGAAACAACAACATCCAGATTCAAATGTTAGTGAACAACGACTTGCAGATCAAAGGCGATTTATTACACGGAATAAAGTGTTTAGTGAAGTTGAACTTGAGGAAATTCAAGCAAATTGCAAAACTAAGAAAACAACATCACAAGCAGAAATAACTGATACTCAAGACACACCTAAAGGCATTGTCGTAGAACTCCCAGAAGAAGCTGTCGGGGAGGAAATAACAACACTATCACCAGAACCAGTTATCACTGAACCAACTGATGAACTAACTCAGAAACAACAAGAATTGAAGGACAAGATCATGGAGCATTTTCTGCTTAATAAGGAACGGCAACGTTTACCATCATTAAAAACTGTGCCTAAGAAAATTTTGGCCCCTATCATGAAAATGGTTAATGCAGTGCTTTCAACAATTGAATCGGGATCCATCTTGAAAACGAACCAGTTAATGTACAGTGCAGCCGCAATAGTCACTAATGAACTAGGCATTAAAATCAAAGCACCTAGTTACACAACAGAAAAAGCATCAAAGCCAAAGTGGAAAATCCGATTGGAACAAAAAGTCAAAAAATTAAGGGCAGATGCTAGCAATTTGAAGAACATGCGTGAGCAATGACTTAGAAACAACAAAATTATAGATCAGCTAATCAGAAGGTATAGGTTGGATACAAGAAACATCAATGAAGCTGTAGAGATTGTAAAACAGCAGATAACAGCAACAGCTAGGAAAATTGAAAGATATGAGGCATGAATCATCCAGTATAAACAAAATCAGCAATTTCGATCAGACCAACGGCGTTTTTATCAAAGCCTTAATGTGAATGATGACACCAAAAGTCAAAAACCAGAAAAGCAGGCCACAGTTGAATTCTGGAAAGAATTGTGGGAAAATGCAAAGGACTACAATAAGGAAGCAAAATGGATACATGACTTTGAGAAAAGCATTGGCAACAAACAAATGCAAGTATTAGAAATAACAACTGAGATGGTCAAAAATCGAGTAAAAAAAGTAAAGAATTGGACATCACCAGGAAAGGACCAATTACATGGTTTCTGGCTCAAATATCTGACCAGTTTACATGCAATATTGGCCAGGCAACTGAATGAGATTTTACAAAATGGCCAAATTGATGAATGGTTGACAACTGGAAAAACATACTTGATTCAGAAAGATGCAACTAAAGGAACAATACCTGAAAACTACAGACCAATAACATGCTTGCCAACAACCTTCAAATTACTCACAGGCATTATTGCAGATAACATTATGGATTATTTGGAAACAAACAACATCTTGCCAGTAGAGCAGAAAGGCAACAAAAGAAGGAGCAGGGGCACAAAAGATCAGCTCCTAATTGATAAAATGATATTAGAAAATTGTAAGAACAGAAAAACGAACTTGAATATGGTCTGGATTGATTACAAAAAGGCATTTGACTCATTGCCACATAGTTGGATCATAAAATGCTTAGAAACAACTGGCATTAGCAAAAATATTACATCCTTTACTGAAAAGGCGATGAAACAATGGAGAACCGAGTTGGCAGTAGGGAATGAGAACTACGGAATGGTTAATATCAAGCGAGGAATTTTCCAGGGTGATTCACTTTCACCTCTTCTCTTCATCATCGCGATGATCCCACTATCAGTAATCTTAAAAAAAATGAAATTAGGCTACCAAACAGCCAAAGAAGCCGAAAAAAATTCGCATTTATTATATATGGATGATTTGAAACTCTATGGAAAGTCAGAAATAGAAATCCAATCATTGACAAACACAGTCCGAGTATTCAGCACCGATATTTCAATGAAGTTTGGCATGGAAAAATGTGCCACTGTATCCATAAAAAGGGGCAAAATCACTGCGTGTGAGGGAATTGAAATGCCCAATGGCCAACTAATTAAATGCAACGAAAATGAAGCCTACAAATACTTAGGCATTCTGCAGTTGGATAACATCAAGCATGGAGAAGTAAAAACTATTGTCAGGGGAGAGTACACCAACAGAGTTAGGAAAATTTTGAAATCTAAATTGAATGGTGGAAATACAATCAAGGCCATAAACACCTGGGCAATACCAGTTATAAGATACACAGCTGGTATAGTTAACTGGACACAAGCTGATTTGGACATTTTAGACCGAAAAACCAGGAAACTAATGACAATGCACAACAGTCTACATCCACGTGGTGATATTGATAGACTATACCTACCCCGGAAATCAGGTGGCAGAGGATTATTACAAGTGAAGCAAATAGTTGAAGAAGAAAAACATGCACTGGCTGATTATTTAAAAGAAAGTCAAGAACATCTATTAATCCAAGTAAAGAACAAAAATCTATTGAAGGCCCAACAGACGAAACAAGAATACAAAAAAGATGTGATAAAATTAAGAATGGAGAGTTGGCAGAACAAAGCATTGCATGGCCAATTTCTGGAAAAAATAAAAGATAAAGTGGACAGTGAAAAAACTTGGTTATGGTTAATAGCAGGTACATTAAAGAAAGAAACAGAGTCACTAATCCTGGCTGCGCAAGAACAAGCTATCCGAACAAATGCCATTAAGACCAAAATCGAAAAATCCTCTGATGATGCCAAATGTAGACTTTGCAAAGAGGCTGATGAAACTGTTGACCACATACTCAGCTGCTGTAAAAAAATCGCGCAGACTGACTATAAAATGCAGCACAATTCAGTGGCACAAATGATCCACTGGAATTTGTGCAAAAATTATAATATTAAAACAGCAACAAACTGGTGGGAACATAAGCCTGAAAAAGTCGTCGAGGGTCAGATGGTCAAGATCTTGTGGGATTTTCGCATACAAACAGATAAAATACTGGCGCATAATACACCAGACATCACACTGGTTGAGAAAAATAAGGTTACAATCATAGACATCGCAATACCAAGTGATAGCAGGGTCGCCGAGAAGGAACATGAAAAAGTCACGAAATACCAGGACTTAAAAATTGAAATTCAACGATTATGGCACAAACCAGCAGTGGTAATTCCAGTGGTAATCGGCACACTGGGTGCTATTCCAAAAGCACTGGAATTACATTTAAAACAGTTAAAAATTGACAAAATCACCATCAGTCAAATGCAAAAGGCCGCACTGCTTGGATCCGCACACATATTACGAAAATACGTTACGACGTCCTAGGCCCCTGGGTGGGGCCCGACTAGTAATCAATGCCAAATCCGGCGAAACAACTGGCCGCTGTGATACAATTCTGTTGATGCAATAACAACAACAACAACAACAACAACAACAACAACAACAACAATCCTTCCTACCACCAACAGGAAGGTAGTCCTCTTTCCTCCCCCCATTCTGGATCCTTCCTTCCTACCACCAAGTGAGAGAGTAGTCCTATTTCCTCCCCCCCCATTCCTGATCCTTCTTTTCTACCACCAGGTGGGGTGGGGGCTCTTTCTTCCCCCACCATTACTGATCCTCCTTCCTACCATAAATAGGAAGGTAGGCCTCTTTCCTCCCCCCCATTCCTGATCATCCTTCCTGCCACCAATGAGAGGGTAGACCTCTTTCCTCCCCCCCCATTCCTGATCCTTCCTTCCTTCCACCAAGAGGAGAGTGGGCCTCTTCCCCCCCCCCATTCCTGATCCTTCCTTCTTACCATCAAACAGGAAGATAGGCCTCTTTCCTGCCATGGCTGGGCCTGGAGAGCTATCTGGTGTGGTTCCTACAATTATGATATTATCCTCCTTAAATCAGTAGTGGCTTAGCACTGAGAACCAACCCAGGCACCTAACATCACTAATGATGAGGAGAAACCAAAAAAATTCCACTTTGGATCGGCCATCATCTGGGTCAACAAGGACCATGTCAGATGCTATGGTTCCTGGACATCTGTTGAAAAGGGGGCTACAGGGCTCAGTTGTCACTGCCAAGGAACCAGGGCGTGCAATTGCAAAGCGACTGGATCCAAAGCCCAAAACTTGGACAACCAAAGAAAATTGACAAATCCTCAAATATAACTACCAGGCAGAAACAACAGCCAGGGTATTTCAAAAAAGAATGATGCAATTGTGGAAGGAACCCGGAAAGTGACATAACTGAACAAAGATTAATGGATCAAAGACTCTTCATCATCCATAGTAAAATTTTCACAGAAGTGGAAATACACCATCTAGAAATATTGGCTAAAAAGAAAACAAGTGATGATGAGCAAGCTGAAGAAATTGCTCTAACACCTGAACAAATTGACCAGCCAGTGGAAGAAATGTACAGGATGAAGACCCTCCTGTGCAACAACTTGAAAGTGTAGAGCTAAGTGATCTAGCAAAAATGCTGAAATAAAAAATTGAAAACCAGATCAAAGAAAATATAGAAAGAAAAAGTCTAGCTATCATTTGTGAAGGGCATAGCAAATGAGTGAAAGATCTGTTAACTGCCGTGAACAGCATTTTAACTTACATCCCATCCAGCACACTATGTGAAACCAACCAATTAATGTATAGCACAGCCGCTGCTATAACTGCAAAACTAGGTTATAAAATTCCCCAAAAGAAACCCCCTGGAACACCAAAGTTGGAAATTCGACTTGAAACTAAAATTTAAAAACTACCAGGGGATATCAGCAATTTGAAGTTCTTGAAAGAAGGAAAACTAAAGAACAAAAAGCTGAAAAATAGTTTACACAAAAAATATAACCTGGAGGAAAAAACAATAATGGAAATTATGGAAGAACTAAAATAAAGTGCAATAGCAAGGAAAATTGAAAGATATGAAGGACAAATAAAACAAAATCATGAAAATGTCCAGTTCAAAAGTAACCAACACCTTTTCTCCCGGTCCCTTGATGAAAATCGAATCCAAACTAATGTTCACCCATAAAAAGAAAAAACGTTGAACTTTTGGAAAGAACTGTGGGGAAACCCAGTGGAACACAACAACACTGCCTCCTGGATCAGAGATATTCAACAACAAACAACACAAAACAAGATGGAAAATATTGTAATAAAAACTGACATTGTGGCAAAACAAGCAAAGAAGGTCAAGAACTGGAGTGCACCTGGCCTGGATGAACTGCATGGATACTGGCTAAAACACCTGACCAGCCTGCATCATCGTATGGCCACTCAATTTGATCAAATGCTTCAAAATGCAACAAGCGAAGAATGGTTAACAGCTGGTCAAATATACTTGATAACAAAAGATCCAAAAAAAGGCACAGAACCAAGCAACTATCGCCCAAGTAGTTGTCTGCCAACAACGTTCAATCTTTATACAAGGAAATGTTGAAAACTATGCATGAATCATTTGGGTTGAGAAAGGATGGTAATTTGAATATTATGGAAAGAAATGAAATTGAACACACAAAGATAGAAAAAGCAAAAAAGAAAGCAAGAAATCATAAGCAGATAAAGGATCTCATTGGACTTAATAGGGACATAAAGAAGAGGGAAGAACATGTCCCAATAAAAAACAAAAAAGGGAAAAGGAAAGAAAAGAATGGAATAGACAGGCAATATGATGAAAGAAAGAAATTAGTTCAATACAGTGGAAAATATAATAAGAAAAGAAAAGGGGGAAATAGGTGAGGAGACAAAAGGAAATCCTGAAGATGTTATGATGAAAATTCAGAGATTGGGATTTAAGATTCTTTAAAAATAAATGGAAGGGAGAATAATAAATTGGTAGATGAGGGGTGGAGAGGTGGAGAATGCTTGTAAAGCATATACTATTGTGAACTTTAATTAATTGTAACACTGAAATGTAATATGTATGTATGATATAGAAAGGATTATAAGCAAAAAAGAATTAAAGGTAAATTAATTAAGGTGAATAAAGATAGTAGCCCAGCTGATATGTATCAATAATGGAAGCTGAAATGATTTTGCCAGGTTACAAATAAGATAAATATTAGTTGGGAAAGATATCAGAAGGGGGGGGTGGAGGGAAAATGTGGAAAAACATCTAATAATGTATAGATAAAATTACAAAGTGAAACAAAATAGGGGCACTTAATGATGTAAAAATATGTAACAGCATGATGAAGATAGCGAGAAGTTTGAACCCGTCTTGCACTGTGTCCAAAAAAAGAGGTTGTTATGGGTGGGGGGAGAGGAAACAATTGGAATTTGTATAAAGGTATAACTTTAAAAGAAAAACTAGTGGAGATCACTTCCAGTTCCTGCTGGCGACGGACGTGCTGTCCACCGCTCGTCTCCTCGGTTGGCTCCATAAGGAGCACAGGGAGCCTTGGAGGGGTCTCCTGCTGAAGGGCGGCTCGCTGAACCCCCCCGGAAGTGGCGGCAGCTGGCTGGGGTGTTTTCAGACTCGCCTAGGAGCCAGGGAGCAGAGGGGGGGTTGGGACAGCTTCGGTTCTGTCCGCCCTTTCACCAAATGGGCTCCGGGAGGAAGGAGTTTATCCAAGGAAGAGCAGCTGAATGCTGGTGGTGGGGGAGCCATCCAGATCTCCTTAATCATCATTAAAGGATAAGCAGCAGACTACTGTAAATTCGTGTTCAATTTATTTGAAACTGAAGATTAGAGGGCGGTGTTCCTTCTTCCCCCCCCCCCCCCCCCGGATTAAGCAGCATTTGAACTATCTCTCTCTATATTGGAATGGAGAGAGAACAAAGGCTGACTCGTCACTTGAACTAACTATGTGAGAAAGATCGCTATCACAATTGCAAGAGATGATTGCTGAGCTGTCTTTTTTAAAAAAAACTTTATGGAGATCTCCGCTTTTCTCCCTGTGAAAGGAGGAGCCAAGATGGCTCCCTTCCGTCTTTGTTTTTGCACTTACAAATGAAGTCTGCCTTCTGAAACTACCTTCGAAAAAAAAACCTCTGGTATTGTTTTATTACCCTCTCTGAGGGAGACCAGGAGCCCCCGTGTTACATGGTCTTTCTGGACTTTGATTATTTGACTTTCCCCTTTCTGGTGTGCTCCAGTGCCTTGGAACTGTGAAGGAGAATTAACTCTTCACTTTTGGATTTGCCTGCCTCCTTGGACCGGCACAGCTGCGCAATCCACTGACGCCATTTTCTTTGTAAAAGACTTAAATACATCTCTGAACTTAGACAAATGGGGCCTAAGAAACCACCAAAGTGCAAGTCATTTTTGGCTCCTGTGTCTGCCACCTCCAGTCCAAGCATGCAGCAAACGAAAATTACTTTATTGTTACAACAAGAAGGGTCTGGAGAGAGCCCAAAAGAGCTATCTGTTACCCAAATGTTTCAAGAAATTATGAGGGGTCAAAATGAGTTGAAAAAAGAGGTGACAGATCTCAAAGATGAACTTAGAGATGTTAAACATCATATTTCAGAAAACAAACAGAGAATTGTGGTGTTGGAGGAGGGAGCGGCTGGGCTGGGGGAGGAGGTTAAGGCAATCTGGAAGGGAAATGTAGACCTGGAAAACTTTATGGCAAAAATAGAATTTGAAAAAATGCCTTTTTTTCTCAGATTCCAGAACCTACCAGAGACAGAAAATGAAGACCTTAAGTATGAGTACAATTTTAGCAGAATACATTAAGAGAGACAAAGAACAGCTGTGGTAGGATATGGATCTGGTTTACAGGATTAATTCAGCATATGCTAGAAGTCATAATGTTCCAAGGGAGGTACATGTTAAATTTCTCAGGAGGACCACAAGGGATGAGGTGCTTGGGGCCCAAAGGGAGGGACCAGTAAAATATAAAGATGAAGAAATCACCATTCTTAAGCAAATTCCAAAAAAGATAAGAGAAAGAAGGAGGAATTATTCCTCCTTATCAAAGAAATTATACAATAAAGGACTTTGGTTTAGATGATTATTGCCAGAGGGAATGTTGATCTTTGGGAGGGAAATAGAATTAGAATTAAAACAGTGCAGGAGGCTGAAGCCTTCATTAAAAACATTTCTCTCTCCTAGAAGACGAACACAGGGAAAGTAGTGAAAAGGGTAGCAAGGTACAAGATATGAAGGAGGGGGGGCTGTGGCTTCACCTGGGGACAGGGAGGAAGGAGCAATATCGAAAAGGCTAATGTCACAAAAATAAAAGTATTTGAAATATTTGTAATTGTTGATATTCAGTGGACCAGGGGAGACGTCAGAAGCGAGTCTTGAGGGACCACACTGGGAGGAGTTTGACTCTGTTGCCCCTGAGGATTTAGACAAGTTACGTGGGCGGCTGCGAGCCACTACATGTTTATTGGACCCGTGTCCCTCCTGGCTTGTACTGGCATCCTGGGAGGTTACACGAGGCTGGCTCCTGGGTCTAGTGAATGCTTCATTGGGTGAGGGGTCCTTACCGGCCACCTTGAAAGAGGCGGTGGTGAGGCCCTTACTCAAGAAGCCTTCCCTGGACCCGACGGAGCTAGCTAATTATCGTCCCGTCTCCAACATTCCCTTTTTAGCGAAGGTTGTAGAGAGTGTGGTGGCACAACAGTTCCCATGGCACCTGGAGGAAACCGACTATCTAGACCTGCGCCAGTCCGGTTTCCGACCCGGTCACAGCACGGAGACGGCCTTGGTTGCGTTGGTTGATGATCTCTGGAGGGCCAGAGATAGGGGTTGTTCCTCTACCCTGGTCCTATTAGACCTATTAGCGGCTTTTGATACCATCGACCATGGTATCCTATTGCGCTGGCTGGAGGGGATGGGAGTAGGGGGCACCGTTTTACAGTGGTTCGGCTCCTACCTCTCCGACCAGACGCAATGTGTGTTGGCAGGGGAGCAGAGGTCGACCCTGAGGTCACTCACTTGTGGGGTGCCGCAGGGGTCGGTCCTCTCACCCCTTCTGTTCAACACATATGTGAAGCCGCTGGGTGAGATCATCCGTGGTTTTGGGGTCGGATACCACCTGTACGCTGAGGATACACAGCTGTACATTTCCACCCCAACGAGGCTATCGAAATGATGTCCCGGTGCTTGAAAGCCGTTCGGATCTGGATGGGGGACAACAGACTCAGGCTCAACCCCTCCAAGACAGAGTGGCTGTGGCTACCGGCGCCTCGGTTCAACCAGTGGACTCCATTGCTGGCCATATGGGGCGAGCAACTGGCCCCCGTGGAGCGGGTGCGCAATTTGGGCGTCCTCCTAGATGCCCGGCTGTCGATGGATGACCATGTGGCAGCCGTGGCGAGGGGGGCATTCCACCAGGTTCGCCTGGTGCACCAATTGCGCCCCCTATTGGACTGGGACGCCCTACGCACAGTCACTCATGTGCTGGTGACGTCCCGTCTGGACTACTGCAACGCTCTCTACATGGGGCTCCCCTTGAGATGCACTTGAAGACTACAGCTAGTTCAGAATGCGGCCGCGCGGGCTATCATGGGGAGTACCAGGTGCTCCCATATAACACCTCTCCTGCGCGAGCTGCACTGGCTGCCTGTGGTTTTTCGGGTGCGTTTCAAGGTGTTGACTACCATCTTTAAAGCGCTCCATGGCACAGGACCTAGTTACCTGCGGGACCGCATCCTACCTCATACATCCCTGCGACCAATTCGCTCCCACAGGGAGGGACTCCTCCGGGTGCCGTCCATTAAGCAATGCCAACGGGCGGCGCCCAGGAGTAGAGCCTTCTCTGTGATGGGCCCAACCCTCTGGAATGACCTCCCCCCCGATATCAGAACCACTACCGACCTCCGCTCCTTCCGACAGAAACTCAAGACCCACCTGTTCCAATTAGCTGGCCTGGCCCATTTATAGTCCCATTTTATACCTCCTGGCAAACATTTTATTTGGGATAGTTTTTTTAGGGGTAGTTTTTAATGCATTTTTAAATTTTAAAATTTGAACTTTAACTATCATTGTACAGTAAATTATATGTTACCTCCTCCAGTCACATTTATATCTATATCTATTTTTATTTTTATGTTTATTATTGTGTTTTTTAATATGACTGTACACCGCCCCGAGTCCCTTCTGGGAGAGGGCGCGGTCTATAAATTAAATAAAAGTTAAAGTTAAAGATATACTAGAAAGTGACAAAGGAAAAATGATGGAACACATGGTTGATACAATGTAGAATAAGATTCTGTTTTTTGTTTATCTTTTATACATTGTTTTTAATATTGTAAAAATTGTGAGATTTGGAGGGATTTCTACCACTAGCGTGGGAGCTGCCAAAATTTTCTATGTACTCCTTTACCTTTTCCCATAAATGTTTAAAAACCAATAAAATTCTTTTAGAAAAGAAAAGAAAAACTAGCAATATGGAAAACATTTTTCCCACTTCTTTCATTGGGAATATAATTATCAGTTCCATTGATATTAATTGTTTGCTAAAAGGTGGAAATATACCACGTAAAATAGAGAATGAAAGGGAGATAAAGAGAGGGAAAGAGGAAGAAAGGAGATAGGAGAGAGGGAAGTAGAAGTGAGGGAAAGAGCAGGAGAGAGGGAAGGTGTGGAAAGAGAGGAGGGGTGAGGGAGATAGTAAGGGAAAATAGAGAAGAGAGAGGGTAGAGGGAAGAAGAAGGTAGGGAGGAGAAGAGAAGGAAGAAAGCTGAAGACGAAATAGACTATAATATGGTGTATGGAAAGCAGAAGAGCAAATAAAAATTGAAGAGGCTTAAGGGCAAAAAGAATTGATATACTATTGAATACTCAAAAAATGTTTGTTAAGATGCATAGGTATTCTTTCGATTGTATTATATGTATGTTAAAAAAACTTTTCTTGAAAAAAAATAATGACAATAATGGCGGAAAGAATTAAAAATATATTAAATGGAATCATACACCCAGACCAAAACAGATTTTTACCCAACAGACACATAAAAAACAATATCATTGATATCACAAATCAGGCAAAATAAGGACATAAAGAGACTGAAAATTAGAACACAGGAATATAAAGTGCAGGCCTTTGCAGACAATCTTGCATTTATCATAGAGGAACCCCTAGAAACTGGATTAAAAAAATTACAGGATATAAATCAATTCGGTAAAGTGACAGGGCTTAAAATAAATAAAGAGAAAACTAAAATATTAACTAAGAATTTAACCAAAAGATAAAATGAAGAACTGGAGGAGAAACTGGGAATTTCGAGGGCCAAGAAAATTAAATATTTGGGAATATGACTATCGGCAAAATGTTTTACAATAAAAGAAGTTAATTACAACACTGCTACGACAGATACAAAAAGACTTGGACAATTGGACTAAACTACAGATATCACTAATTGGCAGAATCTCAACAATCAAAATGAATATACTACCCAATAGTATATTCTTTGTGGCTTTGGACTCCCAGATTGGGATCTATATTACCAGGCGGCAGCCCTAACATGGTTAAAAGACTGGATCCAATTAAAAAATAAAAGAATCCTTATGCTAGAAGGACACGACCTCCAACTAGGCTGGCACGGCTTCCTCTGGGAGGGAAAGACTAAATCCCATTCCTACTTTCAGAGACATATAGTAAGGGATGCTCTGTTTAGGGTCTGGGAAAAAATAAAAAAAAACCATTACCTAAAAATCCCAAGCTGGTTATCAACCATGGAGGCAATGACATATCCATATACAATAGACCAGGGGTGGCGAACACGCGGCTCGCGAGCCGCATGCGGCTCCCGGCCAAAATAAATGAGGCTCTTTGCCTCTTATCATTATTTAGTATACTGTGGCTCGGATCGCGCGCTCCCTTTCGGAAGCTGGGGAGGTCCTTTGCAGGCAGCTAGAATGGGCCGCCTGCAAAGGACTTCCCCAGACTTGCTTTGAGGAGCACGGGGCGACTGAGGCTAGTTGTGAAGCCCCAAAGCCCCCACCGCCACCGGAAGAACTGCTGCCACCTCCTCCTCATCCTCCTCTAACAGGCAGCACTGCCGGATTTGCCGCCCGGCGCTGCGGCTGAGATGAAGCCGCCAAAGCTCCAGCCGGCATCTCCGCGCGTGGCAGCGGTGCCTCCCCTCCGCTCCGAGCAGCTGAGCTCAGTCAGCGCTGGGTTACCCCTGCCCCCTCCTCCTCCGCCGCCGTGCTTTTAAGGAGCCATGAGGCTGCAGGAGCCAGTAGGAAGGCGGGGGGGAGCAGGGGAAAAAAAGCCTCATGGCTCCTCAAAAGCACGGAGGAGGGGGAGGGGGCAGAGGTAACCCAGCGCTGAGCTCAGGAGCAAATCTGGTGATTCTGTTGGAGGAGGAGGAGGTAGCAGCAGTTATTCTGGTGGCAACTCGTACTCGTCGGCATCTTCAGCAGAAGCCCTGCCCACAATGAAGAAAGCAAAGATGGAGCAGATCCACGCAGATGACGTCGCTGCAACATGACTGGAGGAGGAATTCTGGGAGTTGAAGTCCACAAGTGTTAAAGCTGTCAGGTTTGAAGACCCCTGGGGGTTTTTTTCCCTAAAGGGTTAGGGGTGCAAGGGTCTTGTAACTTGACAGCTTTAAGAGTTGCGTGCTTCAAATGCCAGAGTTTCTGAGCCAACATTTTGGTTGCTAAGCAGGAGCGTTGTTAAGTGATACTGATATTATATAACACTTTGAATTAAGCGGGTACCTTGAAGAAACATAACTTTGAGTTTCAAATAATACTGATTTCGTTGTTGTCTTAGGTGACATCTGTGAAAAAAATTCGGGTGCTCAGGCATGAAAATGTGCCGCTCAAACACTATACTTTTCTGCTCACATCGAAAAAAAATTAGAGGGAACATTGCTTCCGGGTCTGTTTTGGCAGGTCACTGTGTGGTGTGGCTCTCTGACTCTCACAGTTTAAAATTTTGGCTCTTTTTGTCGAACTTGTTCGCCACCCCTGCTATAAACCTTAGTAAAAGGGTAAGATATGTAGACCTCCTAGATGAAAAAGGAGAACTAAAATCAGTACAAGATCTGAAAGTACAGGGAATAAATATGGAATGGTGGCCCTACCTACAAATTAAAACAAGATTTAAAAAAGATTGGGAACAATACGGAATAAATGAGACACAAGTGGAATTAGATAAAATATTACTAGGAACAGGAGGAAAAATGATCACTAGATTATATAATTTTCTTTTAAAATATAAAATGGAGGAAGAGACGGTAAAGGAGACAATGATTAGCTGGGGAAGAAATTTTGGCCACAATATAAAGTTAGAAAAATGGGATAAACTGTGAGAAAGAAATTATAAATTTACGATGGCAGCAGCTTACAAAGAAAATCTCTATAAAATGTTTTATAGATGGCATTTGCCTCCAGTGAGATTGCCCAAAATGTACCCAAATCTATCCCCTAATTGTTGGAGATGCAACCACAAGCCTGGAACATTTTATCACATGTGGTGGACGTGCCCCATCACAAGGAAGTACTGGTGCAAAATTCGGAAGTGGTTAGAAGAAATTACTGAGCGAAAAATAGAACTCAAACCAGAAGCATTCTTATTAGGACTACTGGATCAAAAATTGACAAACAATCTCAATACATAATCATACACATACTCACTGCAGCCAGGATTTCCTTAGCACACAAAATTGGAAAAAAATTAATACACCCTCAGATAAAACTACAATCAGGAAAATACTTGAATGTGCAGAAATGGACAAAATGACAATAGAACTAAAAGAAAGAGAAAAATCGGACTTCTATAAAGTATGGAATAAAATGTACAAGTGCTAGAAATCAGAAGCCAAAACAGGAAATAGAGAATACAAATAGATGGAGATACAAATAATGAATATTGCTATAAGTGTTAATATTATGCTTGCTACATCATAGGACAAGGTTATAGTGATAGGAAGGCAATGCAGAAGGGAGAATTAAAAAAGCTAAGCAGGAAAGCCAATATTGAAAGTTGTAAAATTACTCTATACTGTTATGTATGTTCCATGTTTTGTTTTGTTTTATTGTGTTTTTTTTTCCTTGTTGTGTCTTCTTTACTGTTTTTAAAGATTATAACATTCAATAAAAATTAATTTGAAAAATGATATATGTTGCCTACCCAACACTAGGAGTATACTCCTAACAAGATCCATTTTATGTTTAATTGTATCCATTTTTATTTTAACATCTTTTTTTGTGGAGATCTCTGTAGCTCTTTTTCAAGTATTTTATAATCGTTCTCTAGGTCTTTATGCGTTTGTCTTTTCTTTGAATTTCTCTTCCTTATGTAGTCTATTATCAGACCTCTAGTAACAGCCTTCATTGTATCCCAAAGATTCTGCATTGATGTATCTTCTTTTCTATTTTCTTTAAAGAAAAAAGCCAGTTCTTTTTCCAAAGTCTTTTTCTTTCAATATGATATTATTTATTATTTCTTGTACATTAAAATCAGTTCCGTTGAGGCCCGTATCATATCAATTCTGGAAAATGATGAATGTCTATTTGAGTAAAAAGTATATTGTTTTTTTTTTTTGTAGGATTTCTTTCTCTCCAAATATCTTTTTGATTTATTTCATCTATCATCCTGAAAAAGGATTTTGGAAGCAATTTTCTATTTAACTTTGTTGTTTTGTGTGTTTTGTAGTCCATGTTCTGGTTTACAATGCCATTGAAATCTCCCATCATACAAATATCAACATAGTCCAAATCAGAATTTTTTTGTGGAATTTTTTGTAAATTTCATCTTGTTTTTCATTAGAAGCATAGATTGCGATTAAGAGTATTTTTTAATATTATCCATAACTTCCACCATCAAGATTCTTCCCTCTTCATCTGCATAGATTGGTTTCACTGGAATATTATCTTTAATATAGAAGATCACTCCTCTTTTCTTACAGTTCGCCAGGGTAGAAAACATTACTATCCAAGCTTTGATTGTGCTAGTAGGTATTCATGTCTCTTTTGAATATGCACTTCTTGTAGGCAGATTATGTCAAGTTTTAGCTTTTCTAATTTGTGAAATATTTTCCTTCTTTTAATTGCTGAGTTAAGTCCATTTATATTGATTGTGACCATTTTTTCCCTCCATGTTTATACTTTATATACAGGATTTATAGCTCTAGTTGATCTGGGTTCTTGTTGTTCTCTGGGATTTACGCCACCCACCGCACCTTCTTCTTTATCAATTCTGCCTACAGCACCTTCTACTTTTTCAATCTCAATTATGGGTGCCTCCAGTAGTTGTGCCAATAGTTCTTCTTTTCCAGTTTTCTCAGCCATTTCTCTAAAGTGTTCTGCATAGAAAGCTTCTGCCTTATCAATTGTATCTATTCTATATCTTTGTCCTTGCCATGCAAATAATAGACCTTCCGGTATGAGCCATCTATAATTAACACCTTTTTAAATCAGAACCTTAGTCAAAAATTAATATTCTCTTCTCTTCTCTCTCACTCTTCTCGGAATTTGTTTCAGAACTACAATCTCCTTGCCTTTATATTCTAATTTTCTATCTCTCGTTTTCCATAGAATTTGTAGTTTAGTTGTTTTCTTAGTAAATCTTACGTGGACTTCCCTTGGAAGGGCATTTCTCATTGCATATCTTGTATGTACTCAGAACACTTCATCTATACCATCCATCACCTTCTCTTGGGATATCTCTAATACATTTGTCAAAATTTCAGGTATTATTTGTACTAGGTTCTCTCCTCTTTCTTCTTCTATGTTTTGAAATCTTAAGAAAAATTCAGACCTATCTATCTCCCATCCTAATATTCCACTGCTCTCCCTTTCCACGTCACTCAATCTGCTGCCAAACTCCTCAACCTTCTTCTCTTCTTGTTGAACCTTTTCTTCAATTTTTTGGATTCTGTCCTCGTATTTCATCATCCATTGTTGCATATCTTCTATTTTTCCTTCCATTTTAGCTGCTTTTTGTTCTATGCTTTCAGTTTGTTGCTCTATTGTCTCAATTCTTTTTTCTATACTCTCAGTCTTCTTTACAATGGTATCTAACTTTTCATCCTTGCTATCAGCTCCTGCTTGTAATTTCTGTATCGCTTGCATAATTGCCTCTAAGGTTACTCCCTTCTCTTTTTCTTGTTGAAGCATCGACTGTATTGATCTTTGTCCTCCTGCAGGTGAGGAGGCAGGGGTTGTTGTTGTAGAACGAACAGGTGCTGTCTTTCTACTCATCTTCTAATTTTTTTCTTTTGTATTCTAGTCCAATTAGTATCACAAAAGATTTAAACATCAGCTTATAAAAATATAAAATTATAGATAAAAAGAAGAGAGGAAAAAGAGAGAAGAAAGAGGAAAAAGTGAAGACCTCTCACTTAAAAAGAAAAGTAAAAGAGAGAAAAAAAGAGAGAGAAAATTCTTCAGTCCAACTTACTCAAATTTTAGAGCAAGCCATCCATATGTCTCCAATATCTTCAAAAGGAAAAGAGAGCAAAGAAAAATCAGGAATCAATACTTCAAAGCTTCAAAAAGAAAAAAGGAGTCAAGGAGCCAAGGAAGAAAAAAAAATCATCACCTCCCCAGCAAGATAATATAAGCACTGCCACAAAGCTAGAAGAAAAAGATTCAGTCTTTTTTTGAAAGATGAAAGTCTTTCCAAGGTCACTCTGAGCTTTCCCTTAAAGTTTCTGTTTAGTCCAAAGTAGGTTTCCAGATACTGAAAGTTCCACAGGAAATAGCTGTGTAAACAACTGTATTCCTGCCCCTATCAGTTTTTAACCAAATACCCTTCAAGGGAACAGCTTCTCTCTAAACAGTTCAGATAATAAAACTTAGTAACAATGTTTCAAGTCCACTAGGTGGCAGTGTTAATTGTATCAACTCTCAATGTTTATTTTTCCCCAGCTCTATTTTTAACTTCAAAAACCAGAACATCGGAAATACAAAAAGAAAAGCCAACAGAAAAAAAGAGAAAAAAAAATCTTCAAAGCATTTAAGATTTAAATATATTCAGTGTCCCCACAAAGTCAAAAAGTAAAAGTATAAAAAAGCGCAATAAGCCAATCCACATTGAATTGCGATTGAAAGTCCAGCCTGGCTTCTGAAAGTAAAAAGGGAAAAAAGAAAAACTTCAATTGGTCAACTTAAATCTGCCACTTTCTCTCTAGTCAGACTTTATTTTAAATTACATTTCCAAATTTAGGGCGTTCTCTCTCCAATAGAAAAAAGGATTTAAAACTCTCATCAAAATTACATGCTTCTCTCCTGCGCTTGCGTATAGGAGCTGTCAGCAGTTTCAGCAGCCTGGGGACTGACTCACGATCCCTGGCAAAGGGGGCTTTTTCCAGGTCACCAGAGACATTGCAGGTGTCTCTGGGACCACAGGATCTCCCCCTACCTTTCACCATCTCTTCGGGATGGTTTAGGTCCAGATTGGACCATCTAGACGATCCGAATTCAATGGCTATCCGGAGAAACCGGAAAAGTTGTCATACCACCACGATGTGAAGCTTTGCCTCTGAAGCACACAAGTCTTAAAGCTGTCAAGTTACAAGACCCTTGCACCCCTAACCCTTCAGGAAAAAACCCCAAGGAGTGTTCAAACTTGACAGATTTAAGACTTCAACTCCCAGAATTCCTCCTTCCCTCGCCCACCTCGCCGGGGTGCTACCATGACAAGCGAGGTTTTGGAAGAGACCTTTCCTCCCCCTCCAGAGAGCCCATGCTGGGAGAGAGAATGCGGGCTGGTTTGAATGTTGGCTAAGGGCAGTTTAGTGGCCAGTGAGTGCCTCCTTCACTCATTCGGGCAGGCGGAGAAAGAAAGGAGGTGCACGTAGCCGAGGGCAAAGAAGCCTGCTGCTTGCCTCCTTCAAACGTTCAGGCAGCGGAGGTGCTTTCTCGCATGCCTTCTTTCTTTCTCCCCCTGCCCGAATGCGTGAAGGAGGCAAGTGGCAGGCTCCTTTGCCCTTGGCTACGTTCACCTCCTTTCTTTCTACCCCCACCCGAATGCGTGAAGGAGGCAAGCAGAGAAAGAAAGGAGGTGCACGTAGCTGAGGGCAAAGAAGCCTGCCATTTGCCTCCTTCATGCTTTCAGGCAGTAGGGGTGCTTTCCTGCATGCCTTCTTTCTTTCTCCCCCTGCCCAAACAGGTGAAGAAGGCAAGCGGAGAAAGAAAGGAGGTACGCGTAGCCGAGGGCAAAGAAGCCTGCCACTTGCCTCCTTCATGCATTCAGGCAGCGGGGGTGCTTTCTTGTACACCTTCTTTCTCCTCCTGCCCGAACAAGTGAAGGAGATACTGCCGCCTGCCCGCATTCAAACCAGACCGCCTCCTATCTCCCCACATGTGTGCTCTGAAGGGGGAGGATAGATCTCTCCCAAGACCTGCTTCCCTTACCTCACGGCACAGTTCCGGGATGGTGGGATATTCTTTTTTTCACCGGTACAGGGGTGTAGCATCAACCCCTGCCTCCCTGCTGCCCCCAGTTCAACCCTGCGCAATCTCTCTGCTAACCCACTGACCTTGGAACACTCTCCTGGATGGCCTCTCCTTTGCATCCTGTTGCTGGCTGCAGCCGCATTTGGGCAGGTGCTGCTCCTCCAGAGCAGTCACATGGCAGTGGTGTGTGGGCTGCTGACTGTCCCAGGGCCTTCCCAGTTTCTACTGAAGAGGGCAGGCAGACAGGCAGCATTCCTCCCACCTCCCTCGCTGCTTGCAGCCTCAGAGCCTCAGCTGGGCAGGCAAAGGAAGTAGGTGGGTGGGGCAAGCATGGTGTAGATGGGCGGGGCAAGCAAATGAGCAAGCTGTGACTGGGCAGGCAGGGGGAGCGAGCAGGTGGGCAGGTTAGGGGAGGGAGCATTCTGGTACAGGGCCTCTGGAAGAAGGGGTGTGGGAAGGCACGCTAAATTTCACCAAACGGTATGCCCATACCGTTGCTGGATGAAACCTATCCCTGATCATGACCCAAATGACAGTATTCCCTGCACTTTCTGGCAGTTCTACAATAAAGTCCATAGCAATCTCTCTCCAAAGTGTTGAAGGTTTGGCTATCTTTTGTAAGAGTCCTGGGATTTTTCCCTGGTGTCTTTTTGCTCCTGCACAAAAGGGGCAGCTAGCTACACAGCTCTCCATGTCCTTTTTTAATAATGGCCACCAAAATTGTCATTTAATTAGGTGTAAAGTTTTCACAAATCCAAAGTGTCCAGCTAATTTAGAGTCATGGCATCTTGCCATTAAGCACAATCTTTGGCTAGCTGGAACACAACTTCCCTCCCACACAAGCTAAGTCATCTTTCATCAGGCAGCTAGATTTGTGGCTCAAGAACCATTCATCGGTGGTCAGTGCTTGTTTAAAAGTTTGGGTGATGTCATTGTCCATCAATGTTTTTTTGTTTTGCCTGGGATCTGGTGATTACTTTAGTAGCTAATTGATTGTTTTGTAGTATGGGCTTGATTATGTCTTGCTTCGTGCTATTCTATTGCAGGTTTATGGATAGTGCAGCTGCCAAAAACATTTTTCCCCTGGAGAGATATTTGAGAGTAAAATCAAATAATTTAAAGCACTGAGTCCATCGTATTTGTTTTGGGAAGAGTTTCCTTGGGGTCTTGAGGGCTTCTAAATTTTTGTGAGACTTCAAAAGGGATCTTTGAGAGTAAAATCAAATAATTTAAAGCACTGAGTCCATCGTATTTGTTTTGGGAAGAGTTTCCTTGGGGTCTTGAGGGCTTCTAAATTTTTGTGAGACTTCAAAAGGGATCTTACTTCTCTCTAGAAAATGCTTCCAGGTTAAAAGCACCCACCGAACTGCATAAGCTTCTTTTCCCCAAATGGCCCACCTCTGCTCAATCTCATTCAACTTTTTGGATGTGTAAGCACATGGTTGCAGTTGGTCTTGCTCATTTTTCTGAAGCAGGACTGCCCCTATTGTCACATTGTTGATATCTGCTTGTATGATGAATGGTTTCTCTGTCCAGATGCTTTAGAATTGGCTCTGCTGAGAACAGCCATTTAAATTTTTCAAATGCAGCTTGGCAATCCATTGTCCAGTTCAAAGGCTTCTTCAGTTTTAGTTTGCCCTCCCCCTTCATTTTTAAGAGGTTGGTAATGGGGAGGGTAATCTAAATGAAAGCAGGGATAAACTGGCAGTAAGAATTGGCAAATCCCAGAAAGCTTTGCAACTGTTTACGCGTGCTGGGTGGTTATCAATCAAGTACAGCCTGGACTTTTTGAGGGTCCATTTCTACACCCTGGTGTGAAATGCAGTATCCCAAATAGTCAATTTTTTCTTGGTGGAATTCACATTTAGAGAGATTAGCATAAAGTCTGGTAGAGCGAAGTTTGTTTAAAACAGCCCAGACTAGTTTTATATGTTCTGCTTTGGTCTCGGTATATATTAAAATGTCATCCAAGTAAGCCAGGACTCCCTTATACAAATGCTCGTATAGCACTTCATTTATTAATTACATAAATACTGCGAGGGGCCCTTGTAGCCCAAATGGGAGCACTTTGAATTGGTAGCACCCAAGGGGTCTGTTAAATGCTGTTTTCTATTTGTCCCCCTCCTTATTCTGATTCGGTAGTAAACCTCCCTTAAGTCCAGCTTTGAAAAAATTTCCCCTTAGCAAAGTGTGCTAGCATATCTTTCATCAGGAGAAGAGGGTACATGTTCTCCACACTGATTGTGTTTAAATTCCTAAAATCCATGCAGAGATGTTTTGTACCATCATTTTTTTCTCTAAATATTACTGGGGCTGCGATTTTTGTTCAGGCTGGCTCGATGAAACCCCTTGCTAGGTTTTTTCTCAATGAATGCCCTCAGCTTCTTTGGGGACATGCTATACATCTTGGGTTTAAGGAGTTTGGTGCCGGGTAGGATTTCTATCACACAGTCAGTAGAGTGGTGTGTGTGTGTGTGCTCATTAGAGGCCTTTTCACTAAAAATCTCAGCCAAGTCTTTGTATTCTTTGGGTATGCCCTGGGTTGGCATGGTGTAAGCACGCATTGCTGTTTCTCAGTGCTCTTCCCCCTCAGTTTTTTTTTTATTTGGATCCTTGGCAAAAGTCATAGGCATGTGAAATTTTATGGTGCCTGGTTTCCAATTAATTTTGGGGTTCAATTTTTTCAACCATATAAGGCCCAAGACTAGTAGCTATTCCATGCCAGGTGCCACTATAAATATAAGTATTTCTTCATGGCTCCCAGTGTCTATTTGTAGAGGCTCAGTGGCAAAAGAAGCTGGTTTCCCCCTGCTATTGACCCATCTAGTTGGTAAAAAGTGATGGGTTTTTTTAGCTTTCTTACATTCATCCTCCAGGGTTGGGCTGATCAAACAGCAAGTGCACCCTGAGTCCATTAAAGTGAAGATTTTTATCTCCCTCTCTGGTTGGGGATAAACAGTCTTAGGGGGAAGATAAGCAGTTTAATTGTTTTGCTTACAAGTGGTTCATCCTCTGGATCACTCCCTACTGAATTTGGTTCCTCCTGCTGAGAAGCCAGAGTTTCCTCCCCAAATATTTTCCAATTCCCCCCCTCTCTTTTTTTCAATATATGTTCTCATTTATACTCATATGACCACATGTTCATTTCTCATTAAGCTGTTAGTACATTCAAATATATCCTCTCCCCCAATATGTTGGTTTACATTTAATTGTCTTTTAATTTAAATCCTTACTATGCAGTACCCATTGAAGTTCAATTTAGTTGCTCCATAAAATAACAAATAATCTTCATCTCATTCGTGTTCTCCACCTAAAAATTTCTATACATGCATATGTATAATATCAACATTTGACATACACCTCGCATATGTTCTCCACACAGAAAATCATGCTTATTCAATTGTCCACAGTTATTTATGCTAGTAAAGTTGTTATTGTATGTATGTATATATATGGTGAAGGCTGTCCTGATTTTGTGCTTGTGGAGAATTTTGCTGATTTTATCTGTGGTGCCTTTGATGTAAGGGAGGAGGGTGATGCCATTGTCCTGTTCTGTGTCTTGGTTTTTTGGGGGAGTCTCCTTTTGGATTAGGTTGGTGATTGTTAGCAAAATTCTCCACAAGCACAATATCAAGACAGCCTTCACCACTGACCAAAAAATAGCCAACATCTTAAGAAACCCTAAAGACAAAATCCAGCTAGAAAACCAAGGAGTCTACGAAATACAATGCAAAATCTGCCCGGCAACATATATAGGACAGACAAACAGGAGAATAAATGCACACACCACAGAACACAAGAATGCAGTAAGAAAAAAAGAAAAAACTTCTTCCCTTTTCCAGCATCTTAAAGCTACAGGACATGAAATCAATTTTGAAGGAGCCAGGTTAATCTCCAAAACAGAACACCTCAACAAGAGAATAATTATGGAAGCCATCAAAATAGAGAAACACCCCCACAACATGAATAAACGTGATGATACCTCCCACCTACCAAACATCTGGAAACCAGCCCTAGCCAACAAACGAACACCACCCACCATCCAGGCCGTTACAATACAAAAGAACAACGAACACACAGCCAGCACCAATCAGCACCAATCTACCAATCATGATACAACCACACAACCAATCATTCCACCTACTGAAACAAAGCCAGCACTCCATCCCCTCCCACCAAGATATACAGAAAGACGGCAGCTCCGTTCCCATGTTAAGCCCAAGCCTGAAGATGGCAGGTGAGATCTTGCCGAAACGTTGCAAAGACAATCTCAATCTTACACAGGAAAAGACCCGAATACAACAAAACCAGCATATATATATCTCCCTACTTCCTCTCTCCTATCATTCTTCATTCTTTCCTTATCCTTTCCATTTCTTCCTGGTATGCATTTTATTCCAATCTCTTCATCTTTTTCTTTCTACTGTTTGTGTATCCTTCCTTCCATGTCTTTTTTCTCATTTTTTGCTGTGCAATTCGATATGCCCTCCTCCTATTTTCATTTTGTCTCCTTATTCTATTTCCCTCCTTTTTATTAATGTGCTTTTTTATTGTGGTAAGCTCCCTTCCCTCTTTCCTCTCTATGCCAATTTTATCATTTCCCTTCTCTTCTTTTTTGCTCTCCTTTCTTTTCTTTGTTGGTACACACTCCCCCTTTCCCATTTTCCCTGTCCTACTGTGAAACCCAGTGAAATCATTTGTCTTTTTTATTTTCCTTTCCTTCTATTACTTTTTCTATATTTCCACTTTTATTTCCTCCTTCTTCCATACTTATTTCTTGCTTCACCTTACTAATTAGCTTATCTA
The DNA here is from genome assembly GCF_964273705.1 of Natrix helvetica. Classification (NCBI taxonomy): domain Eukaryota; kingdom Metazoa; phylum Chordata; class Lepidosauria; order Squamata; family Natricidae; genus Natrix; species Natrix helvetica. Next base: position 80,169,206 of record NC_138554.1, on the reverse strand, counting down.
GTTTATCATATCTTTTTAATTTTAATGATTCACACATATTTTTTATAATCTCACATATTTTTACAAACTCCCAACTCTCCATACTGCACAATTTGCAAGTTAGAGTTTTTCTCCCTTAAAGTATCTCAGTTCATTACAATTTAAGACACACAATTTCTCTTTGTTACCCACTTCTAATTCACTTAAGATGATCCAGTTCTGCTCCAATAAAAAAGAAAATTCCGCCTTTCTTCCACTGCTGCCCTGAGGCAAAACCAAATACCCTGTGCAAAACAAACCCTCCCTAAAATTTCCCACTGTTCCACTTCACATGAAAGTTGAATAGTTAAGTTTCACTTTCTTTGTTTCTACAAAGTAACTTTTCTTCCTTCCAGTAGATGGCTCCATTCCTCAGTTCTATCAGTTCAGTATATTTCAAAAGTACCGTTTTTAAATCCAAAGGGGAAAAAATAATAATAACAGAAGGGAGACCAAATTTCTTCTTATATTTTTCTTTTCCTGTTTTCCAATCAATTAAAGAGCACACATTAAAACTAAGCCAACCCCCTTGTTCTTAATATTTTAGCCACCATTTCTCCCCTCTTTCCTTGGGGTAACCAATTGACAATTAATCACTCTTAAAAAACAGGGTCTTTCCAAATTCTAGGTTCCACTTCAAACTTTTTATGCTAGTGGGCTAGCCAATCCTTTTCTCATTTCCACCTCCGAACAATTAAAGCAAACAGTTCTCTTTGAGCTTTGATGATTTTAAACTGCCATTTTCCCATCCTTTCCTTTCCACAAAATTCCCAGCTTATCCTATAATTTTGTTTTCAATTTGAAAAATTCTCTCTCAGTTCTACACTCAAAATTATTGTATCATTGGGTTATTAAATCTTCTAACCTGATCTCCTCACTTCAGCCAGACACTGCACCTGCACCTATGCTTAGTTTGGATGCCTCAGCTTCATAGTGAACATTTTGCAATGCTGCCACCCCCACTGCCGCTTCATAGAGCTAATCTCTGACCTACAATGAAGCAGTTTTGTTCTCTTGGTCACTTGAGACGCAGCTCCATCTTCACTGTCCTTCCAAGATGGTTCCGCCTTTTTAGAGTGAGCCAATATTCTGTTGTTAATAACTGATTTCAAATTTGTAATTAAAGTTTCAAACCCCTCTAAGTATGATCCTTCAAACTTACTTCTTAGGAGAGATGTATGTAGTATTTTGGTTTCTGGAGATAACATCCATTTAGTAATTTCCTTTGCATTTTTCTCCATTTAATTTTTACCTGAGTGTTTTGGCTCTCTAAGCTAGGTAGATAGATTGAAGCTAGACCCTAAAATTCTTGGTGTATAGGATATTCACATAAGGATGATAGCCTCTCTATCTCTACCGGGACCTCTATTTGCCCCTGTGGATCTTGGCTTTTGTTTTCCACGATCTCATATTCATGCAATCTCTTGCCCTGGTGTGTGTGGGGGGGGGGGGGGGGTAAGAGGCTCAATTATTGGGGAGACCAGAACTATAAGCAGCTCAGCTGTGTTGATTTCTTTAAACAAGGATTTCTTTAAATTTTATAAATTGAATAGTATGTTGTCTTGTTCTTTCCTTAGTATAGAGCCAAAAGCATTAATGAGGCCAACTTCTGTGTTGTTAAGTACATCTTCACTGAATAAGGCTGGCTGATTTCTGCTTTTTTTCTTTCGTTTTCCCAAGGTTGAAAATGAGAAAGAGATAGCAACCTTGGAAGCTCTCATGTTAACAATTAAGGGTTTAATCATTTCCTCACAGAAAACTCTGATGCGAAAGATTTGAAATGAGACTAGGTGTGCCTTCATCTTTTTTTTTAAATTAAAGGTTTTTTTTATTGTTTTAATTAAACACACACACACACACAAAAACATTCTTCATTACATCTTCCAGAAAGCATGTCGATTGGTTACAAATAAATTTCGTGTGTTACTACGACAATCATTCTTTATACTTCATTCATATTGGATTATATATTTTAAATGAAAAATCTTTATATACCATCAATGTACCATCACTCTCATTTAACTATATTTGTTTAAACATGCTTTTATCTAGAATCATTTGTATTTAAGGACACAACCACATACTGGCATTCATTAGCTATTTCTATAAATTTCAGGCTTATATCCAATTGCTTTCACCAATGCCAACCCATGTAAAATCATTAAACATTATCCATTAACATTTCGTTATTATTATTGTAGTTATCTAACATCTTTATAATAAATCTAGTGTCAGCGTTCCAAATATCATGCAGAATTAAATCATTGTCCAAGGCAAAGTAGTCCTTAAAACTCCAATTTAATAAGACAGGCATGTTGGCATTATGCTGTTGAAATTTCAACTCTAAGGTACATCCGGTGAATTCCCCAAGTTAAAAGTTCATCATCTATCCCCACACCCCATAATTCATCACATGGTCCAATCTTCATCTTCCACGCTGGCATGTACACCCCTCTTCTTCCGGCCAGGTGTCGAGGTGCGGAGACAAAAGACGACCTTGAGCTTCTAAGAAATCCATAACAATACATTCCACAATCCTACTCCTTTCTATTCCCCCCTCCCAACTACTATACCAATGAAACAGCATAATATATATATGTTTTAATTATGTGGCAGGCCAAAGATCCTAAAAGGAACAGAATTACAGGCCTGACATCTAGACAAAAATTTATTACTAGAATTTATAAGTACCCAGGAAAGATTACATCTTTATAACAAAATCTAAACAAATATAATTAATGAATCTTTTCCCCAGGTCCCATATTATAGTTTATATCTAAATTGTAGTAAAATTTATAGGTACCCAGAAAGAATTACATCTTCATAACAAAATCCAAACTAAAAAGTATTAATAAAATTGATAAGTCTTTTTCCCAGGTCCCAATTTAGAGTTTATATTCAAATTGTTTTCACTAATTAGAGTTGTTATTTCACTATTATTATCATAATGAATTATCTGTTAATGAATAAACATTTTAAAAAGAACAAGAACATTCTATAAGCATCTACAAAATCCTACTTATTAATCACCAAAGATTAACTAAGTTTTTAATTATCAGCATTCATTGTCAACCTGTGTCTATCCAGTAACAAAACACTCTTATCTCTTTAGCCAGTTGTTGCGTCAATTCTCTTATTAATTTCTTTATAGAGTTCTTAAAGACTTCTCTCCACACTTTTTTGCTCAAAAAATCTCTCAAGTAGTCTCATTGCCCTTCAACTGGAATTGACATTAACATATCTTTGATTATCAGACGTCTTTCCAAAGCTGCTTCTCCTCCTAGTTCCATCATCAAATCCATATATTGAGAAGAGGAATAGAGCTCCAAATAATCAAATTCACTTTTCCATATCTTTCCATTTTCACTCATAGGTGCTTCATTAGTAAGTTCATCTATTATCTTGCCTTTATCTTCTATATCTTCTATATCTTTATTCTCTTCTTTAGTTTTGGGAGCTCCAATCTCTTCCACTTTTTCTGCGCATAGCAATAATTTATCCAGCTTCTTTCCAAATCTCTCGAATCCTTCCAATATATTTTGAAGTCCATCCCAAACATCTTGTAAGCTTGGGGTTTTCTCATCTGTATATGGATACATATTTCCAAAAGGAGAAAAAAAAGATCTAAACTCCACTGCCACTCTCGCCTTCAATATCTCTTTAATGTATAAAAATGCCTTTATTTTGGATTTACTTAAGCACAAGTTTCTTCCAGTTTTTTTCAGAAGAGGGGGGTTCTATCTTTTCTTTGCCTTTCCTTGCCCAAAATATTTCTCACAGACACTGTAGAGAGACAGTCCATGTCTTTGAGTTGTTATCAGTTTCCATAATCAACTTCAGTAAAATCAAAAAAAGTAAGACAAGGTATACATTGTTTCAGAAGAAGAAGAAAAAACAAGTTCTGGCTTCTGAGTGGCAGATTCAACTTTTTCTTATTTGTTTCAGGCTTAAAGAACAAAACAAAAATATCTAAAGTGTCTTTAATAGAATTTAATAAACAGTAGGAGGAAGAGTTGTTAAGATTAAAAAAGGGTTTTAGTTCAGCCAAAAAATAAAGTAACAAGAAGTAGAAAAAAATCAATTCCTTCACTTGAGAGGAGAAACAGGAAGCAAACAATCACTTCAATCCACAAAATGTTGTTACATAGAAAAAGAAGAAGAAAAACTTTCTAAGGCAGTCCAATTAAGATAAATTTCGCCGCTTTGTTCTTAGCTTAAAGGACTAATTTATCTTTAAAAAAAGTTTTTTCCCTTGGGCAGTCATTCTCAAAGAAAAAAAAATCTCACCCGATCGACTCACTTTCATTTTCACTGCCTTTCCTCCGGAGCTGTCTCCGAGTTTGTCAGCCCGGGGGGGTTACCGCCGATTTGGAGAGCTTCCCTTGGGTCAAACAGGGACTTTGCGATATCCCTGTGACCACCAAGGATTTGTCTCCCTTTCACCGTCTCTTCGGGACGGCTAAGGTCCATACGGACCGTTACAGTGGCAAAAGAATCAACGGCGGTCTCAGACTATAGAGACCGCACATTGTGTCGTCGCGACGCCTGGCTCACGAATCTCGGTGTTCCTTCATCTTAAATACGTAGCATCAGCAGTCTGGTGGACTGCTTGAAAGACAGGACTGTCTGCTTCCAATTTGGGGCTTCAGGGAACCACTCTGCAGCACAGAGATTAATTTGTCCACATTGGCAGTGAAGAAGATGGCTTAGGAAACTTAGTATTGCACTCTTGGTATTTCAGCATCCGTAATTCAATCTGTTCATATGGATTTTAAGAGAAATCTGTTGTGTTTGCAGTGAGCAATATAATTGATGTAATTGAAGGGGAGATGCTTTATTGGCTTCCAATAAACTTCTTTATTAATGCATCCCCCTCTCATTGCTTTGTCAGAAGAAAGCCAGTTTTTCTGAGTAGGTTGCTGCTTTTTAGCAGGTTCTTTAACTATTTCCTTGGCTCTTTGCTCCTTGTCCACAGAGTATGGGTGTCATGCCTGCAAGCCATCTTTTCTTTTGAACTTCAGGCCTGCCACACTTTCTACTGTGGGAAAATGGGAGAGGGGATCATATGGAGTTGGGTGATATGTAGCCATAATAAAATTCTTCTTAGAAAGTCAAGATCATCCTTTGTCTCTGTACCTGGCTGGAACTGGATGAGTGGACTCTGTCTTCGTAGTAGTGGAAGATTGGACCATGTGATGAAGTACTGGGTGTTGGGGCACTATCTTGAACTTTCAACTAGGTGGAAAAGCCTGGAAGCTTTCAGATTTGGGTTTTCCCAAATGTGCCAACATGACATCTCTAATAAAGTGGAATTCTCAGGAAACTCAAGCCTTGGAGTTTTATTTCATTGGGAGTGTTTTTTGGAACCCTGACAATGGGACTTAACCAAGTCTGCTACAAGTTCTTTAGTGGGGGTGATGGATCCAGATCCTGTGATTGAAGAAAAACAGTTAGTATATCTTTTCTCAGTGTCTCTAAATCATGTTGTATGGGTATTCCAGTCATGGGATTCAAATAATGTAACAATTGGTTCTCTGCCCTAATGATTTCTTCCAATAACCAGTTCACCAAATTGCTCAGAAAGTTAACAACCAGTTCTCCCGAAGTGGTGCGAACTGGCTGAATCCCACCACTGCTATTAGCTGCTCAAATATTGAAACAACAGTTTGTGCTGTGAGAAGGCATTGATTTGCCATAAACTCAGTTGTATTTTTACATGGTAATCTCTCCATACTCTAAATTAACTTGTTCTTCTTAGCCTTTTAAGTCTTTATCTCAGACTCCATACAAGATGTAACTGGACAAGTTGTTTGTGAGAACAGCTGGCTATCAGTTTGCTCCCCCCCCCCCATGATCAGGAAAATCTAATAGCTGCTATTTTTTCAAATATCTTTTAAGGTCTTGTTTTAACATTTCAAATTTGTTGGAGATGGTGGGAGGTGTCAGTTTTACTTACAGTTCTCTTTCCAGCAAAGTGCTCCTCAATTCTTGGTTATTTTGCAGTTTTCACAGATGGGAGAGCTCCTGAGCTAGTACCATAGCATTTCTTTCTTTTTCCCATGCCTTATCAGTCCCTGGCAAAAAAAAAAACATTATGTGCTGGTGGCTACTAATATTGCCAGCATGAGCAATGGTTTTTGCCAAATCTGTACACATTCCCAAACAGACCTATAGGTGGATCTGTAGTATTAGATTGCCAAATATAACAATAATTATTTTGATATACATCCAATCAAGATCCGAGGCATTAGCAATGTAAGTAGAATATCAGTAGGATATTCATATTAATAGTCAGTATCAACTTTTTTTCTGATAACAACCATGTAATCTCTTCCAGGAGTCAGAGAAATTGGAGTTGAACATTTACTAGCCAGATGCCCTTCCTGACACTTACATGGAGCTCGCAGCAGATATTTTCTCTTCGTGCCCAGAAAGAGAAATATCTGCCACTACGTAAGATTGAACTCACAGCCTCCTGATTGTGAGGTGAGAGCTTCACCTCTAGACCACCATGCCACACAGTCAGTAGCAAATTATAGCCTCCTTAAATCAAGTTTGATTCCTGATTATATCATGGACATATTTACATTATTTTTAGCAACTTTGTGGAAATGGATTGCAATCGCCTTCTTTTAATGTATCCTGGTGATCTACATTTGAAGTAATAAGATGCAAATATGCTTACATTTTTCTGATCAATCAAACTTAGTGACATGTTGCTGCCAAGATATCTGGGTTGGAATATCTCCAGCAATTTTGCAAAGTTCAGTGATTTTATTGCACTTTATCCAGACAACAGGACAGAATCTTCAACAACTGCATAAGTATCTACCCTGCTTTTTCATGCTTTTTTGTATAATTTGGGGGTCATAGTTATAAGTCAAATAATAGGCCAAATGTTTGATGAAACATTGTATGAACTTGCTATTTTTAGAATATAGTCTTTTATAAACTAGATCAAAATGTTTATATAAGCTCAATTATAAAGTAGATTAACTTGATTGAATCATATGTGACAATAAATGGCTGATTTCAATCTCAATAGACTAATTAATATTTATTAATAGCTAATGAAAAAGAACAATTCCAAATTTCAGTTGTGCCATAATATTTTTGAAACCTTAATTAGATTCTATATTTGGATAAAGTAATTGTCATCTTTTATATTTTTTTAACCCCTCTCCTTCATAGGGCACTTAGCAAGTTTTTTTTTTACTATGAATGTTCACCAGAACAAATTAATTTTAACATGCAGATTATATTAGTAATAGTGTATTTATTCAGAAATAACTCTCCCTAAAATAAAATGTTCTGATATATAATTAAGCATTTTGGGAATCAGAAGTAAGCCAGGTAGCCCTGTTGTTTATACTGAGATAATATTTTGTGGCATAGCTGGAAAAATAATAATAATTCAGAAGAAAAAGAAGAAAAACAATTCCAACACATATTCACTAATTTCTATAGCACAGAATGTAAGAATGTACTTACAGACATGGAAAAATTGTTCAGTTTGTATTTTAATGCAAGTGTACCTGTTGACACTTTCTAAAACTTTATGCCCAATCAAAATGTAATTATGTGTGGTCAATCTCTGATATTTTCTGAATTTTGTTGAACAATTTACAACCTAAATACAAAGAAAAGCCCTGGAGAAATATATGTATGTACTATAAAGGAATAATTAATATTAGGGAAAATTAGAATCCAGTCTTTCAAGGGAGAGAGAAAACAAGTCAAGCTGCATCTCCACCAACTGCCTTTTTGTGTCTACAATTATTGAAACAATAATCAGCCACACTTGCCCAACAGAGATATACAAAGATGAATGACTAATGCTTCCTTCAAAATGAACCCCAAGATTTTGTTTTGCATCACTTACATTGTTTCTTATTTTTGAGCCACCATATCTATATCTGTAAGAGGTTTGGCTACTGCGTTCTGCAATATCAGAAACATCTGGGATCTTCTCAAGTTTATTCCTGAATATGTATAAAGTTTAAAATGTTTGCCTGTTTCTGTTCATTGATAACCCATTTCCCCCATTCCTGCACTTGTTTGGTTCATGTGTTGGTTTATTGCACTTGTCTGGTTCATGTGTGGGCTTATTTTATTTTATTAAGCACATCAGCAGTTGTGACCAAAACATTTCTTTTACCATAAACTTTCTAATTCTTTTTGCAAGTTTTTGTATTTGTGATTTTCTCCATTTTTTTTCTGTTCGGTTCTATTATCTCCTGGAATATGGACAAATATGAAACTGATATGGGGAGATTGTAAAGCAGAGGTTTGTGATTCACTTTTATGCATGATAATTAAACTGAGTTGCTAATTGATGGAATAGAACAATAGAAGGACAATTAAGCATGGGTTAAAATATATGAAACAGGGACATATATAGAACTTTTAAGATGATGAACAAAGTGAGATGTGTACGGTTGTTATTCTATATAGTAGATTAAGGGAATTGTAATGAACATTGAACAGTAAGGATTGCCATTTATAGACAATTAAGGGTAACCTAATCCAAGGTATGGAAAAATGGAGAGGGAACATGAAATACACTTACAGTGGGAAACTTAGAGATTTAAAGGCAGAATCACATATGTGGGTCATGTAAGGATGTATAATTATATAAATATAATGATGAGAATAGCTGGGAGTTGTAACCAGGTCTACATCTCGTCCAAAATTAGGGAGGGGGGCGTTTAAAAGCACAATGACTATATATGTATACTTTTTTGTTCTATTTTTTTAAATGAAGGAGGAAGATATATTTTAAGATTAAATATGTATATTGAAATGGAATTATAAATACCATCAACATAAAATGGAGCTTGCTCAGAAGCTGAAATATACCAAGTAAATGAGATGAAGAGTGTAAAGTAAAGGAGAGAGGTAAGGGAAGAAGTGAGGGAGAGGAGAGAGGGTGGGGGGAGAGGAGGAGAGAAAGGAGGAGTGGAAAGGGGAGAGAGGAGAAGGAAAGAGAAAGGGGAAGTAGAGAAGGATGTCAGAGGGAAGAAAGGAGGTAGGGAGGGGGAGAAAAAGTGATGGATAAGGTACAAATATGGTGTATGGAGAGCAGAAGAGCCAATAATTGTTTTTGGGAATTGATGGTAAGATGAATTGATATAAACATTTAATAATACAATATGATGTTGTAATAGTATACATGTGATTATATGTTATGAAAATGAAAAAAATAAAAAACCAGAATTGCCTTTGGATAAGGTGTATGTGGAGTTTTCACAAAACCGAAGTGACCAGCCAGTTTAGAATCATGGCATATTTGCATGAGAGTAATTCTCTGACTAGCTGGGATGTATAATTTTCCTCCCACCCAAACCAAGTCACCTTTAATTAAACAGGTGTTTTTATGGTCTAAGAACCAATCATTGATCTGTAGGACTTTTTAAAACACCTGAGTGTTTTAATTGTCTGTTAGTGGTTCTTGTTTAGCTTATGCCCTGATCATCACTTTGGCTGCCAGTTGAGAGGCTGGGAGCAGGGGATTGATCACTTAAGATTTCCTGCTATTAAAGTGAGACTTTCTGGATAGTGCATCTGCTAAAAGGTTTCTTCCCCCAGGTAAGTATTTTAAGTTGAAATTGAAACATTTGAAGTGTTGAGTCCAGCAAATTTGTTTTGGGGAGGGTTTCCATGGCGTTTTTAGGGCCTCTAGGTTTTTATGATCAGTCCACACTTTGAAAGGGATTTTATTCCCCTCTAGGGTAATGCCTCCAAGTAAGAAGAGCCCACCATACTGCAAATGCCTCCTTCTCCCTGATAGCCCATTAGATTGACACCAGAGAGGGGGAAAGGCAGCAGCAGCAGACAATGAAGCTTGGGCTGCCACTCTGGATCCAGCAACAGCAGGCCAGCCAAATGTGGCAAGGGGGGGGGCTGCAGCCATCCAGGTGAACTCACCCTGTGCAACACCAGCCCTTGTAATAGTTTCTGGTCATCCCCAGTGCACCACAATTGGAGAGGAAGATCCCTCCCCTTTGGAGTGAAGTATGATGGTGACCCGCAACAATTGGGGGTTTTCCTGGCACATGTCCTCATGTACATGCAGACGTATGGAAGGGATTTCCAGACCTAGGGCACTCAGAAGGGGCAGCTGTCCATTGAATGGTGACCATCCACAACTCAGATACCCCTGAACTGTGGAACTTTGACCAATTCATGATGGCTCTCCACCGCTGATTTGAAGGCCTCTTGGCAGATCACAAAGCTCACAATCACATCAGAACCATGAACCGTGTTGGACAGTAGCTGAATTCATTGAAGAGTTCCAAGACTTCGCCTGCAGAGAGATTGGCCAGAAAGTGTGTGTGTGGGGGGGAGAATAGTGCTATTTGGGTCGTACCCAGGGGAGAAATCCTCCTGGTTCGGCCCAGTTCGGTTGACATCCTAATGAGCTGATTCAAAGACAGCCTGAATGATGACCTATATCATGTCTGGCTGGCTCGAGGGGCCCCAGACTGTCTGCACAACTAGAAAATCCTGTCCAAAGAAGTGGAGATTCACAAGGCCAGAAACTAGTAGTGAGGGAGAGGGAAAAACCTGGAAGAGATCCCCACCCCAGAGGAAGTGAGGACCATTCAAGCTGTAAACCCCTAGCACAGCGGTTCTCAACCTGTGAGTTGCGACCCCTTTGGGGGTCGAACAAACCTTTCACAGGGGTCGCCTAAGACCATCCATCTTCACTGGCTTCATCCATGCTCAGGAGTGCATCCTGAAGCAGCAGGTGCTTGAAGAGTGCTGGGTGGTGAAGCAGCCTCCTCCCAGCTCAGGGCGCAACCCAGATGCCACCCCAGCCTGTCTCCATTCCAGGGAAAGGCCAAGGCGCTGAAGGGGGAGAGAGACGGGTTCTTCTGGGTGGAGGATCAGCCTTGGCTCTGATGGACATCCAAAGCAAGCACGGTTGGCAGTGCAGCTTCAGCCCAGCTGCCTGCACAGGGCTCGAAGGCACCTGGAGAGCAGGAGACCAGTGTGCATTTGGGCCACCCACTTCAGCTGGCAGGACGGGCTGTTGCCTAGGCAGACGCATGCTGAGATTCAAGCCGCCTTGGGCCTGGATGCTACCTTTGACGCCCCCCCCCCACTGGTCCTGTCCTGCTAGGTTAAACTGAGCTTAGAGGCTTTTTGGAGAGTCCAGAGGGGAGGACAGGCCCCACCCACCCATTTCTTCCATCCCAAGGAATTCCATTCGGGATGGAAGCACAGTCCGATGTAGCTTAAACCTCCGTTTAAAATTCCATTTAAAGGGCAACTTTTTAATCTGTGTTAAATCAATTGCTTGCATGAATTAACCACTATGCGCTCCCATGCCTGGTTGTAAGGATTCTTAAGAAAGAAAGAAAGAAAGAAAGAAAGAAAGAAAGAAAGAAAGAAAGAAAGAAAGAAAGAAGAAAGAAGAAAGAAAGAAAGAAAGAAAGAAAGAAAGAAAGAAAGAAAGAAAAGGGAAGGAGGGAGGAATGGGAGGAAAGAAAGAAAAAGAAAGAAAGAAAGAAAGAAAAGAAGAAAATGGAGGGAGGAATGGAAAGAAAGAAAGAAAGAAGAAATATGAGGAATGAAAGGAAAGAAAGAAAGAAAGAAAGAAAGAAAGAAAGAAAGAAAGAAAGAAAGAAAGAAAAGGGAAAGAGGAATGGAAGGTAAAAAAGAAAGAAAAAGAAAGAAGAAAAGGGAGGGAGGAATGGAAAGAAAGAAAGAAGAATAGGGGGAATAGAAAGAAAGAAAGAAAACTGGGTGGGATGGGGGTGGGGAATGGAACGTTAAAAAGTAAACTTAATACAGTGAAACTCATGTAAACAACTAACTGCTGCTGGAGACAGAGAGGGAGGTCGTTTTATCCTGGAAAATCCCAGTCCGGCTGATCTTCTTCCAAACCAAGATTGGCAGATTAATCACTATTAGATATGTACATTACAATTCATAACAGTAGCAAAATTACAGTTATGAAGTAGCAACAAAAATAATTTTATGGTTGGGGGTCACCACAACATGAGGAACTGCAAGGGTCGCAACATTGGGAAGGTTGAGAACCACTGCCCTAGCACCAAGACCATCTCCCTGCCTCAAATGTGTGAAGGAGGGGCAGCATGCAGCTGTGTGTTGTTCAAAAACTCCCGCTTGAAAGCTAGAATGCCTGACCGGAGGAAAGCCCCCCACACACACACAAGGAAAAGACACCACACTGAGAAGTGGAAAGGCCGCAGCATTTCTCCACCTCGCAAAATTGGGGGAAGGAGCTCTGGCATCACTTGGGAAGGAATTGCGCCCATCCGAGAGTGACCCTGAAGATGACCCACTGGTAAGCAAACCAATTAAGCCACTCACCTGCCCCTAAGACTATTCGTCCCCAGTTGGGGGAAAAGAGTGGAAATCTCAGCCCTCTTGAACTCAGGGTGCACCAGAATTAGCCCAACTGTGGTGGGAAAATTGGGCATACACTTGTGGAAATTTGGAAAAAACATCGCATTCTGCAGTCAGTCACAGGAGGGGAACCAGCCATTTTTGCCACAGAACTCCTGGACATAGCAATGGGGACTCATGATGAGAGATTCACTTTCATTGTGGCACCTGGAATGGAATGGCCACTAGTTCTAGGGCTCACATGGTTGAGGAAATGGAACCCCAGAGTGAACAGGAAGCAGGTGACTCTAAGATTTCAATGGGGTGTGACTGGACCTGATGACTGAAGGGAGGAACTTTGGGGAGACCCAAATAAGAACCAACATTGGCAGGAAAGTCTGCACCAGACCAGGGCATTCTCAGGGGGGTACAAGGATCTAGCTGAGGTGTTCAGCAAAGAAGGCTCTGACAAGCTCACCCCCCACTGCCTCACAAATTGTGCTATAGAGATCCTCCCATGGTCCAAACTACTAAAACAAAAAAATGTATTGCCGCCTCAGTGCTATTCCAAGAGAAGACAGATGGGTCTTTGCACCTTTGTGTAGATTATAGAAATTTAAACACTGTGAGTATGGAGAATGTGTACCCCCTCATGAAAGACATTTTAGCCCACCTCTCCAAGGGCCTTTTTTTTCCAAAACTAGACATGAGAGGTTTATTACCAACAGGATTAGGGAAGGGGACGAATGTAAAACAGCTTTTAACACTCCTTTGAGGTGTTGCCAATTCAAAGTGCTCTCATTTGGATTACAAAGCATCTCTATTGTGTTTATGCAACTGATAAATGAGGTGCTCCATGAGCACCTATGCAAAGGGGTTTTGGTGTACTAAAATGACATTTTAATATACACAGGGACAAAAGCTGAGAACATAATGCTTGTCAGAGTAGTCATAAATAAACTCCACACTGTGAGACATTAGGCAAAACTTTCCAAATGTGAATTCCACAAAGATAGAATTGACTGGGATATAGGATTTCCCATGAGGATGTGGAAATGGACCCAGAGAAAGTGCAATCCATGATTGACTGGGTTCCCCATCACACCCACAAATGACTACAAAGCTTCCTGGGATTTGCAATTTTTTACTGGCAATTTCTCCCAGCATTTGCACAAACTGCACTCCCAATTACTAACCTACTGAAAACAAAGAGCGGGGGACAAACTGAAACCAAAGCAATCCATAAACTGGACCATGGAATTCCATGGAGCATTCAATAGACTGAAACAATTGTTCTCAGCCGAACCATTCCTAAAACACCCAGATTCAGAACCATTCATCATACAGGCAGACACCCAGATCCAGAACCATTCATCATACAGGCAGACACCAGTGACATAGCAGTCAGAGCCGTCCTACTCCAAGAAAAGGAGCAGGGCCAACTGCAGCCCTGTGCATATGTATCTAAAAAACTAACTAACACTGAAAGAGATGTTCAGTTTGGCAGAAATGGCCTGTTTCAAACCAACGATCCTCTCTATCCAAAATATGGACTTTGTTCTCTTCAATTGAGTGGTTGTATCTTTTAAATGCAGAGGAAGTACTGAATCTAGTTCTGCTGTGTTTATTCTCCTCTGTTGTACCACTTGTTTATGAAGTGATTGTTTCATTTCCCCAATGTACAGATCTGCACATGGCTCACTGCATTGTACTGTATATATCATGTTGCTCAGTTTCTAGCTGGTTGTTTTATCCTTAGGGTGGACAAGCTTATGCCTTGCCTTGGGTTTGAAGTCCACGTACGTTATGTTGGCTGAAGATCTGACAGAGCTTTTTACATTGTGAAATAGGAAGAGGGTAATAAGTGAATAAATGATCCAGGCCCTATCCCACAGAAATGTCAGTATCACAATAGGAATATGACATGAATCCTCTGCTTCTGAAGATTTTTATTAATGAGTTGGATGAACAAGTATGATAAAATAAAATTGGATAACTGATACTCTAGAAGACTGATATTAATTTTAAAAAATCATCTTGACAGATAAAAGTGCTGAAAATAACAAAAGTAAATGTAAAGGAAACCACTGTCAATTTTTTCAATTTGTTAGTTTTTCAAATAGTAAACAAAAAGCAGATGCTTAGCAGATGGAGGATAACAACTTGATAACAGCTCTCGGAATAGCAGTCGATTGGAAAGTGAATATGAGTCATCACTAAGATGTTGCTATCAACCCCTCTGCAAGTATAATTTCAAAATCAAGGAATATCATATTTCTATTTATTCTGCTTTGTTCTCATAACTTCTTTACTCACCTTAGTATTGTATTCAACTCTGGATATTTGAAATAATTTCTAAAACACCAGTGAAACTTCATGGGATAGAAACTATATTATATGAGGAGACGCTTGATAAATTGAACATATTTAGAAAAATATTTACATTTACTTCCTTTTTTCAGCAACAATTTCAATCATTGTTGACACAGAGAGAGAGATCCAGCCGGTAGTTCCTACTTTGTGGGAGTACCTCAGGGATCACTTCTGTCTGTTCCCTTTCATTTAACATTTATCTGAAGTTGCTGGGTGAGGTGACCATTGGCTTGTGGTGAGATGCCAGTGACATAGCAGTCAGAGCTGTCCTACTTCAAGAAAACAAGCAGGGCCAACTGCAGCCCTGTGCATACACATCTTAAAAACTAACTGAACAGAGATGGGCTATCTGGGAGGAGGAGGCATTTTGGCTCCTCCTTACTTGGAGGCAGTGGTGGGTTTCAAAACTTTTTAGAACCTCTTCTGTAGGTGTGGCCTGCTTTGTGGAAGTGGCTTGCTGGCTGGCCATGTGACTGGGTGGGAGTGACTTGCCGGCCATTGACTAGGTGGGTGTGGCCAACTTGTAAAATATGGTGAAACTCACAACAATATTCTTGCTTAGCAACCAAAATGTTGGCTCAGAAACTCTGGCATTTGAAGCACGCACGTCTTAAAGCTGTCAAGTTACAAGACCCTTGCATCCCTAACCCTTTAGAAAAAAACCCAGGGGTGTTTAAACTTGACAGCTTTAAGACTTGTGGACTTCAACTCCCAGAATTCCACCTCTCACTCTTCATCTTGATGATGTGCAGACGTGTGAGGGGAGGGAGCTGGAACCAGTTCTAAACAGCACTGTAGATTTGTGGAACCTCTTCTATAGAAAAGGTTAGAACTGGCAGGAACCCACTCCAACTCAGTTCTCCGTTGTTTCATCGCCTTTTCGATGAAGGATATAATATTTTTACCAGTTGTTTCCAAGCATTTTATGATCCAACTATGTGGCAACGGGTCGAATGCCTTTTTATAATCAATCCAGACCATATTCAAGTTCGTTTTTCTTTTCTTACAATTTTCTAATATCATTTTATCAATTAGGAGCCTTTTTGCTCTACTGGCAAGATGTTGTTTGTTTCCAAATAATCCATAATGTTATCTGCAATAATGCCTGTGAGTAATTTGAAGGTTGTTGGCAAGCATGTTATTGGTCTGTAGTTTTCAGGTATTGTTCCTTTAGTTGCATCTTTCTGAATCAAGTATGTTTTCCCAGTTGTCAACCATTCATCAATTTGACCATTTTGTAAAATTTCATCCTGGAAGACTCTGTCCGGAAAACTCTCTGTCCGGCAGCCAGCCCACCATAGAGAGCACTCCTAGAGCGGCTGATGCTGGAAGACTCGGCCCCGAGTTTTGGAGTTTGAAAGTTATGCTCGGAGCGGGGCGGCGGCGGTCAGTGGCGGTCAGTGGCGGGCAGCAGCGGCCAGCGGTTGGCGGCGGGCAGCAGCGGCCAGCGGCCAGCGGCCGGTGGCGGTGGCCTGGGAGAGTTCTGCAAGGGCTTGGTGAAGCTGCGGGCAAAACAGACGCTCGCGCAACCCCCTTCTCCAGCCGGGCAGAGCTCCATGCACTGACCTAGGGGGTATCCCGAATGTGCCAAGCCGCGGGAGCTGGGTGGGTGGGCAGAGCACCACATGGCTTGGCACCTTAGGGATACCCCCTAGGTCAGTGAATGGCGCTTTTCCCGGCTGGAGAGGGGATTTGCCGGGCGGCTGCTCATGAGCATGGTTACCTCATGGCTGCTTCGCCCCTGAGGCTGTGCCCGGCTCTTCGGGAGCCAGTTCACAAGGGAGCAGCCGCCTGGCAGCCCCAAAACGATAAGCCCTCCCTGATAATAAGCCCAAGGCCATATTTCGTGGGGCAAAAGAAAATAAGCCCCTGTCGTATTTTCAGGGAAACACGGTAACATCAGCAGTGCTAGAAGGGGGGGGAAGGAGGAGAAAGGAGAAGTTTCTCTTCTCAGAAATGTCTTCTTAGTGGAGCTGCGGCAGCCTGCCTGCCTCCTTCTAACATTTCTGAGAAAAGAAACTTCTCCGTTTGGGCTGCGCCCGTGCGATCGGAGCAACCATGTGGTTTGATGACGTCACCAGCCTCACCGGTCATAAACCTCACCGCACGTCACTGTCCAGTATAGTATAGTCTTTTTCTCTTTTTTTCCACCAGTAGATATTAAATTTTGAAATTTATTTCAAGGAAGAAGAAAATTTTAATGAAATTCCCATAAGTGAAGTGTGCTGAATATGTAATTCTGTAGTTATGAGATGGCCAAGAGGAGCTGGACTTGCATTAAAGGACCACTACGTTGCTACATAAATGCATATATAAAGCCTCTGGAGCCTGGGGAAGGTGAAAAATGCTTTTAAAAAGGCTGAACTTAGTTGGCCAGTGCGTCCATGTGCGCTGGCCAGGTGAAAGGGCAACACCTTGCGTGCCCTGACAAATGGCTCCATGTACCACCTGTGGCACGCATGGGTATAGGATCTGCTTGAGCGGGAGGTTCGACTAGAAGCAATAGCACTTAGACTTGCCCTTGACTTGTGTGTGGAGTGTTTCTCTCTTGCATCTGATTGCAGCAGCAGGTGCTTGAGAGGGGTGAGTTGCCAGCAGGCCCTGCAGAAAGTAGCAGAGGGCACAGCATTTCCCTGTCTGCTACCAGACCCAACATGCAGCATCTGGCCTGGCTTCTCTGAAGCATGGTGAGGGGCGGGGTAGAAAGTGGCACCCATCCTAAGGCTGGAGGAAGAGGGCCTTT